>NC_041384.1:758331066-758451762 GCF_002162155.2 Triticum dicoccoides
TTCTTTGCCGATCTCGATTGTGGTTTTTCATCTAAGTATGTGGTGATTTTTTTTAGAAAAGGAAGTATGTGGTGATTAATAATGCAAAATTTTATTAGCTTCGATGCCATGGTATACGTAGTGGTTTAAATAACTTGTGTTTCTTATACTGAAAAGTAATTCAGAATTTATTTCTGTTTCAATTAGAGCCCTGATGCAGACAAGGATTGTGTGGTTGTACATGTCACTCGCTATGAGGCGGACGACCTGAATATACGCACTGGGAAAACAGAGTTCTTAGGCTGTTGGATCCTGAAAGCCATTTGCGGTTATACCAATGAAGAGTTGTATTCCAGCCACACTGTTGTCAGGCGTGTTGTCCAGGGTGTACTGAAGCACAAGAAGTTCAAAGCTACTCCTTCGTTTGTGAGGAATACTGTTCTTGTCAAGCTTAAGCAGGAAGATGACGTGGCATGCCTCCACAAACAAGTTTATCAGTGGCAAGGCCACAAGGTTGTCTTCATGAAGGTTCACAGGATTGAGCTGCTGCGGGACGTCCTCGATGATGTCCATGGCAAGGGCCATCTTGTGTCCAGCCCAAATTAGATCAAGGCATGAAATAGTTGCCCCAGCTAGTGTTTAATAGTAGTTTGGATTGTGTCTAATTATCCGAACCATGCCTGTTATCGACCCCTCTGGGGCTAGTACTCTGTTTGAATCCGTCTATGGGAACTGCTGCTACTTTTGTGCCCGTGAATCATGTGAGAACCATCGTAATAGTTGCCGAAACAGATGCGTCTTCACTAGTTTTTTCATGAATATGGCATGGTAAGACATAAGTTGTCACGGTTTATCATACGAGCAGTGTGTGTTTTGATGAAATAGAGCACTCGTTCGAGAACCGCGTGCCGACGTATACATAAGTACTTGTAAACACTGTTGGTGCTACCCCACTTGTAAGAAGTTGTGCAAAACACGACACATTGGATCAGCTCGCTTAAACACTAGGCTATCGACCAGCTAACAATCAACAATCTACTGTCTGACATATAAGCAACTATGTATCTTGTTACAGTGGTTCATCCAGTTAATTGAGGCCACAATGTAATAAATTCCAAATGTTCACACGCTAGTCCAGCGCTCATGTGGAACACTCACATTAAACTTGTCTTCATAAAAAACTTGAAAAGCATAAGTTAAGCAATTTTATACATCTCAATGATTCATAGAACATAACAAACATATACTAGTTCATAGTAGAAGACAAAGTTGTGAGAAGGTTTACAAATCAGGAAAAAACAAGCAAGGCTTCTCTCTGAGCAAAGGGCCTCCCGGCAGGCTTAAATTTCCTGCAGTTCACTCTGGTTTTTTCTTGTTGCCACCATTCAGGGTTAGGTTCTCTCATTCCAGAATAACCAATTATAATTGTGGTATCAGCTGGAATGCTGAACTGAACCATGCCGTGTACTGACCAGCTGAAATGCATGTGCATTCCACTAAATTTAAGCACCGCTATTTGCAGAAATAAGCAGACCACAATGCCTCTTGTCCGCGCACCTGTCCAAAAAACCGCCGTGTAGCCGTGTCAGCTAGTCCTTGGTCCATGGATGAACTTGTAGAAAGTGCATTCTGGACTAGGATGCAGTTGTTTTCGCTCTACCCTGCACTGCAATCAGGAAGTAAAACGTACGAATCAGCTTCTTTTAGATTGCGTTGGTCATTCTACCTTAGTTACTACCAATGTAGGGATACCTTAAAGACGGGAGGTTAGACGACGGTAGCGAGGGATAGCCATCTCATTTTGCGCAGTTGTGCTAAAACTGAGGTGTGTGCTTTTGATTGCGCGGATAGAAACGATACGGAGACAGACATCCCGAAACGATATGGAGACAGACATCCATGTTTGCGCAAATAAGATATACGGTTATTTAAGCAGTGACAGCTATTACTACTTTCCTCCGTTTCCTCTTACAACCAAGTCCTAGATTCATGCTACAGCTTTCCCACTTTCTTTCCTATTTGAACCAACGCTTTGAGTCGACTGTATGAAATAGCTTTACTTCTAATCTACTTACTAATATAATGCGGCAGTTTTGAAATTGGATTTACCACTCCATCTTCGGTTCTCCCGCCCAAACAAGCATTTGCTCAAAATCCACCGTTCATTTCCCCTCTCATGCATATCACTGCCGTCCATCAAACAAAGGATGACATGATCTGACGGCTAAGAGCTGCCGGATCACTCCCACTCCTTGTGCACATGGCCGACTCTGCTCTCCAAGTAAACAAATAAAGAAGTCCCCGTTGAATCTGGATTGCACCTACTGAAGTTGAGAAATGTCTAGAAACTGCTCCCACCTCCTCACATGCAAGTACGACAAGTTGGAAAATAGCTAGCACATTTTGGTTCCCCGTTGTCACCTGGGAAATAAACACTCTACTACTAACTTTTTTTTAGATTACTGTAAAAATGGATTTTTTAGATGCCGCTATACTGCAAAGTTTACAGTGTTCACATAACATAACATTGCATGGCTGATGCTAGCTAAAGTTTTATTCTGCTTCATCGAGAAATGTAATATTTTTATTATTCGCAGAAAAAGTGTAATATTTTATTTCAGTCATACATAAGCTATACTTCAAGCTAATACAGGACATGAGTGTCTGTCAGACCTAAATGACTTATTTAGTTGCACAAAATAGTCCATAAACATGCATGTAAACCGTCAAACAACTCTGGAACTATACATCAGTGGAACCCAGGAAACAACATATAATAAAACTACAACTTTTATCTTGTAATCAAGTTCTTATTTGGAACTCAGTTTGATTTGTGCAAGTGATTTGCTTCTTATTTCAGAATAGTCCTTAGATCATGCAAACAAACACACTATGATATCTACTCAAGATACGAGTACCCATTTGTCTCTCTAAAAAGAAGGTATATGAGTATCTATCATACAGAACATACGTGCAAAGCACGTGCCTTAGTAGAAGTCTAGGTGGCTTTGGAAAAGCGGACGGAATTAGAAAAGGATCCACACGAAGGGAGCTGGGGCAGTAGATCAAGGCAGGTTTCAAAGGAATATATACCTGAGGGTCGTCGGCATGTCGCAAAGACGGCGTCGGGAGGCCGTATCTTGGCCACAATACCGCAGGGAGGAAGAAGGGGTCAGAGGCCCTCCCGAGCCGGCGCTCTCTCGGAGAGAATGACACACCCACTGATCGGGACGCGCGGGCAGCCGTTGGTCTCCTCCCTCGCCGCCGACGACAGCGTGAACGATGCACCTACACCCCTGCCCCGGTCGAGGTTGTCCGGCCGGATTTGTGACCAACCGTGAGCTGAGAGAGAGTGTGACCACCTATGTGTTGCTTAGATCTGGAGAGCATGAGAGAGTGAACGAGAGGAACCCTAGTAAAGCAAGCGCTAAGGCTCCTGCTTTTATATATAGTGGAGTGATTTTGTTGTACCAGCTTCAAAAAAATGCGCTCCTATGTGTACCTGCGAGTGGGTGTGAGAGAACTAGTGCGTGCGTGCACTGCTTCTCTTCGTGAGAGTACAATATACTATGCCCAAAGAATATTCGTCGCAAGAGTAATAGTACAAGTGTGTGACGTGTGAGCTAAAATAAAATGTGTGCGCCATCTTTTGTTTTTTAGAAGTTCCGAGGGTAGGGTGTGAAGAGCACATATGTGCGTGACGTCTACCTGCAGATAGACGGTGGGTGCGACATGCGAGTCTGCGAGAGGACTCGGGAGAGTCGTGACTCGTGAGGGTGCGTGTGCGTGAGAGAGAGGGGGCACGTACTCTATCAATGCAATGCATATGTTCGTAAATCATTATCCGACAAACATTCGCCACAAGCCTTTTCCTGACGAACGCTGTAAGGACCGTTAGATCGGCATCCAATGGTGTCATTTTTGCCATGTCATTTAATAGAACAGCCACTCCTCCTACACACAAATCTTCCACGTGAGTGTTAGCAACTGCCGTATGCTCCCTCCGTTCCGAAATACAGTGCATATAGCTTTATTGAAAATTCGAACCTCGCAAACTTTTACCGAGTTTTCGTGTACCAAATCACACATGTAGAATACCATGTATATATCATTTCATTCATCTTTGAGAGGTAACTATAAAGTTGGGTGAGGAGTCTACAAAGAAAGACCATCGTATCACCCGCAGCAATTTCAAGCATCCTTTAGTGTCGAGGAATATCATAGGAACTCTATATGATATGATTTTTATAGGATTTTTTCCTTTAGAGACAATTGGTTCATAGGAATAGATTCATATACTCCACATTTCAAAGGAAATAAACATGATATCATTTCTATAGCTTTAGAGCCACTTGGTTCATATGAATGGATTCCTATACTCCCTTAATTTCAAAGGAAAATAAACATTAGCGTATATTCAATAGAAAAGTTCCTAAGATATGAACCAAATTAGATCTCTTTTCTAATCCCTCCTCATAGGAATTGAGAAACATGTCATCTCTATATTCAATAGAAAATTTCCTATGATGTGAACCAAATGACATCTCTTTTCCAATCCCTACTCATAGGAATTGAGATGCTCCATGTCATCTCTTTCCCTACAACTTCCATGTATACATCTTCTATTCCTAAATAGATAGTACAACCCACTAGTAGCTTTTTTCCAAAACATGCAAGTATGGCACAAGAACTATATAGTGTGCCAATAACTTTGAAAGATGGTCGTTGGATGAAGCTAACCCGACAGTGCAGAGATAGGCAAATCCGAGCACTACTGGCCGTTGGATATCATCAACATTCCACCAGATCTGCCACATGTACAATTTAGAAGACTCCATGGTTGAACTTAAGCATAATGCACAAACCTCAAAACACAAGCACTTCTCCTTTGTTCTAGAATCTTCTATATCATAATTGATTATTTTTTTTCTAAATGAATTGCCATTATTTGTTTTTTACTTTATGATTTACTCCCTCCGTTCCAAAATAGATGACCCAACTTTGCACTAACTTTGTACAAAGTTAGTGCAAAGTTGGGTCATCTATTTTGGAACGGAGGGAGTACAATGCACAACCCCATGAATCTTAACATTTTTATAAAACTTATTGATTTTGAATGAGATGAACTATAAGAACTAAATGAACATCTACATCATGCATATATGACTCAAAGCTTTACATCCTATACTGTGTATTTATTCATAATTTGATTTCAAAATCTCATGCGTTCAATACATGTGTACCTTACTAGTTTTGAGTAGAGTAAAAAATTTCACGCGGCCCCGGTTATATCAAAATGCAGGGCCCCTGCATCATTGCCTTTCGGTCAAACCTACGTCCACAATTTTTTGTATGTACTATATCTCCACTGGTCCCCGAACCCAAAGTGCTGCCTCGTTCCCGTAAAACCAAGCGGCCGACACATATTTAAGGCGTCGGCTCGAACCCGTTTACTACGACGTGGCCCCGCATGCCGTAGTACTCCTACAAACCCTATCGCCGCACTCATCATCGGTTTTATTCAAGAGGACGAGGGAGAAGCCGATTTGTAGTGGAGGCGCTTTCAAAAAAAGGATATATAGTGGAGACCCCTACCCTAGGGTGCCCTAGGTAGCGGCCGCACGCTGATACGTCTCCAACGTATCTATAATTTTTGATTGCTCCATGCTATATTATCTACAATTTTGGGCAATATTGGGCTTTATTTTCCACTTTTATATTATTTTTGGGACTAACCTATTAACCGGAGGCCCAGCCCAGAATTGTTGTTTTATGCCTATTTCAGTGTTTCGAGGAAATGGAATATCAAACGGAGTCAAAACGGAACGAAATCAACTGCAGAAGTTATTTTTGGAACGAAACCTACCGGATAGACTTGGACCCTACGTCAGAAGATGAAGGAGGGTAGGGGCGCGCCCCCCTGCCTCGTGCCCCCCCTTCGGTCCACCGACGTACCTGAAGGAAATATGCCCTAGAGGCAATAATAAAGTTATTATTTATTTCCTTATATCATGATAAAAGTTTATTATTCATGCTAGAATTGTATTAACCGGAAACATAATACATGTGTGAATACATAGACAAACAGAGTGTCACTAGTATGCCTCTACTTGACTAGCTCGTTAATCAAAGATGGTTATGTTTCCTAACCATGGACAAAGAGTTGTTATTTGATTAACGGGATCACATCATTAGTTGACTGATCTGATTGACATGACCCATTCCATTAGCTTAGCACCCGATCGTTTAGTATGTTGCTATTGCTTTATTCATGACTTATACATGTTCCTATGCCTATGAGATTATGCAATTCCCGTGTGCCGGAGGAACACTTTGTGTGCTACCAAATGTCACAACGTAACTGGGTGATTATAAAGGTGCTCTACAGGTGTATCCAAAGGTACATGTTGGGTTGGCGTACTTCGAGATTGGGATTTGTCACTCCGATCGTCGGAGAGGTATCTCTGGGCCCTCTCGGTAATGCACATCACTTAAGCCTTGCAAGCATTGCAACTAATGAGTTAGTTGTGGGATGATGTATTACGGAACGAGTAAAGAGACTTGCCGGTAACGAGATTGAACTAGGTATTGGATACCGACGATCGAATCTCGGGCAAGTAACATACCGATGACAAAGGGAACAACGTATGTTGTTATGCGGTCTGACTGATAAAAGATCTTCGTAGAATATGTAGGAACCAATATGGGCATCCAAGTCCCGCTATTGGTTATTGACCAGAGACGTGTCTCGGTCATGTCTACATTGTTCTCGAACCCGTAGGGTCTGCACGCTTAAGGTTTCGATGACAGTTATATTATGAGTTTATGCGTATTGATGTACCGAAGGTTGTTCGGAGTCCCGGATGTGATCAAGGACATGACGAGGAGTCTCGAAATGGTCGAGACATAAAGATTGATATATTGGAAGCCTATGTTTGGATATCGGAAGTGTTCTGGCTGAAATCGGGATTTTACCGGAGTACCGGGAGGTTACCAGAACCCCCCGGGAGGTATATGGGCCTTAGTGGGCCTGAGTGGAAGAGAGGAGAGGTAGCCAGAAGTGGGCCGCGCGCCCCTCCCCCCTTGGTCCGAATAGGACAAGGAGAGGGGGTCGGCCCCCCTTCCTCCTCTCTCTCCTCTTTTCCCCTCCGCGAATCCTATTCCAACTAGGAAAGGGGGGGGGGGAGTCCTACTCCCAGAGGGAGTAGGACTCCTCCTGGCGCGCCTCTCCTGGCCGGCCGCACCCCCCCCCTTTGAGACCTTATATACGGAGGCAGGGGCACCCCCTAGAGACACAAGTTGATCCATGTGATTATATTCTTAGCCGTGTGCGGTGCCCCCTTCCACCATAGTCCTCGATAATATTGTAGCAGTGCTTAGGCGAAGCCCTGTGACATTAGTACATCAAGATCGTCACCACGCCGTCGTGGTGACGGAACTCTTTGCCGACACTTTGCTGGATCGGAGTCCGGGGATCGTCATCGAGCTGAACATGTGCTAGATCTCGGAGGTGCCGTAGTTTCGGTGCTTGATCGGTCGGGCCGTGAAGACGTACGACTACATCAACCTAACGCTTCTGTTGTCGATCTACAAGGGTACGTAGATCACACTCTCCCCTCTCGTCGCTATGCATCACCATGATCTTGCGTGTGCGTAGGAAAATTTTGAAATTACTACGTTCCCCAACAGTGGCATCCGAGCCTAGGTTTTATGTGTTGATGTTATATGCATGAGTACAACACAAGTGAGTTGTGGGCGATATAAGTCATACTGCTTACCAGCATGTCATACTTTGGTTCGGCGGTATTGTTGGACGAAGCGTCCTGGACCGACATTACGCGTACGCTTAAGCGAGACCGGTTCTCCCGACGTGCTTTGCACATAGGTGGCTTGCGGGTGACAGTTTCTCCAACTTTAGTTGAACTGAGTGTGGCTACGCCCGGTCCTTGCGAAGGTTAAAACAACACCAACTTGACAAACTATCGTTATGGTTTTGATGCGTAGGTAAGATTGGTTCTTTCTTAAGCCCGTAGCAGCTACGTAAAAATTGCAACAACAAAGTAGAGGAGGTCTAACTTGTTTTTGCAGGCATGTTGTGATGTGATATGGTCAAGACACGATGCTAAATTTTATTGTATGAGATGATCATGTTTTGTAACCGAGTTATCGGCAACTGGCAGGAGCCATATGGTTATCGCTTTATTGTATGCAATGCAATCGCGCTGTAATGCTTTACTTTATCACTAAGCGGTAGCGATAGTCGTGGAAGCATAACAGCAACTTTCATACCATGAAGCATAACAGCAACTTTCATATCATGTCGATGCCTAGGTTTTATGTGTTGATGTTATATGCATGAGTACAACACAAGTGAGTTGTGGGTGATATAAGTCATACTGCTTACCAGCATGTCATACTTTGGTTTGGCGGTATTGTTGGACGAAGTGGCCCGGACCGACATTACGCGTACGCTTACGCGAGACCGGTTCTCCCGACGTGCTTTGCATATAGGTGGCTTGCGGGTGACAGTTTCTCCAACTTTAGTTGAATTGAGTGTGGCTACGCCCGGTCCTTGCGAAGGTTAAAACATCACCAACTTGACAAACTATCGTTGTGGTTTTGATGCATAGGTAAGATTGGTTCTTGCTTAAGCCCATAGCAGCCACGTAAAAATTGCAACAACAAAGTAGAGGACGTCTAACTTGTTTTTGCAGGGCATGTTGTGATGTGATATGGTCAAGACACGATGCTAAATTTTATTGTATGAGATGATCATGTTTTGTAACCGAGTTATCGGCAACTGGCAGGAGCCATATGGTTGTCGCTTTATTGTATGCAATGCAATCGCGCTGTAATGCTTTACTTTATCACTAAGCGGTAGCGATAGTCGTGGAAGCATAAGATTGGCG
This sequence comes from Triticum dicoccoides, assembly GCF_002162155.2. NCBI lineage: Eukaryota > Viridiplantae > Streptophyta > Magnoliopsida > Poales > Poaceae > Triticum > Triticum dicoccoides. The sequence goes on from NC_041384.1 coordinate 758,339,955, forward strand.
AGACGACAACGATGCTACGATGGAGATCAAGGTGTCGCGCCGGTGACGATGGTGATCACGACAGTGCTTCGGAGATGGAGATCACAAGCACAAGATGATGATGGCCATATCATATCACTTATATTGATTGCATGTGATGTTTATCTTTTATGCATCTTATCTTGCTTTGATTGACGGTAGCATTATAAGATGATCTCTCACTAAAATTATCAAGAAGTGTTCTCCCTGAGTATGCACCGTTGCGAAAGTTCTTTGTGCTGAGACACCACGTGATGATCGCGTGTGATAGGCTCTACGTTCAAATACAACGGGTGCAAAACAGTTGCACACGCGGAATACTCAGGTTATACTTGACGAGCCAAGCATATACAGATATGGCCTCGGAACACAGAGACTGAAAGGTCGAGCGTGAATCATATAGTAGATATGATCAACATAGTGATGTTCACCAATGAAACTACTCCATCTCACGTGATGATCGGACATAGTTTAGTTGATTTGGATCACGTAATCACTTAGAGGATTAGAGGGATGTCTATCTAAGTGGGAGTTCTTTAAATAATATGATTAATTGAACCTAAAATTATCATGAACTTAGTACCTGATAGTATCTTGCTTATGTATGTTAGATGGCCCGTGTTGTTGTTCCGTTGAATTTTAATGCGTTCCTTGAGAAAGAAAAGTTAAAAGATGATGGTAGCAATTACACGGACTGGGTCCGTAACTTGAGGATTATCCTCATTGTTGGACAGAAGAATTACATCCTGGAAGCACCGCTGGGTGCCAGGCCTGCTGCTGGAGCAACACCAGATCTTATGAACGTCTGGCAGAGCAAAGCTGATGACTACTCGATAGTTCAGTGTGCCATGCTTTACGGCTTAGAACCGGGACTTCAACGACGTTTTGAACGTCATGGAGCATATGACATGTTCCAGGAGTTGAAGTTAATATTTGAAGCAAATGCCCGGATTGAGAGATATGAAGTCTCCAATAAGTTCTATAGCTTCAAGATGGAAGAGAACAGTTCTGTCAGTGAGCATATACTCAAAATGTCTGGGTATAATAATCACTTGATTCAAATGGGAGTTAATCTTCCAGATGATTGCGTCATTGACAGAATTCTCCAATCACTGCCACCAAGCTACAAGAGCTTCGTGATGAACTATAATATGCAAGGGATGAATAAGACTATTCCCGAGCTCTTCGCAATGCTGAAAGCTGCGGAGGTAGAAATCAAGAAGGAGCATCAAGTGTTGATGGTCAGCAAGACCACTAGTTTCAAGAAAAAGGGCAAAGGAAAGAACAAGGGGAACTTCAAGAAGAACAACAAGCAAGTTGCTGCTCAAGAGAAGAAACCCAAGTCTGGACCTAAGCCTGAAACTGAGTGCTTCTACTGCAAGTAGACTGGTCACTGGAAGCGGAACTGCCCCAAGTATTTGGCGGATAAGAAGGATGGCAAGGTGAACAAAGGTATATGTGATATACATGTTATTGATGTGTACCCTACTAATGCTCCCAGTAGCACCTGGGTATTTGATACTGGTTCTGTTGCTAATATTTGCAACTCGAAACAGGAACTACGGATTAAGCGAAGATTAGCTAAGGATGAGGTGACGATGCGCGTAGGAAACGGTTCCAAAGTCGATGTGATCGCGGTCGGCAATCTACCTCTACATCTACCTTCGGGATTAATATTAGACCTAAATAATTGTTATTTGGTGCTAGCGTTAAGCATGAACATTATATCTGGATCTTGTTTGATGCGAGACGGTTATTCATTTAAATCAGAGAATAATGGTTGTTCTATTTATATGAGTAATATCTTTTATGGTCATGCACCCTTGAAGAATGGTCTATTCTTATTGAATCTCGATAGTAGTGACACACATATTCATAATGTTGAAGCCAAAAGATGCAGAGTTGATAATGATGGTGCAACTTATTTTTGGCACTGCCGTTTAGGTCATATCGGTATAAAGCGCATGAAGAAACTCCATGCTGATGGACTTTTGGAACCACTTGATTATGAATCACTTGGTACTTGCGAACCGTGCCTCATGGGCAAGATGACTAAAATTCCGTTCTCCGGAACTATGGAGAGAGCAACAGATTTGTTGGAAATCATACATACAGATGTATGTGGTCCGATGAATATTGAGGCTCGTGGCGGATATCGTTATTTTCTCACCTTCACAGATGACTTAAACAGATATGGGTATATCTACTTAATGAAACACAAGTCTGAAACGTTTGAAAATTTCAAAGAATTTCAGAGTCAAGTTGAAAATCATCGTAACAAGAAAATAAAGTTTCTACGATCTGATCGTGGAGGAGAATATTTGAGTTACGAGTTTGGTGTACATTTAAAACAATGCGGAATAGTTTCGCAACTCACGCCACCCGGAACACCACAGCGTAATGGTGTGTCCGTACGTCGTAATCGTACTTTACTAGATATGGTGCGATCTATGATTTCTCTTACTGATTTACCGCTATCGTTTTGGGGTTATGCTTTAGAGACGGCCGCATTCACGTTAAATAGGGCACCATCAAAATCCGTTGAGACGACGCCTTATGAACTATGGTTTGGCAAGAAACCAAAGTTGTCGTTTCTGAAAGTTTGTGGCTGCGATGCTTATGTGAAAAAGCTTCAACCTGATAAGCTCGAACCCAAATCGGAGAAATGTGTCTTCATAGGATATCCAAAGGAGACTACTGGATACACCTTCTATCACAGATCCGAAGGCAAGACTTTTGTTGCTAAGTTCGGAAACTTTCTGGAGAAGGAGTTTCTCTCGAAAGAAGTGAGTGGGAGGAAAGTAGAACTTGATGAGGTAACTGTGCCTGCTCCCTTGTTGGAGAGTAATGCATCATAGAAACCTGTTTCTGTGACACCTACACCAATAAGTGAGGAAGCTAATGATAATGATCATGAAACTTCAGAACAAGATACTACTGAACCTTGTAGATCAACCAGAGTGAGATCCGCACCAGAGTGGTACGGTAATCCTGTTCTGGAAGTCATGCTACTAGATCATGATGAACCTACGAACTATGAAGAAGCGATGGTGAGCCCAGATTCCGCAAAATGGCTTGAAGCCATGAAATCTGAGATGGGATCCATGTATGAGAACAAAGTGTGGACTTTGGTTGACTTACCCGATGATCGGCAAGCGATTGAGAATAAATGGATCTTCAAGAATAAGACTGACGCTGACGGTAATATTACTGTCTACAAAGCTCGACTTGTCGCAAAAGGGTTTTGGCAAGTTCAAGGGATTGACTACGATGAGACCTTCTCACCCGTAGCGATGCTTAAGTCTGTCCGAATCATGTTAGCAATTGCCGCATTTTATGATTATGAAATTTGGCAGATGGATGTCAAAACTGCATTCCTGAATGGGTTTCTGGAAGAAGAGTTGTATATGATGCAACCAGAAGGTTTTGTCGATCCAAAGGGAGCTAACAAAGTGTGCAAGCTCCAGCGATCCATCTATGGACTGGTGCAAGCCTCTCGGAGATGGAATAAACGCTTTGATATTGTGATCAAAGCATTTGGTTTTGTATAGACTTTCGGAGAAGCCTGTATTTACAAGAAAGTGAGTGGGAGCTCTGTAGCATTTCTGATATTATATGTGGATGACATATTACTGATTGGAAATGATATAGAATTTCTGGATAGCATAAAGGGATACCTAAATAAGAGTTTTTCAATGAAAGACCTCGGTGAAGCTGCTTACATATTAGGCATTAAGATCTATAGAGATAGATCAAGACGCTTAATTGGACTTTCACAAAGCACATACCTTGACAAGATTTTGAAGAAGTTCAAAATGGATCAAGCAAAGAAAGGGTTCTTGCCTGTGTTACAAGGTGTGAAATTGAGTCAGACTCAATGCCCGACCACTGCAGAAGATAGAGACAAAATGAAAGATGTTCCCTATGCTTCAGCCATAGGCTCTATCATGTATGCAATGTTGTGTACCAGACCTGATGTGTCCCTTGCTATAAGTCTAGCAGGAAGGTACCAAAGTAATCCAGGAGTGGATCACTGGACAGCAGTCAAGAACATCCTGAAATACCTGAAAAGGACTAAGGATATGTTTCTCGTATATGGAGGTGACAAAGAGCTCATCGTAAATGGTTACGTTGATACAAGCTTTGACGCTGATCCGGACGATTATAAATCCCAAACCGGATACGTGTTTACATTAAACGGTGGAGCTGTCAGTTGGTGCAGTTCTAAACAAAGCGTCGTGGCGGGATCTACATGTGAAGCGGAACACATAGCTGCTTCGGAAGCAGCAAACGAAGGAGTCTGGATGAAGGAGTTCATATCCGATTTAGGTGTCATACCTAATGCATCGGGTCCAATGAAAATCTTTTGTGACAATACTGGTGCAATTGCCTTGGCGAAGGAATCCAGATTTCACAAGAGAACCAAGCACATCAAGAGACACTTCAATTCCATCCGGGATCTAGTCCAGGTGGGAGACATAGAGATTTGCAAGATACATACGGATCTGAATGTAGTAGACCCATTGACTAAGCCTCTTCCACGAGCAAAACATGATCAGCACCAAGGCTCCATGGGTGTTAGGATCATTGCTGTGTAATCTAGATTATTGACTCTAGTGCAAGTGGGAGACTGAAGGAAATATGCCCTAGAGGCAATAATAAAGTTATTATTTATTTCCTTATATCATGATAAAAGTTTATTATTCATGCTAGAATTGTATTAACCGGAAACATAATACATGTGTGAATACATAGACAAACAGAGTGTCACTAGTATGCCTCTACCTGACTAGCTCGTTAATCAAAGATGGTTATGTTTCCTAACCATGGACAAAGAGTTGTTATTTGATTAACGGGATCACATCATTAGTTGAATGATCTGATTGACATGACCCATTCCATTAGCTTAGCACCCGATCGTTTAGTATGTTGCTATTGCTTTCTTCATGACTTATACATGTTCCTATGACTATGAGATTATGCAACTCCCGTGTGCCGGAGGAACACTTTGTGTGCTTCCAAACATCACAACATAACTGGGTGATTATAAAGGTGCTCTACAAGTGTCTCCAAAGGTACATGTTGGGTTGGCGTATTTCGAGATTGGGATTTGTCACTCCGATCGTCGGAGAGGTATCTCACTACTCGCTTGTAATGAATTGAGTTTCCCTTTTGAAGTTATCTTATCGGATTGAGTCTTTAAAGATTTGAGAACACTTGATGTATGTCTTGCCGTGGATATCTGTGGTGACAATGGGATATCACGTGATTCACTTGATGTATGTTTTGGTGATCAACTTGCAGGTTTCGCCCATGAACCTAAGCATAGGGGTTGGCACACGTTTTCATCATGATCCTCCGGTAGGAACTTCGGGGCACTCTTTGAGGTCCTTTGTGTTGGTTGAATAGATGAATCTGAGATTGTGTGATGCATATCGTATAATCATACCCACGGATACTTGAGGTGACATTGGAGTATCTAGGTGACATTAGGGTTTTGGTTGATTTGTGTCTTAAGGTGTTATTCTAGTATGAACTCTAGGGCTGTTTGTGACACTTATAGGAATAGCCCAACGGATTGATTGGAAAGAATAACTTTGAGGTGGTTTCGTACCCTACCATAATCTCTTCGTTCGTTCTCCGCTATTAGTGACTTTGGAGTGACTCTTTGTTGCATGTTGAGGGATAGTTATGTGATCCAATTATGTTATTATTGTTGAGAGGACTTGCACTAGTGAAAGTATGAACCCTAGGCCTTGTTTCAACGCATTGCAATACCGTTTACGCTCACTTTTATCATTAGTTACCTTGCTGTTTTTATATTTTCAGATTACAAATACCTTTATCTACTATCCATATACCACTTGTATCACCATCTCTTCGCCGAACTAGTGCACCTATACAATTTACCATTGTATTGGGTGTGTTGGGGACACAAGAGACTCTTTGTTATTTGGTTGCAGGGTTGCTTGAGAGAGACCATCTTCATCCTATGCCTCCTACGGATTGATAAAGCTTAGGTCATCCACTTGAGGGAAATTTGGTACTGTCCTACAAACCTCTGCACTTGGAGGCCCAACAACGTCTACAAGAAGAAGGTTGTGTAGTAGACATCACACGCATCATTGTTTTCTCTTTTCTTTATGCTCTTGAGCCCTAGAGTGAAATGATGGTTGCTTCGTCCATCCAGCTTAATGCGGGAAAGGTGGGGCTTTGTGATTTGACCCCTCGTCGCTCATTTTCTACTACTGCGGCGCTACGACCGGGGTGCCTCCAATTCCAACCGCTGCTCTGAACTGTAATTTGGTGCATCGCACATGGATGAGCCACATGTCGGCCACATGTCGGCCAAAGGGCTCCTATTAAGTGTGTCGCCATTTCGTGTGCGGACTGGCCCTGCTTGAGTTGCTACGCCAACACGACAGGAGGAGCCTACCACTTGGTTTTGCTCCTTGGTGAATCCCGACTATATTGTTCTAAAAAGATACGTGCTGAACTACCCTCTCTGTCTCGGTTTTTTATTTTTAGGTGTCTCGGTTTATAGGGCCTGCACGTAGTTCTAGGTCATCCATTTGACTAACTAAATATGAGTTACTATGTCACAAAAAGTATATCATTGGATTCTTAAGCGGATGTAGTTGTATTTAAAAGTCGAGGGCGGGGCTTTTCCTGCGCGGTAGGCGGCGGGGCAGTTCCGCCTAGTCGGTTCGACAGAGACGCGAGAAGACAAGGGAGTAGGATGTTGCAAACGTAGGGCTGTGTGATTTGACAGCGAGTTACTGCTGGACAGGTGGGGCCCCGTGATTTGACTTGCCATTATCATTTAACTGCGGTGCTACGACCGGCGTGAGTCTCCCAGATTCCTGAGCACCTCCATACAGATGCCTCTCCCAATGCTCCACCATGTAGTAGAGGCTGGCTCTTGCATGAGAGCCCACTTCTCCACTTTTTCCTTGCCTCTCTTTCCCCCACATATGCAAAAATGCCATGTAAAGCGCACTATTGTACTTACTTTTACTTGCTCCTACAGGTGCTTAAGCTTGCCACATAGGCATAAAGTCTGATGTGGCAAGTTAATCAAGAAGAGAGAGACTAGTTTGGTGACCCAAGGAAGAAACGGTGCTATGCGCGTGTACCTAGGTGAAAAGACAATTTTGAGTCTATAGCTAATTAAATGAAGCAAACTTAGCAACACCATTTCATTGGAAGAGGTTACTCCTTGGCAAATGCAATAAATACACACGCTTAGAACCGTTTCTTCCTTGAGTACGAACAAAGAGATAGAGAGGAGTAAAAAATACACTTATAGCCAACCTTGTTGTAGTATGAGTGACTAAGTGATGGCTATGTATGACATGCCAACATCAGATAGCCTAACACGCCGTGTTAAATCTCCAAGGGCGCGACCGCGCGAGCGACGCGACGGTCATGGTAGGCGCGACCATGATACGGGCTGCTGGCAGCCCTTGGATCTGAGATCAAACGGTCGCACGCTAAGTTGCTGAAAATTTGCAGAATAACCCTCCAGGATAGGATATTCACCCATAGGTCTAGAATCATGCCATGCAACCGTTCAATCTCAGATCCAAGGGCTCTCGGAAGCCCGTATCATGGGAGAATGGAAAGCCACTACCCTGTCGTTCACACGCTGGCAGTTCGCTCCTACTCGTACCCGCACGTCCTTTAATACTATGGCGGTTCGCTCCTAGTCGTCTCGTCCATTCACATTACGGCAGTTCCACTAATCCTAACCCTCCTTCCAAATCCATGGCGTCCCAAATCTCCACGATCAGCGATGAGTACAAGGTTAGAACCATCACCAGCGATGAGTTCGACGTCATCTACACCCGTTCTTCCGCGACGGTGAAAGGATGCCTTTCTCGCTTCAGCCGCATGTTCGAAAACTCAGATGATGAGTGGGTCGCTGGGCTAGATGTTGAGTACACCACAGTCCTGGGACAAGAGAAGGATCTAAAGGACGAAGAGAGGAAGAAGCCCGCCGTGATCCAGATTTGCGTACATAATGTTTGCTTGGTCTACCACATATGCCATGCCGACATTGAGTGCCAGGATTTTAAGAACTTCCTCAAGGACAAAACAGTGAAATTCATTACTTTAGACTTTGGTAACGACAAAGAAGTCCTGCGTCGGATAGGCCTCGTTTTAGGCAACACCTTCGAGCTCCAGAAGAATTGGCTGGTGTCCTCTCATCAGCCTTCAATGCTGACCCTGGCAAGAGCCATGGTTCATCCTTCGTATGGTAAACTGGAGAAACCTCATTACACGTTTCATCGCCATGCATGGCAGCGGAATGTACTAGATATAGACCACATCCACTACATTGCAATGGATGGCTACCTTTGCTTCAATATCTACAAGGGTTGGATGAAGAGCAACAGCCAAGTGTGCAGTTCAAGCAAAGAAGTAGTATCTCCCAAGAGGAAGAGGGACAAGGACGAAGTCGAGGACGTGGACGAGGACTCCGAGTAAGGTGGCAGTGTCGTTGCTCATGGTGGTTCTAATGCAGTGTCTACCATAATAGTTGCAAAGTTTAATTTCAGGTGTGCTTAATTTAATTTGAGGGGTGTGTTGTGCTGAGCCCCCAGCAGAACTATGTTATGTTTCTTCTCGTTACTTTAACTCTTCAGTACGTACATACTAGTATTTCTTACATTTCATCTTTTAGTTGGTATAGTACTACCACTCGTTTGTTCACATTATATATATACAATATATATGGCCAACATCATATAGCCAGCAGTTTAGTTGTCAAAGAATTTCAGGGTGCTTAGTTTTGTCAAAGAATTCCAGGATGCTTAGAGGGTGCTTGGATCCAAGGGACTTATTTTAGTCTGACTAAAAATAGTCTCTTTAAGAGGCTAAAGTTGCAAGAACCCCTGACTAAAGAGGGGCTAAAACTAGTCTTGAGACTAAAAAATTTTAGTCAGGGGTACCCCTACTAAAATGTGGATTAGTCCTCTCTCTACTCATTAACTTGATTTTAGCCTTTTTAGTATTTGGATCCAAGCATGGGTGAGGCTAGCATGTTTTAGTCGCACTACTTTTAGTCATGGGACTAAAACTTATCCAAGCACCCTCTTAGTTTTATTTGAGGGGTGGGTTGTGCTGGACACCATTATTGTGACTAGCCTTTTTAATAGTACTATATGCATAACTTGGCGACGAGCGCTCTCTATATGTACCACCTTTTTTTAATTTCAATTTTTGCTCCATGGCGCAATCCATCGATAGTACTACTGTACAAAAGTATACATTTTTAAAAGGCTAGAGTACTGTTCATCACATATATAGCCAGTTAAATTCTCAACCTAGAACGACATGCATGCCATGTAGTAAACCGATACGGAGGAAGTATAGTAAAAATGAGGTGATTTTACCGAGCGATCGGCGGGGGAGCATGGCCTGTCATGCGGTCCCATGTGTCATGATGTACCAAGGCGATGCGCGTGTCCCTCTTGAGGAAGAAGCAATACTAGTACGTGGTTTGAGATGATGGCGAACCGAAGTGTGAAATAATGGTTCCTTCATCCGTCTGGGGAAGTGCGGCATTGTGATTTGACGTCTCATTGCTCATTACTACTACTGGGCCGGTACGAGTGGGGTGCGTCCCCCCTGCTGTTCTGCACTGTTATTTGGTGCTTGACACGTCGACCCGGTTGCTATATGTCCCACATGTCGGCGGCAGGAAGTACTGAATTCATGAAAGGGAGCATCGACGGAGGAGTATACTACAGAATTCATGAAAGAGAGCGACTTAGTTTTGGAAAAATCCGTTTTCACGAAGTACGTACCCACTAGGGTTTATAGGGCTCATCTAAAAAACATTCGTTTTTCCGTTTGATAAGACTCAATTCTACTATACTAGTAGTAGTACCATTACATGTTGGATTTCGAGGTGTGTTAGATCACCCGACGCAAGCAGTGTCAAGAGGAAACTAACCAATGCATGTACAAGTTCATGGAAATTTAGTGGTCATTCATGCATTCATTCTAATTAATGCCTCGGTAAACATAACTTCTTGAGAAAAATGAGCGTACTAATTACTTGTGCAAAATACGAAATTAATTCGATCACTCACCGTCTACCTTGGTTGGAGAGATTTTGAAATTGAGCCATAAACTGGAAAGGAGGGAGTAGTAACCTTTGTCTCAATTACTATTTGTGGCCTTGTATAGATGCAAAATGTATTTTTTGTAGTGGCCTTGTATAAGTAAATGGAGGGAGTACTAACCAAAGTACGTAGTAGGGATGAGGAGTAAACAGAGGGAGTAGTAAAATTTTCTCCTCGTGTTGTGAGCCACCGTGCGCGTGGGCGAGGGAGCGGGTGTAAGGCGTACTAGTAAGCAAGCTTCACCTCATCCTGCGAGCCACCGCGCCCGTGGGCGGGGGAGACGGCGTACTAAGCAAGCTTCTCCTCGTTCTGCGAGTTGACGGGACACATCAAAAGTACTCCAGTGTATAGAGCCTTGCCTCTAAGGTAGGGCCCACATGGTTTGCCTCTTTTTTTAATTTAACATAACGCGTCAAGTCGCAATTTGTTTGTTCACCCGTGGTAGACGATCCTCCCTCCACCAAGTGGACAACCAGTACACGTGCCAAATTACCACGTGGGCTGCCTTTTTCGTACAGAAATGAACTCCACCGTGTACCCGCGCGGGTGTAGTTGGGAAAGAGATGGGAGTACGTGCGCCGTGCATGCACCTCTTCTCTTCGTGCAGGTCCCCCACCTACGTTGGTGTGTGTGAGAGAGATACAAACCTAGACATAATGCGCCGTCCATCCCCATGCCTCCGCCCAGTCTGACCACCGGTCACCACCAAGCCCCACTCCTCCTCACCTTATCTCTCATCTTTCTCCCTCCATTTTTATATACAAGGGGCCACTATCAAAATTATAATTTGCAGATATACAAGGCCACTAACACTAATCGATGCAATATTAATGGTGTTTGTCTCGTGGTACTAGCAAAGGAGGACATCAATTATCCCTTGCATGCATGCGGGAGTTTGTAAAAATGCATCTTGATGTTCCGTGCAATGCACATGCATCTTGCTAGTCCATGAAAACAACACATGGCATATGGTGTCTAGCTCGTATTGCTCCTAATTAGTGTAAACTGCATCTGCTTAGCTTACACATGATACATGTGAATATGACACGCTTTCCTGTTTTTGGTACGTACTATATCTGTCTATCACACCATGTTCTTACATGAAATTACTCTTCTTGTGTATCCTGCATTAGTCACTTATGATGGGACACCTTTAAGTTGGCAGTGTGATATTGCTTTGCGTCTTGAATATGATTTCTAGCATGTATTGCTTCTAGTTTGTTGAACGCCACCTATGACGAGACAGTTTTAACTTGGCAGAGTGATATTGATTGCACCTTCCATATGGTGTCTTGCAGTGTTTCTAATTTGTTGAAGTGCCTTTTGCTTAGTTACCACACCATAGGTCTGAATATGTCAAGCCGTCCATTTTTTCGTACATATTCCATCCTCGTATCATGACTTTGCCTTTCATCAGAGTAGTGTTCGTCAGTATCATGCATGAATGAGTTCTGAAGAGCGAATGATATTCCTTTTTCTTGTCGGTATGACCTCACAATGCAAAATCAATAAAGCTGGAGGAAATTGGCAAGGCATTGGATGCTGGTGGTCCTTCCGAGCAACTGAAACGGAGGTTCTCTACAGATTCTACTCCGCCATCCTCCCAACAAGATTCGCAAGACAACGCAAGGCTAGACAGTCAACGTAGCTGTGTAGATGATGAGCACATCTCCCCTACTCCACCATCACAGGTGCTTGCTCTAACTTGGCACTATTAAATGTGGTTGTATGTTGCGTATGATGTCTAGCTTGTATTGCTTCTAACTTTTTTGAATTGCATCTGCTTAATTTACACATAATGCCTGTGAATATGACATGTGTTCCTGTTTCTACATCAGACTACTATTCTTGCATATCCCGCATCAGTCACTTATGATAAGGCACCTTTAAGTCGCCACTGTGATATTGGTTGTGTCTTGTATATGATTTCTAGCATGTACTGCTTCTAATTTGTTGAAACGCCATACAGTTTGAACTTGGCAGAGTGATATTGGTTGCATCTTTCATATGGTGTCTAGCTTGCAGTGCTTCTAATTTGTTGAAATGCCTTCTGCTTAGTTACCACATCATAGGTGTGAATATGTCACACCATCCTGGTTTTCATACATATTCCATCCTCTCATCATGTGTTTGCCTTTCATCCGAGTAGTGTACATCAGTATCATGCATGAATGAGTTCTGAAGAGCGAATTTTATTCCTTTTTCTTATCGGTTTGACTTCACAATGCAAAGTCATTACAACTGAAGGAAATTAGTCTGGCAGTGGATGATGGTGGTCCTTCGGAGCAACTCAAACAAGGGGTCTCTACAGATTCTAGTCCGACATCCTCCCAACAAGATTCGCAAGACAACACAAGGCTGGACAGTCAACGTAGCTGTGTAGATGATGAGCACATCTCCCCTACTCCACCATCACAGGTGCTTGCTCTAACTTGACACTATTATATGTGGTTGCATGTTGCGTATGATGTCTAGCTTGTATTGCTTCTAATTTTAATTGCATCTGCTTACTTTACACATAATGCCTGTGAATATGACACGTGTTCCTGTTTCTAGAACATAGGTGTACATGATGAGCACATCTCCCCTACTCCACCATCACAGGTGCTTGCTCTTACTTGGAACTGTTATATGTGGTTGCGTTTTCCGTATGATGTCTAGTTTGTATTGCTTTTGATTATGTTGAATTGCATTTGCGTAGCTTACAACTTATACCTTCAACGATCACTTACCCATAAGACATATTTAAGTTGGGACTGTGATGTAGGTTGCATCTTGCATTGTCTTCTGGATCGTACTGCTTCTAATTTCTTGAAATGGCTCTTACGATGACACAATTTTTACCTGATAGAGTGATATTGGTTGCATGTTCAAATGGTGCCTAGCTTTCATTTCTTCTAACTTTGTTGAAATGCATTCCGCTTACTGTTTTTGCATACATATTCCATCCTCCTATCGTACGTGTGAATATGACACACTGTCTTTTTTTGTATATATTCCATCCTCCTATCCTGCGCTTGCCATACATCAAAGTAGTGTTCATCTGTATCATGCATCAACCAGTTATTCAGAGCTAATTTTATTCATCTTCTTACGGTTTTGACTTCATAAGGCAATATCAGAAAATAGGAAGGAAAAGAGTAAGTTAGGGGATGTTGGTGGTCCTCCGCACCGATGCAAACAGAGACTCTCTAGATTTGCCACTGCTACTGCTAATGAAGTTGAAGTCCCAAGTCTACATGATGAGTTCATCTCCCGTACTCCATCATCGCAGGTGCTTGCTCTAAGTTGACAGTGTGATAATTGGTTTTATGTTGCATATGTTGTCTAGCTTGTATTTATTCTATTTTCATTAAATTGCACCTGCTGAGTTTATATGTTATACATGTGCATATGACATGGCTTTCTGTGTCTAGACTACACTGCATCTATCTATCATAGCATATTCTTACATCAAAGAACTGCTGTTGTGTATCCTGCATCAGTCACTCATGATTGGACGCTTTTAACATGGCAGTTTGATAGTGGTTGCATCTTGCATTGATTTCTACGTTGTACTGCTTCTAATTTTTCGAATTGCCACTTATGACAAGACACTTTTAACTTGGCAGAGTAATATTGGTTGCATCTTTCAATGGTGTCTAGCTTGCATTACTTCTATTTTCTTGAAAATCCTTCTGCTTAGTTTGCACATCGTAGCTGTGAATATGTCATGCCGTCCTGTTTTTTGTACATATTCCATCCTCATATGGTTGTCTTACATCAAAGTATTGCTTGTATGTATCATGCATCAATGAGTTCTGAAGAGTGATTTTATTCTTCTGTGTTGTTACTCGTCAGGTGAAACGGAAAAGGTTCTGTCGTCGAGATTCTGCTGGTACTTATAGTGCAGTAGAAGGTCCAAGTCCACCGGCTAAATCTACAAACACAGTATCACCTGCTCCACCAGCTGCAGCATCCGCTTCAACTGTACCAGCATCTCAACCAGTTACTCGTTCGTTTGCTCCAGAACTGGCCAGTTCCCAAGCTGCCTTCACACCTAACACTACTTCCGAAGCACTGCTAACACAACAGGACTTGACAAGATCAGATGAACCTCATGAGCATCAACACCAAGACGGTACCAGACCGACTCAAGTTGCAGTTGCATGCTCCTTTATATGTACTCTCACAGTTTGATGTACACTAACACTTTCCATATTCGTTGTTGAACTAGCACCATGGCGCAAGCGGAAATAGACATCAGGGATAATGCTTGACAGATTAACAAAATCTAAAGGAGGAAGAATGGAGATCCATTTTGAGGCGGGTTTAAGAAGGCTACGTGATGCTACAGAGTCAGCCAAGTTAGTATCAGAGGCAGCCGTTGCCGTTAGGTGTCATGCACGTATCCTCCCAACGTGGATCCAGTATAGGAATGAGAAAGACAATACCCAATTTAACACCTTCCTTGACCATTTATTCGTAAGTAATGTTATTCATCGCAATTAGTAATATTGTCTTGCTCTGTCCCATACTTTCTAGCTTCCTCCTAATAAGACTCACATTCTTTTTTCAACAGATGAGGTTCAAGTTGGATCCGAAAGATGATGCAACTAGACAAGCATGCACTCATGTTTTTCAGTCTACTCTGCGACAATATCGGTACCACCTTAGAAAATCTCACTTTGAAGGCAAGGCTAACAATGAAATCGCCCAAACATCTCCAGTGGAATATATTGCAGATGAAGACTGGACAACCCTCGTTAAACACTGGTCTGATCCAAAGTATCAGGTAGGCTATATGTATTTGATCAGACCACATATTGAACTTGTATTTATGTATGTGCCTTACCAGTGTATCTTCTTCTAGGCTAACTATTTGAAGAACAAAACCAACCGTTCTAAAGTGTCATTCCAACAGACCACAGGATCTCGTAGCTATATTGCACACTGCGAGGCTCTTGTAAATAGCTGCTACTTCCTTCTTTTTTGTGCCATATTATCGTATCTATATTGACTTGTTCCAAATACAGAGGAAATCCCGTGTGGACCAAAAAGAACCTGAACCGAATCAAGTGCAAATCTTCAAGGATTGCCACACTAGCAAGATGAAGGGCATGAGCACACCAGTTCAAGCCGCTGTTGAAAGTCCTTACTCCTCCTACCTTGAACTAATTGGTACTGTGATGTGTTCATTTAACTACTTGGTTTGGAGCCAATGTCAGTTACTCTGTTCACTTTTATTCACAGTTGTCTTAACGTATCATTTCACCTTACATGGTTTAAAAGAGATGAAGGATATTCTTTTGGTCTTGATCTATAATCTAGTTGTTATGTTCATGTGCGCACACAATGATAAAATAGCTTGTTTGTTTTATATCTGTTTTCCCATGATATGAATGATGTCGTACTATGTTCATCCTACTTTAAACCATGTCTCTTTATCCTTAGATGTCAACGGATGTGAGGAAATAGACAATACAGTAGGCATGCTACATGGACATATGTTCTGAAAGTGATTTTATTATGTAGTTGGCACTACAATACATGCTAATGTATTACAGTAGGTCACCAAAATAAGTTATGTATAAACGTTTAACCTACTTTGTTTGTTTTTGTCTCATTGGTAACTTATCTGGTACACTAATATACAAGTTCAAACTTTCAGGAAGCTATGGAACAAATGATTGAACAGCCACAACCACCTGAAGGTGACGAGGCTACTACAGGCACAATGTCACCTCTTGTTGCAGTGCGTCAGTATCTCTCCACTAACAGTGCAAAAAGCACCTTCCTGCGTAATTCTAGGTTGGTTGTCAAGGTAACCTCATCCAAATCGCCTACTGAACAAAATCTTCCTGCTAGACAGAGTGATATATCTGTGCTCGAGACACAAGTCCAATCCCTAATGGACGTTGTTTCGGAAACAAGAATAGTGGTTGAGAAATGTCGTCAAGATATGAATGGTTTTTAAACCAGACTATCAGACATTCTCTTAGACATTTACTTCGTTGTTCAAGAGCAATGGCGGAAAAAGGTGGAGATCGTGCTGCTCCATCAGATTCTACAGCCTGAAACATTAGCACTCAGGTCAAATGATCTGTGCTTCTATACATCTGATGGTGCTTTTATCTGGAAGGACTGTAAACTTTATGCCAATAGGCCTTTTGTTGTATGGTTGGAATTTATTTTGTTGTGATACAACATTTATGATGTTGCCTCAGGCTGCAGTAATTACGATGCTATTTTTGTATAGTGTAGGTTTATCTTAGTAATGTATTCGGCCTAAAGCTTCATAGCAGACCAACATGCCAACATTCGTCGGGCCCATTCCAATTGGGCTAAAAACGACTATGGGCCGAAATTGGTATGTAGCCCACTAAAAATATTTGGGCCTAAATCAGCATAAGCTTTCATATTTTTCTGGTAGGCCTGTGCCCATAGTGGGCCTTTAACAGGCCTAAACATAATTTGGGCCCTCAGTAAAAATAGGTCGTTTAGAGGTGTAAATATCTCGAGCCATAAAATACATGGGCCTTTAATAGACTGAAAGTGAGATTGGGCCCTGATTGTGCCAAATAACCCACTGGACTTTAACAGGCCGAAATTCGGACGGGCCGTAAATGCGCCGACCTAATACACGGGCCTTTAACAGGCCGGAACTTCGGTCGAACTAGATTATCGTCATTTTTATATGGGCCGTTAATGGGCCTGATACGTTGGGCCACATATGGCCCATGGTTTACGTCCGGCGTTAACAGGCCGAAAATGACAACAGGCCGAAAGTGGCCCAAAGCTATAGTGGGCCTCTAACACGCCGAATGTCAGAAATGGCCGAATATGACCAAAATCATTCACGGTCGTTTATGGGCCGAAAGTTTTGATGGCCTGTAAATGGGCCCAAATGAAGCCGGACCTTTAACAGGCCGGAAATACACCGGGCCGTAATTCGGCCCAATAACTTAGTGGACTGTTAACGGGCCAGAAGTGACCATGGGCCGCGTTGATGACAAGTTTAGGACAGGCCGTTGACGGGCCGATTTGACAAAGACTGTTGGGCCTTTAGCTGGGCCGGCCCATTATGGTCGGCAGAATCTAGTGGGCCTTTAGCTGGGCTGGCCCATTGTGGTCCGCAAAATCTTGTGGGCCTTTAGCTGGGCCGGCCCATTATGGTCTGCAAAATTGTGTGGGCCTTTAGCTGGGCCGGTCCATTATGGTCCGCTAAATTTTGTGGGCCTTTAGCTGGGCCGGCCCATTATGGTCCGCTAAATCTTATGGGCCTTCGGTTGGGCCGGCCCATTTAATCTTTGTGCACCACTTTTGGGCCGGTCCACGTGTCAACATATCATAGGCCCATCTCGACAGTTGGATGAGTGACACCTGTGCCAACACGGAGCTGACGCGTGGATCCGTCAGCCAATGAGAATTTTACACGTGGAAAATCGGCATTGGTCGTGGCTATTAACGGGTTATCGGATCCAAAATCCGACCCGATAGCTTAACGGCATTCCGTTACGGTGGATGCCACATGTCGTCCACCCTTGACGAAAGCACTTCTGTGTCGCGCGATTTATCATCATGGAAGTGGACACTTCCGTGATGATAATTTTGGCAATGTCATGGAACACTTCTACGACAGCACAGGTATGACTATCTTGATTCTGTCATAAATTTGTCATGGATGTACATGCATGACAGAAAACGCGACCTACTGTGACAAACACGTATCATCACGGAAGTGTATTTTTTTGTAGTGATCAAACTCCTATGGCTAAGTGAAAGTGTTAAAGCAATATAGTCCGATTGCCTCGTTCGATGCGCTACCACCTCCTTAATGGACCAAGACATTGGATCAAGTGTGAATACGCGTTTTTTGCAAACACCCCTGCATTATATGCGTGGGGGCTGAAGCCGACGACTACAAACTTTCAGGTTATATATATATACATAAACAGCCGCACAAGAGACATCATAATACTTTCAGGCAAAAGTATAAACACAGCCTTTACAATTCAATAAAACATTGTTTTTTACAATTGGAATACATGTCACTAGAACATAATATTCTTCGAGCACTGAGCCTCTATTGAATGAGCGCCTTCAAGGACTTCTTCAAAGTAGTGCTCGGTAGATACTCGGCCCAAGGCCGAACTCTTCGACTCAACGACATCTTTCAACTCAACGGCCATTTTGGCTATTTTTCCTTGCTTTGGCAATGCGCAACCTGTTCGTCCCTCAGCTCTTCGACCGCCTTTAGAGCGGCCGCATCACTATTCCTGGCTTGTTCCTTGGCTCGGGCAAGTTCCGCCCGAAGGGTCTCCACAACGGCAGCTCCATCTGCAGTCACAACATATTAAAGATACTGGCATCATGCTCCTCTTACTATGTGTTGATCACCAGAGAAATCACATACCCTGTGCCTCGTCGAGCCGCTTGTTCACAAGCATGATGTCGGCATCTGCCGAATCAAATTGCCGCTTCAGCTCGGCAAACTCATCAGTCCGGCTAGCCACCGGACCTTCAGCCACCTGCACATGACGGCAGCCTGATTATTACCTAGGACTATGATCCTATGTTTGCCGCCATTCTTGACGGCAACCAGAGTCTCAGGGGCTACTATCTTCATAGGGCACACCTAACGTGTGCGGTACTGTCAAAAACATACACTATTTCATGTACCTCAAAGCCTTTCACCAGACTCATAAAAGCTTCATGCAACCCGCTTTCGGCGGATGAAATCCTCTCAATCACCGTATCCATTAGCGTACGATGCACTTCTGAGATGGCCGCCTGCTCCAGAAGATCCTTCAGTGCGTCCGATCGCACACCGAACGTTCCGGACTCTTTCTGTTGCTCTCTTTAGGAGCCGAATACTGAGGACTTCGGGTGGCCGAAGGATTACCCTCTGGCCTTGGCGGATCAGGAGAAACCTTCCGCGACGACACTTCAGGGTCGCCCGCCTCATGAGGCGGGGTGGCATGGGGAGGTGTTTCGCTCTCCATCATCTCCGAAAGAAGATCCCCCGAAAACGAACTCTGTCAAGAAGGGCTATGATCTGAACTACAAAGATATATGCTTCAGTTATTGTCTTCAGAAGTAATGTAGGATATTTTTGCTATGAAGTACTTTTTGGTTACTTACAGCTCGGTAGAGGGTTGATCCCCTTGCGGGCACTGTGCGGCAAAAGTACCCTCCATGGTAGGACCCTCTGGCGAAGATTTCTTCCCCCGTTTGGAAACCTTTGTTTCCGGGTCTTCAGAGGTGGTCCTCTTCCTTCCTTGGGGAGAGGGAATTTCAGATTCCTCTCCCTGGTTATCCTCCTTCGTGGAGGCGCTAATTCCTTCGGATTGGATGATTAATGAGTGAGGCCTGCTTTCAGCCTCTTTATTCCCCCCTTTATCTTCCCCTGAGGGCGCCTGATAAGGCGCCGGCTCGAGCATTCTGGCTAGCACTGGATTTGATGAGCCTTCGGGAAGGGGGCCCGAACACCTGATCATCTTCTCCTTTGTTACCCAGTCCTGGTCAAGGAGTGACTTTTTATAATGATGTTATGATAAATAAAAAGACAGTGTGTTCGGCCACGGGATTACTTACTTGGGTATCTGGGCGATTACAGCTCAGACCCGCATCCTCGGTGGTGTCCAGACACTTTATTTGTGGTTCGAAGAACAATTTGTACATCTCTTCGAGCGTAATGCCGATGAAGTGCTGAATAGTTCGCGGTCCTTCCGGGTTGAATTCCCACATTCAGAGGGGCTGACGTTTGCAAGGCGGGACTCGATAAACTAGCATGACTTGCATTACTGTGACCAGGCTGACATCTCTCTCAAGGAGATCTCGGATGCGACTCTGCAAAATCGACACATCATTTACTGGCCCCCAATTCAGCCCCTTGTTGATCCATGACGTCAGTTGTAGTGGGGGACCCGAGCGAAAGGCAGGGGCGGCTACCGACTTGGTACTTCGGGGAGCTGTGATATAAAACCACTCCCGTTGCTATAAACTAGACACCTTTGGGAAAGGAACCCTCTGGCCATGGAACATCAGCACTTTTGCTTATTACGGCACCTCCGCACTCGGCGTGTCGCCCCTCGATCATCTTTTGCTTCACATTGAAAGTCTTGAGCCAAAGGCCGAAGTGTGGGGTAATGCGGAGGAAGGCCTCACACACGACGATGAACAACGAGATGTGAAGGAGGGAATCCGGGGCCAGGTCATGGAAATCCAGCCCATAATAGAACATGAGCCCCCTAACAAAGGGATCCAGAGCGAGGCCTAGCCCTCGGAGGAAGTGAGAGATGAATACAACGCTCTCGCCAGGTTCGGGAGTGGGGATGACCTACCCTCGAGCAGGCAGCCTGTCCAAGATTTCGAGGGTCAAATACCTGGCCTCTCTTAGCTTCTTGATGTCTTCCTCTGTGACAGAGGAAGGCATCCACCGACCTTGAAGGTTGGATCCGGACATGGTTGAAGGTCCAAAGCGCCTGACCTGAGCCTTGGGTGTTGGAACTCGAGGCGGGGAAGGATTCGATTGAGTACAAGAGGGAAAAAGGAACATGCCTTGGCCTCTTTATAAAGAGGGTGAATATCAAGCGTCCTCCTCGTGGCCGTTTGGGACTTGCCTAAATCGAGGAGTCATACCAACGGGCACGATTGGGGTACCCACGTCCGTATTGATGAGAATCCCGTAATAAGGGGGACACAATCTCTGCCTTGACAAGACATGTCAAGAAAACTGCCTCGCGATATGTGCAGTGCTGGTTGAGAATAACGGTTCGAATAAAGACCGGGCCATGGCATGATGTCATGTTGCTAAACGTGTCAGCGGATTAGATTTGTGGAAATATTATTCTCTCTACGGTGGTATGTGGAACTTATTTTGCAGAGCCGGACACTATTCTTGTGTTCAAAATCTTCTATGGAGTATTCGGAAGAAGAACCCGTCTTGCAATGCCGAAGACAAATCTGTGCACCGGACTCATCGTCATTGAAGCCTGGTTCAGGGGCTACTGAGGGAGTCATGGATTATGGGTCTCCGGACAGCCGGACTATATCCTTTGGCCGGACTGTTGGACTATGAAGATACAAGATTGAAGACTTGGTCCCGTGTCCGGATGGGACTCTCCTTGGCATGGAAGGCAAGCTTGGCAATATGGATATGTAGATCCCCTCCCTTGTAACCGACTATGTGTAACCGTAGCCCCCTCCGGTGTCTATATGAACCGGAGAGTTTAGTCCGTAGGAGAACAGACAATCATACCATAGGCTAGCTTCTAGGGTTTAGCCTCTACGATCTCGTGGTAGATCAACTCTTGTAATACTCATATCATCAAGATCAATCAAGCAGGACGTAGGGTATTACCTCCATCAAGAGGGCCTGAACCTGGGTAAACATCGTGTCCCTCGCCTCCTGTTACCATCCGCCTTAGATGCACAGTTCGGGACCCCCTACCCGAGATCCGCCGGTTTTGACACCGACATTCATAACTTTACGCTTTTCTATCAGTTGCTCGACAGGAATTTGTTCACCCACCGTATTATTTGCCTTCAGGAGAGCAGCCTCTAGTGAAACCTATGGCCCCCGTGTCTATTTTCCATCATATTAGTTTCCGATTTACTATTCTTGCAATCTTTTATTTTCAGATCTATAAACCAAAAAACCCAAAAATATTTTATCTTTTATTTAGTTTTATTTATGCCGCTCTTCCTCCTCGCTTTCATGTCCTCCTCCTCCGCTGCCATGTGCCGCTCTTCCTCCTCGCTTTCATGGAGGCAGCCGCCAACGGCGACTAGTAGGCGGCCTCCTCCTCCTGGTCCTCGTCGCACACCACGAGGGGCGGCGAGGTGCTAGCCCACACGTGTTGGATGCCGAGCTGGCGCTACTCATCATGCTCTAGGGCGAAATAGACCTCCCAATCAGGAGAGTCTGCTATGTGACGAGGTTGAGGCATTGTCGGCATCACCTGCTGCTGCCGGCACCGCACCTCCATCGCGTGTGCCCGTGCCCTCCGCGGCACCGCCGCCCTCCACGCATCCAAATGCCAGTCATGTGGCATGCTGATGTCGGGGTACGGGATGGGAATGCGGTGCTCTCAATGCCAGCTCGCCTGGTGCACTGGGACGCTTATCCGCTGCCTCGTCGGGCAGGCGGGCGTCGAAAGAAGCGGGGGAGCGCGCGCGAAGGGCTAGCGGGGGCCTAGCTCTTCTTATTGCCGGCGAAGAAGCCCATGGTGGCGCGTGGAATGGTGGCTAGGGTTGTCGCCGAAGGGGGAGCAGAAGGGTGGCTAGATGGAGACGGGAGGCTGGAAGAGAATGAGGACGCCACCCCCCACACACACACACATGCTCAGATTAAAAAAGGTCGCCCATCGTCGCTGACGTGTGGGCCCATGGTCTGCGGTCATCATTAATAAAGACGTAGGAGGTATTTGACTGGCCGCCATGTGGGGACGTGGCGGAACACCGATAGGACGCGTGGCGTGTTCATTTTGCGTCCGCGCCGAAGCATTTCATGCCTAAATTTGGGTAGGAAATGGGTCCGCACGAACGCGAAACGGACACGTTGGGCCAACACTTTTTTCCACGGCAGCCCAAACGGACGGCGGCGGACGAAATGGGTCGCCGTGTTGGAATTGCTCTTAGTATCCAGATGTCATCTCTGACCAGCCCAGCATGGGTTTTAGTGTTAAGCACTCATACACGGGTGGCGGGGAAGGAAGAAGAAGGTGGTAGATAGTGCTTGAGGTCGTTGTCTACCTCATACCAGCTCAGTTTACCATGTCCCTATTGTGTCCTCTTCCGCTCCTGTGGTGTTGGTTTCTCTGTCAGTTAGGTGGTCGGTTCTTCAATGTTGTTTGTCGTTCAGTCTATTGGGTCGGTTTCTCTGACCTGTGAGTCATCCTTAGTTTCCCAATGGCTAAACCTTGCCGTTTTTCAAAGAAATGTTGGTGAGAAATACCGTTTTCTTGTCCCTGCGGATGGCTTGATGTGATGCTGCAATGCACCATGCCTATGGCAAAAAAGGCCATTGCCGCTGCAGATGCCATGAATCATCTCTATAGAGCTGGACTCAATGCATAAGATTTGAGTGGAAACACAAGAAGAGTATAATAGTTTCTCCTAAGTTTGAAACAAATAGAAGAATTGTAGTAATATTTTGTGCCAATGAGTTAACAAAACAAGCAGCCTGTCAAAAAATGTTGATTACATATTGCAAAGTATTATCAGAAAGCATAACCATAAGTTGAATTGTTGAGGTCACACCATGTCAAGGAGGTCTGAGTTGAAAGCTTTTCCCAACCGTAATCTGAGCTTCCAAACTGGCCATTCGCCCAACAGTTTCGTGAGAATGGGCAACAAAGCTACCACAAGACAAATTGCAATAGCCAACCAATGGAGATGTGGAGCCAGCACCGTGTACAAACCAGTTGAAAAAGCCGTAGTTGTTGCCACGGATGCAAACCACATGAGCTTCTTAGTGGCGGATATGTAATAAATCAGGAACTCATAATCTCCCCACCTTGCTATGATGCATATGAAGGCGACAGCAAACGAGGAGCACATTGCTAAGACGTCAGAAATCAAGAATGCCTGAAATGCAAACTTCCTAGACATGATGGGAAGTCCCTCGCTTCCGGCGTCATTGCTGTATCCTCCAGGCAGGGTGAAGGCAGCGGCAAAGGTGACTGTCGTGATGAGGATCGCCACTAGCGAAGTGTTACTTGTGTATGTTTGAGTTAGTGACTTCGCTTCCTTCCTTGATTGCAAGGTCGCTTTGTGTTTGGTATGGGTGTGAAGATTATAAAGAGTGTTGGCATCTCGGGGATCAGCTCTCACCATAAGCATGCTCACTTCATTCTGCATATATTCAAAGAAGGCGCAGATGGAGATCATAGTGTAATAACAGAGCTTAGCAATTCTATTACATGGATCTATAGTATTGAGAAAAAGTGAACAAAATTAAATTTGAGCATATATTTAAACTGATAAGCAAAGTGGTCGACAATGTTGGAAATAGGGAGGTACAAATATGTTACTCCCTTTGTTCCATTATGTAGTACATATAGATTTTTTGAAAAGTCAAGCATCACAAACTTTGACCAAATTTATCAAGAAAAACATTTAAATCTAGAATGCTACTACTATATCATTAGATTCATTATAAAATGAACTTTCATACTTTATATATTTTATATATTTTGTATGTAGATATAAATAGTTATCTGTAAAACTTGGTCAAAGTTTTCAAAGTTGGACTTTTAATAAAATCTATACGCACTACATTATGGTAAATTCAGGAACGGAGGGAGTATATAAATTTATAAACAAAATTTCAATTTTTAATATAAAGTTTTCTATATCACTATTAGACTTAGAAAGGAGCCAAATAGTGGACTAGAAAAACATTTGTATGTTGCGGCATTGATGGTTCTATGGTGAGTTGCTTTCAGAACAATACAGTAAAGTAGTTTCTTTTTTCTTATTTGTAATCGTGCGTGTGTATTGATAATATACATACCCAGTTTAAAGTCTTGGCATGATCAATGACGTGAGCTAATACCCAAGCTGGTGTAACACCTTTGTTATCAAGCACAGTTGTGTCTATATCATCGTGAGACAGCAAAGCAGCAACCATTTTAGGATTGCACTTCTCTACTGCCAAATGTAGAGCAGTTTTACCGTTGGAGTCTCGCATGTTAATGAGTTTCCGAAATTGTGAGGTCCTCAAAATGAATTCTGTGAACACCACTTGATCCTCGTATACAGCTACATGGAGGGATGTCCAACAGGCATCTTGTGTTGAACGGTAAGGAGTATCAGGACAGTGTTTAACAAGCTCTTGAGCAACATCGAGGTGACCTTCATATGCAGCACAACTAAGGAAAGGATTACCATTACTTGGCACCTCATACCCTAAAGAGCAATCATGTTCCAGCAATACTCGTGCCATGTCAACCAGGCCACGGTATACAGCTGAACTTAGTGGAGTACACCCATTGTTATCGGCTTCTTTGGCCAGCCCAGGACGTGTTTCCATAATTCTCTTAGCCAAACCTGAAAACAAATCAGTACATGAACAACGGTTAATTAGCAAAGGGATGATGATAGTCCTTGTGAGGACTAGTAACGGTATATTAGAATAGTTCCAGAACATCAATGTACCGTGCGCTAGATAATACCGTATATTCAAATTCTTTTTCCCAGTTGTAAACTAATAGAGCAACAGAATACCAAGAGTAAACAATAATTCGGCATCTCGTTGTACACTTGTACTATATAGATCAGCAGGCAACCATGCTACGAAACCACATGCACCCACACAGCGGTTGTAGGGCATCAATGGACAATTCCTACAGTCCCAAACTCGGGAAATGTATACATGCACACACTTGTTCTCACCTGCGTTTCCATTTTTCACGGCAGCCTGCAGAGTGTTCTGGCCCCATGGTCCCATATGAGCAGAATCAGGAATTTCAAGTAAATTCTCTGAAATATCAGTAAAATTCCTCATCGCTGCGATATACATGGGTGACTCGTTCATTCTATTCACATGTGTCGACAGAGCCGGCTCTGCTTCTATCAGCTCCAACGCAAGCTTCCTGTGGCCACTCCGAATGGCATGGTGCAGTGCATTGCAGCCATCAATGTCTTTTTCCAAGATTGCCTTGCTCAATCGCCGTTCACGGTACAATCGGAGTAGAACGGAAGCCAAGATGACAAATCCACTTTTCACCGCCGTGAGAAGTGGCGTCTCTCGATCCAAGTTTACTGTAGTGAGAAGAGGCGCCTCCAGGGCCACCACATCCGTGCAAAATGCCTCATGGCCATGGATGGACGATATGTGAAGACAGGTGTTCCCAGCTGGAGTTGTTCTAAGAAGCATGCTTCGATCCTGCGATGCCATGGCCTTCATTGATGCGGAATCACCGGATGTGGCTGCTTCCAGGAGGCATTGGTCCATCTGTAGCTCTTCATGTCGTCCTTCCAGTGAACTAGTTGTTGATATATTATCTGCCATCTATATTCCGATTTAACTGCAGCAGGAGAAAAATGGGAACAAATACAATGATGGTAGATGATTAGCCGCTAGTTTTGATGAGGAAATCCGTAAACCATGCCAACATTAATTCTACTTGCAATAAGATTCCTTAAAATTATTCAAAATGGTAGCTACAGAAAACGGGGTAGTTATAGAAAATTTAAGAATAAATTAACTCGATGGAATAGTAAGTAACGCACTTGGCTACAAAGAAAAGTGAATGGGGTACTCCAATGGAGAAGAGAAATGGGGATATATATGTTTATAATATATAGTCAAAAACAACCAATGAACTACTAGCTTTATTGACTGTAAATGGAGGAAGAATAGCTTGCATTGGCGATGGGGAAGAAGAGAAGCCAACGCCCATGACAGGATGAGTAGCAGGCGGCCTCAGCAAATGGGTAGGGAGAGGGTGGAGGTGGCGGCAGTTCCATGCGAGGTCGTGACAAATTGTCAATGGAGTTTGTGGGGCTCAAGTCAAGGGGGGCGCAAGAAAATTCCATAAAAATCAAACTAACAACGGAAGAAGATTCCCTAAACAACAAACTAGCGAGCAACGGAAGAAACAAGCAAATTATAGTCAAAACGAAACAGAAAAAACATCCTTAGGCATGATTAATCTCGTCGATGTAGAAGTACACACCTCGCTCAGACAACCGCAGAGAGAACGAACGGTAGTCGCACAATGAAGAGAACAGCTGGCAGGCACACTAGAGTTCCATGCGAGCCGATGGCAACAACTTAAGGAGTGGGAAGTCAACGTACCAATTCAATTTGAGTTAATTTGTGCATGTATCATTTCTAATCAATATAAAACTTGACCTGACCTGTAATGAATATTAGTTGTCTTAGATCGGTGTCGGAAGGATGAGCTACAAGATTAAGATGTTGCCTTTTGAAAATATAGCCCATTTTGTTTGGCTAGTGTCTCCACAATCAGAATTGAGGGATGATGGGGTCGACTGCTAACTAGAGACGAAGAATATTAACTGATGCTATTAATTAGCTACGCCCGCCATTTCCAGATACATTTCCCTCTAGCACAATCTTGCCTAAACACATTACTGGGGCGAAAGCTAGCTGCATTTATAAAGTCTACGCAACCCTTTGGTATTACTAGCTTAATTTGTCTAGACATTCGTGCATATAGATCATTTGATATTGGCCCTCTGATGGCAGCTTTAACGCCACGGCACGCCTTTGACAGCTATCGAGATCCACAACTGATCCAATAAAAAAACTTGGCCTGATCAGACTGTGTTTGGTTTTCAAAGAGAAGGGGCTTTGGCCCTTTTCATCTACCAAAAAACTGACCTGCTTCATACTAGTAAAGAAAACCCAACATGGATCGAGGAGCTGCCAGTACATCGATCCACAAAAATTAGTACACGCCCCAGCCTGTCCACTTCTGCATGCAGAGTTGAGACAAAATTTGGGCGCCCACTGAACTAATGTCAAAAGATTAATTACTCAATCATTTAGTAATTATAAGATGATTTATGTAGTACTCACTCTGTAAACTAATATAAGACATTTTAGATCACTATCTTAGTACTACTACTACCTCCGTCCTGGTTTATTAGTCCCCATTGTATTTTGTGTCAAATTTTGACCATGATTTTAACTAACAAAATATTCATGCACGTCACCAAAAATTATATCATTGAAAACTATGGTCAAATACGAATCCAAAGATATAATTTTTGTTGACATGCACTAACATTTTGTCAGTTAAATATTTGGTCAAAATTCAACACAAATTACAAAGGGACCAATAAACCAGGACAGAGGTAGTATTAGTTTACATAGGGAGTAGTTGATTAGCACGTTGATAGCATCTTTAGTAAACAGTAAATTTGACCTGATCCAGAGTTCCAGACTCAGTGAAACGCAGTCATGGTCTTGTACTTAAAAAAACATACAAGAGTAATGTCCAAGTTTTGTGTACCCATTCAGTAAGCTACTGATACACATTACCGTTGTAGCACTCAATTTTTGGCAAGTAACAGTCGATTCACCATAATTAAGATGGAACCTTGAGTGTCACCGCACGCTGTTAAGATCCAGAATGAAAACCTTGATGACCTGCTGGATCAGACTGTCTTTCATTTTCAATGAGCTAGGATGGGAAGATGGGCTTTGGCCCTTAATGTCCTAGTATATGTATGATTCATTATAAAAACTTATCCCTCAAAGATCAATTTTGCAACTAGCTAGTTGGGTTTAGCTAGATCCAATCAATTAATGAACAGCAACCCTTCGAATAAAGAAACCAGGTGCAGATAATGACATGTTGAGTAGCTGAATGGTAACATGCAGTAACATGTTCAAACCAACTATTTTGGGTTTCCTTTTCCTTTTTTGAGATGCTATTTTGGATTGGCTGTTGTATATACTCTACTTGACCTCGGTCGAATGAGTCTGTTTAACTCAATAGGCGCCTACATGGTCATTGCAAAACAGATATACTACTATAGCACTTTAGAATGTAAAACGTGGAATATGAAGGAGTCGCCTTCCGCATGGACAGAGGAAAACAGAATACAGGATTCAAGTTTGAACTATCAATAATACAATTACTTTGATGGAAAAACTAGATGATAAACTTTCACCTTGTACTGCAGAGTTTGGCTGCGGCAGTGGGGGGCGCTACATATATAGCCAGCGGATGTGGATCGGTGGGCAAGGAGCCGGTGGGTACCCGAGCAAGAACAGCCGATGTGGTAGATGTGATTATCGGCAGCGTGAAGGTGGATCTGGTGTCTTCTTTTCTAAAGTTGGGTGAGCATTTTGCATGTTTGGATTGCGGTTTTTGTGATTTTCTTAATGTGATTTATGTGTTCTTGCATTTGATGCATGAAGTTGTGATGTTTTTCATGCATTTGTCTTGGAGTTGGGTCCATTGCCAGCAACGTTCAAGGTGTGAAGCGGAATTGCTGTCCAAAATACTTCTCTTCTAAGTTCTAACCATGTTCTCTAAAAGACTAAATCAAACAAGGCAATGCAGTTACATATATAAAGCAAGCAAACAAAGTTATGTTTTATCATTCCATTTCCGCTACCTGTGCATTTCATTTTGTTGTTGTTTCCATTGTGATTTTTGAATCTAAACATCTAAGTTAGACTAGACCACTGTGTCTCACATGAGACGCAAGAAAATGTCGTAAAATCAAACTCGCAATGGAAGAAACAAGGTAGCTATAACAAGAAAAATGGGCATAAATATGGTGAAATAGCAGGTACTCACCTCGCACAATAGCAGAGAGACGTAGTGGCAAAGATGAAGAGATCCAGCAGCCCGCTCACTAATGTTCTATGGAGAAGGCGAGCAGAGGGACTAATGGAGCGCTGGGAGTCATCAAGTTGATTAGCCATGTGATGGAGCATTAAACTAATGACCCCTTGCATTGGCCTCCGCACTTGATTCAGTAATGTCCTTGACCAGCTGCTCAGGATTCAAGTCCTCGTTTTTGTATTGTACTCCCTCCGTTGGGAAATACTTGTCGTAGAAATAGATACAAATGGATGTATCTAGAACTAAAATATATCTAGATACATCCATTCCTCGGACAAGTATTTCCGGACGAGGGAGTATTTCGCTTTTTGGTATTATTATATATGGGATCCCATGGATCTACTTCTAATAGTGATACGATACATAACTCTGGCTCAATTGATCTACCAGTTCGTCCTCAACAACTCGATTACAGAGAGGAATTATGTAGCAGCAAGAATTGGGGATTGAGGAATAGAGCCTGGGATGGGGAGGGAGATACACGCCCAACGGCGGCCGAAAGGTTCGGTGATCCAATGATACCCTAGCACTCCACTCACTCACTACATATACGGTCTTCACTTGCTCCAGGCTGGGCCGATGTAGCGGCTGTTGGGCCTTCTCTCCCGTTTGGGCCGGGCTGGAGTTGAGTTAACGCCTGTCTTTGAGCCCACTGTAGTAGTTCCCATGACATTCCTTCCCCGTTTAGATTTGGCTTGACCCCAAGCCAAGGATCTGGGAAAGCGAGACTTGAGAGGAATTGCATCTTCCCACAGCGCCAATGAAGCTGGGAACCCGGACCAGTGAACCAGCACTTTCTCTACTTGACGCGTCCCACATTGCATGACGCGACGCTGCAGGATCTCCTCAGGTACCTGGAACTGCAGCAAGTCATCGTCCAGAGTAGGCAACTCTGGCATGATCGCGGTCTTGGGAGGAACAGCAGCCCGGAGCTGAGAGACATGCACCACCGGGTGAATCCTTGCGTGCTCCGGTAAGTCAAGCTTGTAAGCCACTTCCCCGACACGCTGCAACACCTGAAAAGGTCCGAAGTAGCAGAAGGAAAGTTTATGGTTAGCTCGAGTCGCCACCGAAGATTGGGCGTATGGATGCAACTTCAGGTAGACCCAATCGTGGACCGCAAACACTCTGTCAGACCGGTGTTTGTCCACATTTTCCTTCATCCATTGGCGAGCCCGATTCAGGTGTTGTCGCAGAAGGGCCACCATTGTTGCTCGGTCTTGCGTCCATTACGCCAAATTTTTCACAGTAGCATCGACCACATTGGAGATACCAAAGAATCTTGGCTTGTGTCCATACAGCACCTCAAACGGAGTTGATTTGAGCGCGGAATGGTATGACGTATTGTACTAGAACTCTGCCAAGGATATCCAGTCCATCCATTTGCGAGGGCAATTGTGGACGAAACATCGCAAGTAAAGCTCCATGCATTGGTTGACTTGCTCTGTGGTGCCATCTGTCTGAGGATGCTGAGCAGAGGAGATATTCAATTTGATATGAGAGAGTTCAGCAAGCTCCTGCCAGATCTTGCTGGTGAAAATCCGGTCACTATCCAAGACCATTTTATCTAGAGGCCCATGGAATTTGAAGACATGGTCCATGTAAGCCTTCGCTACTTGGAAAGCTGAAAATGGATGTCGAAGTGGTATGAAATGTGCATAACGTGTGAGCTTATCCACAACAACCAGAATTGAATTGAACCCTCTTTATGTAGGCAATCCCTCCACAAAGTCAAGAGTGGCCATCTACCATGCTTCCCCGGGCACCGGCAATGGCTGTAGCAATCCTGGGTACTTAACATGCTCTGGTTTAGCTTGTTTGCACACATAACACTGTTTCACAAATGCCTTGATGGTTTGATCAATTGCGGCCAAGCAAAATTCGGACGGACACGACTGTAGGTTTCTTGGACTCCAAAGTGCCCCCCAATTGCTCATGAGTGCAGTTCTTCCAACACCTTTTTCTGGAAAGCGGGGTTGTTGCCAATCCACACTCGCCCCTTGTAGCGAATCAGACCATCCTGGACGCGGAAGGGTCCTTTTGCTGGCTCTTGGACTGCTGCATCTGCCAAGATTTTAGAGCACTGCTGGTCTTGAGCATAGCCAGTTTTCACTTCTTCCAACCATCGAGGTACACAGACAGAGATCGCATTTGCTGTAGCTTCAGGGTGCTGAGATAAAGCATCAGCGGCTTGGTTTGCAGACCCCTTGCGGTACTCAATCCGGTATTGCAGACCTAACAATTTCGTCAACGCCTTATGTTGCCAAGGGGTTGTCAGTCTTTGTTCATCGAGGCAAGACAAATTGCGGTGATCTGTTCGGATAATAAATTCCGTTGCCATCAGGTAGGGTCTCCAATGTTCCACAGCCATTAGCACAACCAAGCTCTCATTTTCATATGTCTAGAGAGTATGGAGTTTGGGACCCAAGGCTTGGCTCAAGAATGCGATTGGATGCTGATTTTGCATCAGTATGGCACCGATCCCCTGGTCTGATGCATCCGTTTTCACCACGAATGGCTTGGAGAAATTTGGCAGTGCCAAAACTGGTGCGCTAGTTAGTGCCCCTTTTAGTGCCTGGAAGGATTGCTCATGCTGCGGTGTCCATCGAAACACCACTCCCTTCATCAGCAATTCGGTCAGAGGTCGACTAATGATGCCAAAGTGACGAACAAATTTCCGGTAATATCATGCCAGACCCAGGAATTGTCGCACTTCCTTAGTTGACTGAGGGCTAGGCCATTTCTGCACTTTGTCAATATTTGTTGGATCAGTCCGCACCCCCTCTGCACTGACGACATGGACCAAGTATGCCAGCTGATTGCGCGCAAACGCGCACTTGCTCAGTTTGACCTTCATTTGATTCTCCGTGAGCAGCTGGAATACCTTTCGCAACAACAGTACATGCCCTTCCAGTGTGATACTATGCACCAGAATGTCACCGATGAACACGAGAATCCCGTGGCGGAGAAGAGGTGCAAGCACAATGTTCATTCCACCCTGGAACGTGCTAAGTCCCCCGGTCACCTCATAAGGCATCACTTTGAACTCAAGGTGGCCGTGGTGTGTCTGGAATGCAGTTTTAGCTTCATCCGATGGCCTCATCCGAATATGGTGATAACCCGATCTCTAGTCCAAACTGGTGAACCATTTGGATCCATGCAACTCATCAAGCAATTCATCGATGATCGGCAAAGGGTACCGATTCTTTATAGTTATCGCATTCAAGTGTCGGTAATCTACGCAGAAGCGCCATTCTCCGTCCTTCTTCTAAACCAGGAGAACTGAAGACGAAAAGGGGCTGTGACTAATTTGAATGATCCCCTGAGCTAGCATGTCTGCCACTTGTCTCTCGATCTCGTCTTTCTGCGCTAGACTGTATCGGTAAGGCCAGATGTTGACTGGTGCAGCTCTGGGCAGCAGATCAATAGCATGATCAAAAGGACGGGAAGGAGGTAATCCTTTAGGCTCATCAAACAAAGCAGCAAATTCCTTGAGCAAAGCGCCTACTGCTGTAGGTATTTTAGCCGCTTCAACATCAACCTTGATTGCACATAGTTGCACTAGACATCTTACTGACTCTTGTATTTGCATAAGCTGCAGTTGGACTGTCAAAATGGTTGGGCACTCGGTCACCACTGCTGATACTCCATGCAACTGAACGAACTTTCCCTGATGCTTGAACACCATGTATTTACTGCCCCAGTTCACTGTCATCAACCCCCAGGACTCCAGCCAATCCATTCCAAGAATCATGTCGTAACTGCCCAAAGGGAACAGCTTCAGAGTAGACTGGAATCGATGCCCCTGTATCTCATACTCACAGACCGACACTTCCATAGTGCAGCTTGTCACGGCTCCATCCGCCACCTTCACTCGCAAGGGTCGTGCCATAGGTTAAACTTCAGGCAAAGACTCTGCAATGTCAGTGTTGATAAAGCTATGGGAGGATCCAGAGGCAAACAGCATCAACAACGTCTTGCCGTTAAGTGTGCATAGCATGCGGAAGGACTTTGGAGCTTCGGTTCCTGTGGATGCAGCAGTGGCTAATAGGCAAAGATCATCGTCTGAAGT
Organism: Triticum dicoccoides; assembly: GCF_002162155.2. Lineage (NCBI taxonomy): Eukaryota > Viridiplantae > Streptophyta > Magnoliopsida > Poales > Poaceae > Triticum > Triticum dicoccoides. The sequence continues at coordinate 758,373,497 of NC_041384.1, forward strand.
GTCCTGCGACGCCGGAGATTCAGGTGGCGTGGGTGGCGTCAACAAACCCACGAGTTCCTCCATGACATGTAATGGCGCCGTGGCCGCACAAACATGGCCAGGACCCCAACGGTCGCCACAAGTGAAACAAAGCATGTGTGCCTTGCGGTAGGCTCGTAGTGTGCGGAGCTTGTCGTCCATTGGTGAATTGGCAATGGGGATCCGTGCATTATCTGGACTGCGCGGCCATCCGTCCCACCCAATCCGGCCGAGGAAGGTGATCCCTTAGAAAGAACCCCCGCCGAAGGCACCACCACTGGCAAAGGCGGTCTGGTCGTGAATCGACATCCCTTGGAGGACGGGGATTTTCCCTTCGGCCCAGCCGCGGCCTCCTGGTCCTGGCGCATCATGTCGATGACCTCCTCCTGCAATTCGGCAAGAGCCACAGCAGTTTCCAAATCCTTGGGACAATGAAGCATAACAGCAACTTTTGTACCATGAAGCATAACAGCAACTTTCATATCATGTCGATGCCTAGGTTTTATGTGTTGATGTTATATGCACGAGTACAACACAAGTGAGTTGTGGGCGATATAAGTCATACTGCTTACCAGCATGTCATACTTTGGTTCGGCGGTATTGTTGGACGAAGCGGCCCGGACCGACATTACGCGTACGCTTACGCGAGACCGGTTCTCCCGACGTGCTTTGCACATAGGTGGCTTGCGGGTGACAGTTTCTCCAACTTTAGTTGAACTGAGTGTGGCTACGCCCGGTCCTTGCGAAGGTTAAAACATCACCAACTTGACAAACTATCGTTGTGGTTTTGATGCGTAGGTAAGATTGGTTCTTGCTTAAGCCCGTAGCAGCCACGTAAAAATTGCAACAACAAAGTAGAGGACGTCTAACTTGTTTTTGCAGGGCATGTTTTGATGTGATATGGTCAAGACACGATGCTAAATTTTATTGTATGAGATGATCATGTTTTGTAACCGAGTTATCGGCAACTGGCAGGAGCCATATGGTTGTCGCTTTATTGTATGCAATGCAATCGCGCTGTAATGCTTTACTTTATCACTAAGCGGTAGCGATAGTCGTGGAAGCATAAGATTGGCGAGACGACAACGATGCTACGATGGAGATCAAGGTGTCGCGCCGGTGACGATGGTGATCACGACGGTGCTTCGGAGATGGAGATCACAAGCACAAGATGATGATGGCCATATCATATCACTTATATTGATTGCATGTGATGTTTATCTTTTATGCATCTTATCTTGCTTTGATTGACGGTAGCATTATAAGATGATCTCTCACTAAAATTATCAAGAAGTGTTCTCCCTGAGTATGCACCGTTGCGAAAGTTCTTCGTGCTGAGACACCACGTGATGATCGGGTGTGATAGGCTCTACGTTCAAATACAACGGGTGCAAAACAGTTGCACACGCGGAATACTCAGGTTATACTTGACGAGCCAAGCATATACAGATATGGCCTCGGAACACAGAGACTGAAAGGTCGAGCGTGAATCATATAGTAGATATGATCAACATGGTGATGTTCACCAATGAAACTACTCCATCTCACGTGATGATCGGACATGGTTTAGTTGATATGGATCACGTAATCACTTAGAGGATTAGAGGGATGTCTATCTAAGTGGGAGTTCTTTAAGTAATATGATTAATTGAACCTAAAATTATCATGAACTTAGTACCTGATAGTATCTTGCTTATGTATGTTTGATTGTAGATAGATGGCCTGTGCTGTTGTTCCGTTGAATTTTAATGCGTTCCTTGAGAAAGCAAAGTTGAAAGATGATGGTAGAAATTACACGGACTGGGTCCGTAACTTGAGGATTATCCTTATTGCTGCATAGAAGAATTATGTCCTGGAAGCACCGCTGGGTGCCAGGCCTGCTGCTGGAGCAATACCAGATGTTATGAACGTCTGGCAGAGTAAAGCTGATGACTACTTGATAGTTCAGTGTGCCATGCTTTACGGCTTAGAATCAGGACTTCAACGACGTTTTGAACGTCATGGAGCATATGACATGTTCCAGGAGTTGAAGTTAATATTTCAAGCAAATGCCCGGATTGAGAGATACGAAGTCTCCAATAAGTTCTATAGCTGCAAGATGGAAGAGAACAGTTCTGTCAGTGAGCATATACTCAAAATGTCTGGGTATAATAATCACTTGATTCAAATGGGAGTTAATCTTCCAGATGATTGCGTCATTGACAGAATTCTCCAATCACTGCCACCAAGCTACAAGAGCTTCGTGATGAACTATAATATGCAAGGGATGAATAAGACTATTCCCGAGCTCTTCGCAATGCTGAAAGCTGCGGAGGTAGAAATCAAGAAGGAGCATCAAGTGTTGATGGTCAGCAAGACCACTAGTTTCAAGAAAAAGGGCAAAGGAAAGAACAAGGGGAACTTGAAGAAGAACAACAAGCAAGTTGCTGCTCAAGAGAAGAAACCCAAGTCTGGACCTAAGCCTGAAACTGAGTGCTTCTACTGCAAGCAGACTAGTCACTGGAAGCGGAACTGCCCCAAGTATTTGGCGGATAAGAAGGACGGCAAGGTGAACAAAGGTATATGTGATATACATGTTATTGATGTGTACCTTACTAATGCTCCCAGTAGCACCTGGGTAATTGATACTGGTTCTGTTGCTAATATTTGCAACTCGAAACAGGAACTACGGATTAAGCGAAGATTAGCTAAGGACGAGATGACGATGCGCGTAGGAAACGGTTCCAAAGTCGATGTGATCGCGGTCGGCACGCTACCTCTACATCTACCTTCGGGATTAATATTAGACCTAAATAATTGTTATTTGGTGCCAGCGTTAAGCATGAACATTATATCTGGATCTTGTTTGATGCGAGACGGTTATTCATTTAAATCAGAGAATAATGGCTGTTCTATTTATATGAGTAATATCTTTTATGGTCATGCACCCTTGAAGAATGGTCTATTCTTATTGAATCTCGATAGTAGTGACACACATATTCATAATGTTGAAGCCAAAAGATGCAGAGTTGATAATGATGGTGCAACTTATTTGTGGCACTGCCGTTTAGGTCATATCGGTATAAAGTGCATGAAGAAACTCCATGTTGATGACTTTTGGAACCACTTGATTATGAATCACTTGGTACTTGCGAACCGTGCCTCATGGGCAAGATGACTAAAACGCCGTTCTCCGGGACTATGGAGAGAGCAACAGATTTGTTGGAAATCATACATACAGATGTATGTGGTCCGATGAATATTAAGGCTCGTGGCGGATATCATTATTTTCTTACCTTCACAGATGACTTAAACAGATATGGGTATATCTACTTAATGAAACACAAGTCTGAAACGTTTGAAAAGTTCAAAGAATTTTAGAGTGAAGTTGAAAATCATCGTAACAAGAAAATAAAGTTTCTACGATCTGATCGTGGAGGAGAATATTTGAGTTACGAGTTTGGTGTAAGTTTAAAACAATGAGGAATAGTTTCGCAACTCACGCCACCCGGAACACCACAGCGTAATGGTGTGTCCGAACGTCATAATCGTACTTTACTAGATATGGTGCGATCTATGATGTCTCTTACTGATTTACCGCTATCATTTTGGGGTTATGCTTTAGATACGGCCGCATTCACGTTAAATAGGGCACCATCAAAATCCGTTGAGACGACGCCTTATGAACTATGGTTTGGCAAGAAACCAAAGTTGTCGTTTCTGAAAGTTTGTGGCTGCGATGCTTATGTGAAAAAGCTTCAACCTGATAAGCTCGAACCCAAATCGAAGAAATGTGTCTTCATAGGATATCCAAAGGAGACTACTGGATACACCTTCTATCACAGATCCGAAGGCAAGACTTTTGTTGCTAAGTTCGGAAAATTTCTGGAGAAGGAGTTTCTCTCGAAAGAAGTGAGTGGGAGGAAAGTAGAACTTGATGAGGTAATTGTGCCTGCTCCCTTGTTGGAGAGTAATGCATCACAGAAACCTGTTTCTGTGACACCTACACCAATAAGTGAGGAAGCTAATGATAATGATCATGAAACTTCAGAACAAGATACTACTGAACCTTGTAGATCAACCAGAGTGAGATCCGCACCAGAGTGGTACGGTAATCCTGTTCTGGAAGTCATGCTACTAGATCATGATGAACCTATGAACTATGAAGAAGCGATGGTGAGCCCAGATTCCGCAAAATGGCTTGAAGCCATGAAATCTGAGATGGGATCCATGTATGAGAACAAAGTGTGGACTTTGGTTGACTTACCCGATGATCGACAAGCGATTGAGAATAAATGGATCTTCAAGAAGAATACTGACGCTGACGGTAATATTACTGTCTACAAAGCTCGACTTGTCGCAAAAGGGTTTCGGCAAGTTTAAGGGATTGACTACGATGAGACCTTCTCACCCGTAGCGATGCTTAAGTCTATCCGAATCATGTTAGCAATTGCCGCATTTTATGATTATGAAATTTGGTAGATGGATGTCAAAACTGCATTCCTGAATGGGTTTCTAGAAGAAGAGTTGTATATGATGCAACCAGAAGGTTTTGTCGATCCAAAGGGAGCTAACAAAGTGTGCAAGCTCCAGCGATCCATCTATGGACTGGTGCAAGCCTCTCGGAGTTGGAATAAACACTTTGATAGTGTGATCAAAGCATTTGGTTTTGTACAGACTTTCGGAGAAGCCTGTATTTACAAGAAAGTGAGTGGGAGCTCTGTAGCATTTCTGATATTATATGTGGATGACATATTATTGATTGGAAATGATATAGAATTTCTGGATAGCATAAAGGGATAGCTGAATAAGAGTTCTTCAATGAAAGACCTCGGTGAAGCTGCTTACATATTAGGCATTAAGATCTATAGAGATAGATCAAGACGCTTAATTGGACTTTCGCAAAGCACATACCTTGAAAAGATTTTGAAGAAGTTCAAAATGGATCAAGCAAAGAAAGGGTTCTTGCCTGTGTTACAAGGTGTGAAATTGAGTCAGACTCAATGCCCGACCACTGCAGAAGATAGAGAGAAAATGAAAGATGTTCCCTATGCTTCAGCCATAGGCTCTATCATGTATGCAATGCTATGTACCAGACCTGACGTGTGCCTTGCTATAAGTCTAGCAGGAAGGTACCAAAGTAATCCAGGAGTGGATCACTGGACAGCGGTCAAGAACATCCTGAAATACCTGAAAAGGACTAAGGATATGTTTCTCGTATATGGAGGTGACAAAGAGCTCATCGTAAACGGTTACGTTGATGCAAGCTTTGACACTGATCCGGACGATTCTAAATCGCAAACCGGATACGTGCTTACATTAAATGGTGGAGCTGTCAGTTGGTGCAGTTCTAAACAAAGCGTCGTGGTGGGATCTACATGTGAAGCGGAATACATAGCTGCTTCGGAAGCAGCAAACGAAGGAGTCTGGATGAAGGAGTTCATATCCGATTTAGGTGTCATACCTAATGCATCGGGTCCAATGAAAATCTTTTGTGACAATACTGGTGCAATTGCCTTGGCGAAGGAATTCATATTTCACAAGAGAAACAAGCACATCAAGAGACACTTCAATTCCATCCGGGATCTAGTCCAGGTGGGAGACATAGAGATTTGCAAGATACATACAGATCTGAATGTAGCAGACCCATTGACTAAGCCTCTTCCACGAGCAAAACATGATCAGCACCAAGGCTCCATGGGTGTTAGGATCATTGCTGTGTAATCTAGATTATTGACTCTAGTGCAAGTGGGAGACTGAAGGAAATATGCCCTAGAGGCAATAATAAAGTTATTATTTATTTCCTTATATCATGATATTATTCATGCTAGAATTGTATTAACCGGAAACATAATACATGTGTGAATGCATAGACAAACAGAGTGTCACTAGTATGCCTCTACTTGACTAGCTCGTTAATCAAAGATGGTTATGTTTCCTAACCATGGAAAAAGAGTTGTTATTTGATTAACGGGATCACTTCATTAGTTGAATGATCTGATTGACATGACCCATTCCATTAGCTTAGCACCCGATCGTTTAGTATGTTGCTATTGCTTTCTTCATGACTTATACATGTTCCTATGACTATGAGATTATGCAACTCCCGTGTGCCGGGGGAACACTTTGTGTGCTACCAAACATCACAACGTAACTGGGTGATTATAAAGGTGCTCTACAGGTGTCTCCAAAGGTACATGTTGGGTTGGCGTATTTCGAGATTGGGATTTGTCACTCCGATCGTCGGAGAGGTATCTCTGGGCCCTCTCGGTAATGCACATCACTTAAGCCTTGCAAGCATTGCGACTAATGAGTTAGTTGTGGGATGATGTATTACGGAACGAGTAAAGAGACTTGCGGGTAATGAGATTGAACTAGGTATTGGATACCGACGATCGAATCTCGGGCAAGTAACATACCGATGACAAAGGGAACAACGTATGTTGTTATGCGGTCTGACCGATAAAAGATCTTCGTAGAATATGTAAGAACCAATATGGGCATCCAGGTCCCGCTATTGGTTATTGACCGGAGACGTGTCTCGGTCATGTCTACATTGTTCTCGAACCCGTAGGGTCCACACGCTTAAGGTTTCGATGACAGTTATATTATGAGTTTATGCGTTTTGATGTACCGAAGGTTGTTCGGAGTCCCGGATGTGATCACGGACATGACGAGGAGTCTCGAATTGGTCAAGAAATAAAGATTGATATATTGGAAGCCTATGTTTGGATATCAGAAGTGTTCCGGGTGAAATCGGGATTTTACCGGAGTACCGGGAGGTTACCGAAACCCCCCGGGAGGTATATGGGCCTTAGTGGGCCTTAGTGGAAGAGAGGAGAGGTAGCCAGAAGTGGTCCGCGCGCCCCTCCCCCCCTTGGTCCGAATAGGACAAGGAGAGGGGGCCGGCCCCCCTTCCTCCTCTCTCTCCTCTTTTCCCCCTCCGCGAATCCTATTCCATCTAGGAAAAGGGGGGGAGTCCTACTCCTAGAGGGAGTAGGACTCCTCCTGGCGCGCCTCTCCTGGCCGGCCGCACCCCCCCTTTGAGACTTTATATACGGAGGCAGGGGCACCCCCTAGAGACACAAGTTGATCCACGTGATCATATTCTTAGCTGTGTGTGGTGCCCCCTTCCACCATAGTCCTCGATAATATTGTAGCAGTGCTTAGGCAAAGCCCTGCGACATTAGTACATCAAGATCGTCACCACGCTGTCGTGCTGATGGAACTCTTCCTCGACACTTTGCTGGATCGGAGTCCGGGGATCGTCATCGAGCTGAACGTGTGCTAGAACTCGGAGGTGTCGTAGTTTCGGTGCTTGATCAGTCGGGCCGCGGACGTACGACTACATCAACCTAACGCTTCCGTTGTCGATCTACAAGGGTACGTAGATCACACTCTCCCCTCTCGTTGCTATGCATCACCATGATCTTGCGTGTGTGTAGGAAAATTTTCAAATTACTATGTTCCCCAACAGTACCCCTTGTACCCATATATACCTACGTATCGTAAAACTTCCAAAACGAAGAATAGATCAGGAGTTCCGCCGCCAGAAGCCTCCGTAGCCACCGAAAGCCAATTTAGACCCGTTCCGGCACCCTGTCAGAGGGGGAATCCCTCTCTGGTGGCCATCTTCATCATCCCGGTGCTCTCCAAGACGAAGAGGGAGTAGTTCTCCCTCGGGGCTGAGGGTATGTACCAGTAGCTATGTGTTTGATCTCTCTCCCTCTCGTGTTCTTGAGATGATATGATCTTGATGTATCGTGAGCTTGCTATTATAGTTGGATCCTATGATGTTTCTTCCCCCTCTACTCTCTTGTAATGAATTGAGTTTCCCTTTTGAAGTTATCTTATCGGATTGAGTCTTTAAAGATTTGAGAACACTTGATGTATGTCTTGCCGTGGATATCTGTGGTGACAATGGGATATCACGTGATTCACTTGATGTATGTTTTTGGTGATCAACTTGCGGGTTCCGCCCATGAACCTAAGCATAGGGGTTGGCACACATTTTCGTCATGATCCTCTGGTAGGAATTTTGGGGCGCTCTTTGAGGTCCTTTGTGTTGGTTGAATAGATGAATCTGAGATTGTGTGATGCATATCGTATAATCATACCCATGGATACTTGAGGTGACATTGGAGTATCTAGGTGACATTAGGGTTTTGGTTGATTTGTTTCTTAAGGTGTTATTCTAGTATGAACTCTAGGGTTGTTTGTGACACTTATAGGAATAGCCCAACGGATTGATTGGAAAGAATAACTTTGAGGTGGTTTCGTACCCTACCATAATCTCTTTGTTCGTTCTCTGCTATTAGTGACTTTGGAGTGACTCTTTGTTGCATGTTGAGGGATAGTTATGTGATCCAGTTATGTTATTATTGTTGACAGGACTTGCACTAGTGAAAGTATGAACCCTAGGCCTTGTTTCAATGCATTGCAATACCGTTTACGCTCACTTTATCATTAGTTACCTTGCTGTTTTTATATTTTCAGATTACAAATACCTTTATCTACTATCCATATACCACTTGTATCACCATCTCTTCGCCGAACTAGTGCACCTATACAATTTACCATTGTATTGGGTGTGTTGGGGACACAAGAGACTCTTTGTTATTTGGTTGCAGGGTTGCTTGAGAGAGACCATCTTCATCCTACGCCTCCTACGGATTGATAAACCTTAGGTCATCCACTTGAGGGAAATTTGGTACTGTCCTACAAACCTCTGCACTTGGAGGCCCAACAACGTCTACAAGAAGAAAGTTGTGTAGTAGACATCACACGCATCATTGTTTTCTCTTTTCTTTATGCTCTTGCGCCCTAGAGTGAAATGATGGTTGCTACGTCCGTCCAGCTTAATGCGGGAAAGGTGGGGCTTTGTGATTTGACCCCTCGTCGCTCATTTTCTACTACTGCGGCGCTACGACCGGGGTGGCTCCAATTCCAACCGCTGCTCCGAACTGTAATTTGGTGCATCGCACATGGAACAAGACGGTGGATGAGCCACATGTCGGCCAAAGGGCTCCTATTAAGTGTGTTGCCATTTCGTGTGCGGACTGACCCTGCTTGAGTTGCTACGCCAACACAACAGGAGCAGCCTACCACTTGGTTTTGCTCCTTGGTGAATCCCGACTATATTGATCTAAAAAGATACGTGCTGAACTACCCTCTCTGTTTCGGTTTTTTATTTTTAGGTGTCTCGGTTTATAGGGCCTGCACGTAGTTCTAGGTCATCCATTTGACTAACTAAATATGAGTTACTATGTCACAAAAAGTATATCATTGGATTCTTAAGAGGATGTAGTTGTATTTAAAAGTCGAGGGCGGGGCTTTTCCTGCGCGGTAGGCGACGGGGCAGTTCCGCCTAGTCGGTTCGACAGAGACGCGAGAAGACGAGGGAGTAGGCTGTTGCAAACGTAGGGCTGTGTGATTTGATAGCGAGTTACTGCTGGACAGGTGGGGCCCCGTGATTTGACTTGCCATTATCATTTTAACTGCGGTGCTACGACCGGCGTGAGTCTCCCAGATTCCTGAGCACCTCCATACAGATGCCTCTCCCAATGCTCCACCATGTAGTAGAGGCTGGCTCTTGCATGAGAGCCCACTTCTCCACTTTTTCCTTGCCTCTCTTTCCTCCACATATGCAAAAATGCCATGTAAAGCGCACTATTGTACTTACTTTTACTTGCTCCTACAGGTGCTTAAGCTTGCCACATAGGCATAAAGTCTGATGTGGCAAGTTAATCAAGAAGAGAGAGACTAGTTTGGTGACCCAAGGAAGAAATGGTGCTAAGCGCGTGTACCTAGGTGAAAAGACAATTTTGAGTCTATAGCTAATTAAATGAAGCAAACTTAGCAACACCATTTCATTCGAAGAGGTTACTCCTTGGCAAATGCAATAAATACACACGCTTAGCACCGTTTCTTCCTTGAGTATGAACAAACAGATATAGAGGAGTAAAAAAATACACTTATAGCCAACCTTGTTGTAGTATGAGTGACTAAGTGATGGTTATGTATGACATGCCAACATCAGATAGCCTAACACGCCGTGTTAAATCTCCAAGGGCGCGACCGCGCGAGCGACGCGACGGTCATGGTAGGCACGACCATGATACGGGCTGCTGGTAGCCCTTGGACCTGAGATCAAACGATCGCATGCTAAGTTGCTAAAAATTTGCAGAATAACCCTCCAGGATAGGATATTCACCCATAGGTCTAGAATCACGCCATGCAACCGTTCGATCTCAGATCCAAGGGCTCTTGGAAGCCCGTATCATGGGAGAATGGAAAGCCACTACCCTGTCGTTCACACGCTGGTAGTTCGCTCCTACTCGTCCCCGCACGTCCTTTAATACTACGGCGGTTCGCTCCTAGTCGTCTCGTCCATTCACATTACGGCAGTTCCACTAATCCTAACCCTCCTCCCAAATCCATGGCGTCCCAAATCTCCACGATCGGCGATGAGTACAAGGTTAGAACCATCACCGGCGATGAGTTCGACGTCATCTACACCCGTTCTTCCGTGACGGTGAAAGGATGCCTTTCTCGCTTCAGCCGCATGTTCGAAAACTCAGATGATGAGTGGGTCGCTGGGCTAGATGTTGAGTACACCACAGTCCTGGGACGAGAGAAGGATCTAAAGGACGAAGAGAGGAAGAAGCCCGCCGTGATCCAGGTTTGCGTACATAATGTTTGCTTGGTCTACCACATATGCCATGCCGACGTTGAGTGCCAGGATTTTTAGAACTTCCTCAAGGACAAAACAGTGAAATACGTTACTGTAGACTTTGGTAACGACAAAGAAGTCCTGCGTCGGATAGGCCTCGTTGTAGGCAACACCTTCGACCTCCAGAAGAAATGGCTGGTGTCCTCTTGTCGGCCTTCAATACTGACCCTGGCAGGAGCCATGGTTCATCCTTCGTATGGTAAACTGGAGAAACCTCATTACACGTTTCATCGCCATGCATGGCAGTGGAATGTACTAGATATAGACCACATCCACTACGCTACAATGGATGGCTACCTTTTCTTCAACATCTACAAGGGTTGGATGAAGAGCAACAGCCAAGTGTGCAGTTCAAGCAAAGAAGTAGTATCGCCCAAGAGGAAGAGGGACAAGGACGAAGTCGAGGACGTGGACGAGGACTCCGAGTAAGGTGGCAGTGTCGTTGCTCATGGTGGTTCTAATGCAGTGTCTACCATAATAGTTGCAAAGTTTAATTTCAGGTGTGCTTAATTTAATTTGAGGGGTGTGTTGTGTTGAGCCCCCAGCAGAACTATGTTATGTTTCTTCTTGTTACTTTAACTCTTCAGTATGTACATACTAGTATTTCTTACATTTCATCTTTTAGTTGGTATAGTACTACCACTCGTTTCTTCACATTATATGTATACAATATATATGGCCAACATCATATAGCTAGCAGTTTAGTTGTCAAAGAATTTCAGGGTGCTTAGTTTTGTCAAAGAATTCGAGGATGCTTAGAGGGTGCTTGGATCCAAGGGACTTATTTTAGTCTGACTAAAAATAGTCTCTTTAAGATGCTAAAGTTCCAAGAACCCCTGACCAAAGAGGGGCTAAAACTAGTCTTGAGACTAAAAAAATTTAGTCAGGGGTACCCCTACTAAAATGTGGATTAGTCCTCTCTCTACTCATTTAACTCCTCTCCTTTAACACAGGCGAGTTCTGGATTGGAGGGTTTGGAGGATAATATATGCTCATTAACTTGATTTTAGCCTTTTTAGTATTTGGATCCAAGCATGGGTGAGGCTAGCATGTTTTAGTCGCACTACTTTTAGTCATGGGACTAAAACTTATCCAAGCACCCTCTTAGTTTTATTTGAGGGGTGGTTTGTGCTGGACACCATTATTGTGACTAGCCGTTTTAATAGTACTATATGCATAATTTGGCGACGAGCGCTCTCTATATGTACCACCTTTTTTTTAATTTCAATTTTTGCTCCATGGCGCAATCCATCGATAGTACTACTGTACAAAAGTATACATTTTTAAAAGGCTAGAGTACTATTCATCACATATATAGCCAGTTAAATTCTCAACCTAGAACGACGTGCATGCCATGTAGTAAACCGATATGGAGGAAGTATAGTAAAAATGAGGTGATTTTACCGAGCGATCAGCGGGGGAGCATGGCCTGTCATGCGGTCCCACGTGTCATGATGTACCAAGGCGATGCGCGTGTCCCTCTTGAGGAAGAAGCAATACTAGTACGTGGTTTGAGATGATGGCGAACCGAAGTGTGAAATAATGGTTGCTTCGTCCGTTTGGGGAAGTGCGGCATTGTGATTTGACGTCTCATTGATCATTACTACTACTGGGCCGGTACAAGTGGGGTGCGTCCCCCTGCTGTTCTGCACTATTATTTGGTGCTTGACACGTCGACCCGGTTGCTATATGTCCCACATGTCGGCGACAGGAAGTACTGAATTCATGAAAGGGAGCGTCGACGGAGGAGTATACTACAGAATTCATGAAAGAGAGCGACTTAGTTTTGGAAAAATCTGTTTTCACGAAGTACGTACCCACTAGGGTTTATAGGGCTCATCTAAAAAACATTCGTTTTTCCGTTTGATAAGACTCAATTCTACTATACTAGTAGTAGTACCATTACATGTTGGATTTCGAGGTGTGTTAGATCACCCGACGCAAGCAGTGTCAAGAAACTAACCAATGCATGTACAAGTTCATGGAAATTTAGAGGTCATTCATGCATTCGTTCTAATTAATGCCTCGGTAAACATAACTTCTTGAGAAAAATGAGCGTACTAATTACTTGTGCAAAATACGAAATTAATTGGACCACTCACCGTCTACCTTGGTTGGAGAGATTTTGAAATTGAGCCATAAACTGGAAAGGAGGGAGTAGTAACCTTTGTCTCAATTACTATTTGTGGCCTTGTATAGATGCAAAATGTATTTTTTATAGTGGCCTTGTATAAGTAAATGGAGGGAGTACTAACCAAAGTACGTAGTAGGGATGAGGAGTAAACGGAGGGAGTAGTAAAATTTTCTCCTCGTGTTGCGAGCCACCGTGCACGTGGGCGAGGGAGCGGGTGTAAGGCGTACTAGTAAGCAAGCTTCACCTCATCCTGCGAGCCACCGCGCCCGTGGGCGGGGGAGACGGCGTACTAAGCAAGCTTCTCCTCGTTCTGCGAGTTGACGGGACACATCAAAAGTACTCCAGTGTATAGAGCCTTGCCTCTAAGGTAGGGCCCACATGATTTGCCTCTTTTTTTAATTTAACATAACGCGTCAAGTCGCAATTTGTTTGTTCACCCGTGGTAGACGATCCTCCCTCCACCAAGTGGACAACCAGTACACGTGCCAAATTACCACGTGGGCTGCCTTTTTCGTACAGAAATGAACTCCACCGTGTACCTGCGCGGGTGTGGTTGGGAAAGAGACGGGAGTACGTGCGCCGTGCATGCACCTCTTCTCTTCGTGCAGGTCCCCCACCTACGTGGGTGTGTGTGAGAGAGATACAAACCTAGACATAATGCGCCGTCCATCCCCATGCCCCCGCCCAGTCTGACCACCGGTCACCACCAAGCCCCACTCCTCCTCACCTTATCTCTCATCTTTCTCCCTCCATTTTTATATACAAGGGGCCACTATCAAAATTACAATTTGCAGATATACAAGGCCACTAACACTAATCGATGCAATATTAATGGTGTTTGCCTCGTGGTACTAGCAAAGGAGGACATCAATTATCCCTTGCATGCATGCGGGAGTTTGTAAAAAATGCATCTTGATGTTCCGTGCAATGCACATGCATCTTGCTAGTCCATGAAAACAACACATGGCATATGGTGTCTAGCTCGTATTGCTCCTAATTAGTGTAAACTCCATCTGCTTAGCTTACACATGATACATGTGAATATGACACGCTTTCCAGTTTTTGGTACATACTATATCTGTCTATCACACCATGTTCTTACATGAAACTACTCTTCTTGTGTATCCTGCATTAGTTATGATGGGACACCTTTAAGTTGGCAGTGTGATATTGGTTTGCGCCTTGAATATGATTTCTAGCATGTATTGCTTCTAGTTTGTTGAACGCCACCTATGACGAGATAGTTTTAACTTAGCAGAGTGATATTGATTGCACCTTCCATATGGTGTCTTACAGTGTTTCTAATTTGTTGAAGTGCCTTCTGCTTAGTTACCACACCATAGGTGTGAATATGTCAAGCCGTCCATTTTTTCGTACATATTTCATCCTCGTATCATGACTTTGCCTTTCATCAGAGTAGTGTTCGTCAGTATCATGCATGAATGAGTTCTCAAGAGCGAATGATATTCCTTTTTCTTGTCGGTATGACCTCACAATGCAAAATCAATAAAGCTGGAGGAAATTGGCAAGGCATTGGATGCTGGTGGTCCTTCCGAGCAACTGAAACGGAGGTTCTCTACAGATTCTACTCCGCCATCCTCCCAACAAGATTCGCAAGACAACGCAAGGCTAGACAGTCAACGTAGCTGTGTAGATGATGAGCACATCTCCCCTACTCCACCATCACAGGTGCTTGCTCTAACTTGGCACTATTAAATGTGGTTGCATGTTGCGTATGATGTCTAGCTTGTATTGCTTCTAACTTTTTTGAATTGCATCTGCTTACTTTACACATAATGCCTGTGAATATGACATGTGTTCCTGTTTCTACATCAGACTACTATTCGTGCATATCCCGCATCAGTCACTTATGATAAGGCACCTTTAAGTCGCCACTGTGATATTGGTTGTGTCTTGCATATGATTTCTAGCATGTACTGCTTCTAATTTGTTGAAACGCCATACAGTTTGAACTTGGCAGAGTGATATTGGTTGCATCTTTCATATGGTGTCTAGCTTGCAGTGCTTCTAATTTGTTGAAATGCCTTCGGCTTAGTTACCACATCATAGGTGTGAATATGTCACACCATCCTGTTTTTCATACATATTCCATCCTCGCATCATGTGTTTGCCTTTCATCCGAGTAGTATACGTCAGTATCATGCATGAATGAGTTCTGAAGAGCGAATTTTATTCCTTTTTCTTATCGGTTTGACTTCACAATGCAAAGTCATTACAACTGAAGGAAATGAGTCCGGCAGTGGATGATGGTGGTCCTTTGGAGCAACTCAAATAGGGGGTCTCTACAGATTCTACTCCGACATCCTCCCAACAAGATTCGCAAGACAACACAAGGCTGGACAGTCAACGTAGCTGTGTAGATGATGAGCACATCTCCCCTACTCCACCATCACAGGTGCTTGCTCTAACTTGACACTATTATATGTGGTTGCATGTTGCGTATGATGTCTAGCTTGTATTGCTTCTAATTTGAATTGCATCTGCTTACTTTACACATAATGCCTGTGAATATGACACGTGTTCCTGTTTCTAGAACATACGTGTACATGATGAGCACATCTCCCCTACTCCACCATCACAGGTGCTTGCTCTTACTTGGAACTGTTATATGTGGTTGCGTTTTCCGTATGATGTCTAGTTTGTATTGCTTCTGATTATGTTGAATTGCATTTGCATAGCATACAACTTATACCTTCAACAATCACTTACCCATAAGACACATTTAACTTGGGACTGTGATGTAGGTTGCATCTTCAATTGTCTTCTAGATCGTACTGCTTCTAATTTCTTGAAATGGCTCTTACGATGAGACACTTTTTACCTGATATAGTGATATTGGTTGCATGTTCATATGGTGCCTAGATTTCATTTCTTCTAACTTTGTTGAAATGCATTCCGCTTACTGTTTTTGCATACATATTCCATCCTCCTATCGTACGTGTGAATATGAAACACTGTCTTTTTTTGTATATATTCCATCCTCCTATCCTGCGCTTGCCATACATCAAAGTAGTGTTCATCTGTACCATGCATCAACCAGTTATGCAGAGCTAATTTTATTCATCTTCTTACGGTTTTGACTTCATAAGGCAATATCAGAAAATAGGAAGGAAAAGAGTAAGTTAGGGGATGTTGGTGGTCCTCCGCACCGACGCAAACAGAGACTCTCTAGATTTGCCACTGCTACTGCTAATGAAGTTGTAGTCCCAAGTCTACATGATGAGTTCATCTCCCGTACTCCACCATCGCAGGTGCTTGCTCTAAGTTGAAAGTGTGATAATTGGTTTTATGTTGCATATGTTATCTAGCTTGTATTTCTTCTATTTTCATTAAGTTGCACCTGCTGAGTTTATATGTTATACATGTGCATATGACATGGCTTTCTGTGTCTAGAATACACTGCATCTATCTATCATAGCATATTCTTACATCAAAGAACTGCTGTTGTGTATCCTGCATCGGTCACTCATGATTGGACGCTTTTAACATGGCAGTTTGATAGTGGTTGCATCTTGCATTGATTTCTACGTTGTACTGCTTCTAATTTTTCGAATTGCCACTTATGACAAGACACTTTTAACTTGGCAGAGTAATATTGGTTGCATCTTCCATATGGTGTCTAGCTTGCATTACTTCTATTTTCTTGAAAATCCTTCTGCTTAGTTTGCACATCGTAGCTGTGAATATGTCATGCCGTCCTGTTTTTAGTACATATTCCATCCTCATACGGTTGTCTTACATCAAAGTATTGCTTGTCTGTATCATGCATCAATGAGTTTTGAAGAGTGATTTTATTATTCTGTGTTGTGGGTACAGCTTGACATGGCAAAGTCAAAAAAGAGCAAGGAAAATAATATAGTAGGGAGTGCTGTTACTCGTCGGGTGAAACAGAAAAGGTTCTGTCGTCGAGATTCTGCTGGTACTTATAGTGAAGTAGAAGGTCCAAGTCCACCGGCTAAATCTACAAACACAGTATCACCTGCTCCACCAGCTGCAGCATCCGCTTCAACTGTACCAGCATCTCAACCAGTTACTCATTCGTTTGCTCCGGAACTGGCCAGTTCCCAAGCTGCCTTCACACCTAACACTACTTCCGAAGCACTGCTAACACAACAGGACTTGACAAGATCAGATGAACCTCATGAGCATCAACACCAAGACGGTACTAGACCGAGTCAAGTTGCAGTTGCATGCTCCTTTATATGTACTCTCACAGTTTGATGTACACTAACACTTTCCATATTCGTTGTTGAACTAGCACCATGGCACAAGAGGAAATAGACATCAGGGATAATGCTTGACAGATTAACAAAATCTAAAGGAGGAAGAATGGAGATCCATTTTGAGGCGAGTTTAAGAAGGCCACGTGATGCTACAGAGTCAGCCAAGTTAGTATCAGAGGCAGCCGTTGCCATTAGGTGTCATGCACGTATCCTCCCAACATGGATCCAGTACAGGAATGAGAAAGACAATACCCAGTTTAACACCTTCCTTGACCATTTATCCGTAAGTAATGTTATTCATCGCAATTAGTAATATTGTCTTGCTCTGTCCCATACTTTCTAGCTTCCTCCTAATAAGACTCACATTCTTTTTTCAACAGATGAGGTTCAAGTTGGATCCGAAAGATGATGCAACTAGACAAGCATGCACTCATGTTTTTCAGTCTACTCTACGACAGTATCGGTACCACCTTAGAAAATCTCACTTTGAAGGCAAGGCTAACAATGAAATCGCCCAAACATCTCCAGTGGAATATATTGCAGATGAAGACTGGACAGCCCTTGTTAAACACTGGTCTGATCCAAAGTATCAGGTAGGCTATATGTATTTGATCAGACCACATATTGAACTTGTATTTATGTATGTGCCTTACAAGTGTATCTTCTTCTAGGCTAACTATTTGAAGAACAAAACCAACCGTTCTAAAGTGAAATTCCAACAGACCACAGGATCTCATAGCTATATTGCACACTGCGAGGCTCTTGTAAATAGCTGCTACTTCCTTCTTTTTTGTGCCATATTATCGTATCTATATTGACTTGTTCCAAATACAGAGGAAATCCCGTGTGGACCAAAAAGAACCTGAACCGAATGCAGTGCAAATCTTCAAGGATTGCCACACCAGCAAGATGAAGGGCATGAGCACACCAGTTCAAGCCGCTGTTGAAAGTCCTTACTCCTCCTACCTTGAACTGATTGGTACTGTGATGTGTTCATTTAACTACTTGGTTTGCAGCCAATGTCAGTTACTCTGTTCACTTTTATTCACAGTTGTCTTAACGTATCATTTCACCTTACATGGTTTAAAAGAGATGAAGGATATTCTTTTGGTCTTGATCTATAATCTAGTTGTTATGTTCACGTGCGCACACAATGATAAAATAGCTTGTTTGTTTTATATCTGTTTGCCCATGATATGAATGATGTCATACTATGTTCATCCTACTTTAAACCATGTCTCTTTATCCTTAGATGACAACGAATGTGAGGAAATAGACAATACAGTAGGCATGCTACATGGACATATGTTCCGAAAGTGATTTTATTATGTAGTTGGCACTACAATACATGCTAATGTATTACAGTAGTCCACCAAAATAAGTTATGTATAAATGTTTAACCTACTTTGTTTGTTTTTGTCTCATTAGTAACTTATCTAGTACACTAATCTACAAGTTCAAAATTTCAGGAAGCTATGGAACAAATGATTGAACAGCCACAACCACCTGAAGGTGACGAGGCTACTACAGGCACAATGTCACCTCTTGTTGCGGTGTATCAGTATCTCTCCACTAACAGTGCAAAAAGGACCTTCTTGCGTAATTCTGGGTTGGTTGTCAAGGTAACCTCGTCCAAATATCCTACTAAACAAAATCTTCCTGCTAGACAGAGTGATATATCTGTGCTCCAGACACAAGTCCAATCCCTAATGGACGTTGTTTCGGAAACAAGAATAGTGGTTGAGAAATGTCGTCAAGATATGAATGGTTTTGAAACCAGACTATCAGACATTCTCTTAGACATTCGCTTCATTGTTCAAGAGCAATGGCGGAAAAAAGGTGGAGATCGTGCTGCTCCATCAGATTCTATAGCCTGAAACATTAGCACTCAGGTCAAATGATTTGTGCTTCTATACATCTGATGGTGCTTTTATCTGGAAGGACTGTAAACTTTATGCCAACAGGCCTTTTGTTGTATGGTTGGAATTTATTTTGTTGTGATACAACATTTATGATGTTGCCTCAGGCTGCAGTAATTACGATGCTATTTTTGTATAGTGTAGGTTTATCTTAGTAATGTATTCGGCCTAAAGCTTCATAGCAGACCAACATGCCAACATTCGTCGGGCCCATTCCAATTGGGCTAAAAACGACTATGGGCCGAAATTGGTATGTAGCCCACTAAAAATATCTGGGCCTAAATCAGCATAAGCTTTCATATTTTTCTGGTAGGCCTGTGCCCATAGTGGGCCTTTAACAGGCCTAAACATAATTTGGACCCTCAGTAAAAATAGGTCGTTTACAGGTGTAAATATCTCGAGCCCATAAAATACATGGGCCTTTAATAGACTGAAAGTGAGATTGGGCCCTGATTGTGCCAAATAACCCACTGGACTTTAACAGGCCGAAATTCGGACGGGCCGTAAATGCGCCGACCTAATACACGGGCCTTTAACAGGCTGGAACTTCGGTCGGACTAGATTATCGTCATTTTTATATGGGCCGTTAATGGGCCCGATATGACGTTGGGCCACATATGGCCCATGGTTTACGTCCGGCGTTAACAGGCCGAAAATGACAACAGGCCGAAAGTGGCCCAAAGCTATAGTGGGCCTCTAACAGGCCGAATGTCAGACATGGCCGAATATGACCCAAATCATTCACGGTCGTTTATGGGCCGAAAATTTTGATGGCCTGTAAATGGGCCCAAATGAAGCCGGACCTTTAACAGGCTGGAAATACACCGGGCCGTAATTCGGCCCAATTACTTAGTGGACTGTTAACGGGCCAGAAGTGACCATGGGCCGCGTTGATGACAAGTTTAGGACAGGCCATTGATGGGCCGATTTGACAAAGACTATTGGGCCTTTAGCTGGGCCGGCCCATTATTGTCGGCAGAATCTAGTGGGCCTTTAGCTGGGCTGGCCCATTGTGGTCCGCAAAATCTTGTGGGCCTTTAGCTGGGCCGGCCCATTATGGTCTGCAAAATCGTGCGGGCCTTTAGCTGGGCCGGTCCATTATGGTCTGCTAAATTTTGTGGGCCTTTAGCTGGGCCGGCCCTTTATGGTCCGCTAAATCTTATGGGCCTTCGGTTGGGCCGGCCCATTTAATCTTTGTGGGCCACTTTTGGGCCGGTCCACGTGTCAACATATCATAGGCCCATCTCGACAGTTGGATGAGTGACACCTGTGCCAACACGGAGCTGACGCGTGGATCCGTCAGCCAATGAGAATTTTACACGTGGAAAATCGGCATTGGTCGTGGCTATTAACGGGTTATCGGATCCAAAATCCGACCCGATAGCTTAACAGCGTTCCGTTACGGTGGATGCCACATGTCGGTCACCCTTGACGAAAGCACTTCTGTGACGCGCGATTTATCATCATGGAAGTGGACACTTCCGTGATAATAATTTTGGCAATGTCATGGAACACTTCTACGACAGCACAGGTATGACTATCTTGATTCTGTCATAAATTTGTCATGGATGTACATGCATGACAGAAAACGCGACCTACTGTGACAAACACGTATCATCACAGAAGTGTATTTTTTTGTAGTGATCAAACTCCTATGGCTAAGTGAAAGTGTTAAAGCAATATAGTCCGATTGCCTCGTTCGATGCGCTACCACCTCCTTAATGGACCAAGACGTTGGATCAAGTGTGAATACGCGTTTTTTGCAAACACCCCCGCATTATATGCGTGGGGGCTGAAGCCGACGACTACAAACTTTCAGGTTATATACATATATGCATAAACGGCCGCACAAGAGACATCATAATACTTTTAGGCAAAAGTATAAACACAGCCTTTACAATTCAATAAAACATTGTTTTTTACAATGGGAATACATGTCACTAGAACATAATATTTTTCGACCACTGAGCCTCTATTGAATGAGCGCCTTCAAGGACTTTTTCAAAGTAGTGCTCGGCAGATACTCGGCCCAAGGCCGAACTCTGGGTTGCAATAGTGGTGGCCTCCATCTCTGCCCAGTATGTCTTGACACGGGCAAGTACCATCCGCGCACCCTCTATGCACGCCGACCTCTTCATAGCATCGATGTGCGGCACAACACCAATTTGAATTGTTGCACTAAAATAAAATAACTATTCGGCCTTGGTCCTTCCGGCCACAGATGATCCACAACAGACCTCATGGCAAGTACGGACAACCTATGGAGATCGGCCCACTCGACCATTCGCTCATTCAACAGCAGTGGACACACTGGAACATTGAACTATGACCAAAACAGCTTTTCCACTTCATGATCTTTTTGATCCTTGAAGTACTCGGCCGCATCAGCAGCACTTGCTACCAAATCCACGTATGCGTCTACAGAGCTCCATAGTTGATCAAGAGGGGCATACTTCGGATCTCCGAACTTCGTCTGCAACAAAAAGGGCTTCCTACCTGCAATATCTCCAGCTTGACGCAGCTCCTCCTTCTCCGCTCTGATTTTAGACCGGGCTTCCTTGGGTGCTACCATGGCCTTCTCCAGGTCCGTCGCCTTCGCTCGGCTTTCTTTTCAAGAAGCTGGTAACGGTTGGCGGCATCTTTCAACTCAACGACCATTTTGGCTATTTTTCCTTGCTTTGGCAATGCACAGCCTGTTCGTCCCTCAGCTCTTCGACCGCCTTTAGAGCGGCCGCATCACTATTCCTGGCTTGTTCCTTGGCTCGGGCAAGTTCCGCCCGAAGGGTCTCCACGACGGCAGCTCCATCTGCACTCACAACATATTAAAGATACTGGCATCATGCTCCTCTTACTATGTGTTGATCACCAGAGAAATCACATACCCTATGCCTCGTCGAGCCACTTGTTCACAAGCATGATGTCGGCATCTGCCGCATCAAATTTCCGCTTCATCTCGGCAAACTCATCAGTCCGGCTAGCCACCGGACCTTCAGCCACCTGCACATGATGGCAGCCTGATTATTACCTGGGACTATGATCCTATGTTTGCCGCCATTCTTGACGGCAACCAGAGTCTCAGGGGCTACTATCTTCATAGGGCACACCTAACGTGTGCGGTACTGTCAAAAACATACACTATTTCATGTACCTCAAAGCCTTTCACCAGACTCATAAAAGCTTCGTGCAACCCGCTTTCGGCGGATGAAATCCTCTCAATCACCGTATCCATTAGCGTACGATGCACTTCTGAGATGGCTGCCTGCTCCAGAATATCCTTCAGTGCGTCCGATCGCACACCGAACGTTCCGGACTCTTTCTGTTGCTCTCTTTAGGAGCCGAATACTGAGGACTTCGGGTGGCCGAAGGATTACCCTCTGGCCTTGGCGGATCAGGAGAAACCTTCCGCGACGACACTTCAGGGTCGCCCGCCTCATGAGGCGGGGTGGCATGGGGAGGTGTTTCGCTCTCCATCATCTCCGAAAGAAGATCCCCCGAAAACGAACTCTGTCGAGAAGGGCTATGATCCGAACTACAAAGATATATGCTTCAGTTATTTTCTTCAGAAGTAATGTAGGATATTTTTGCTATGAAGTACTTTTTGGTTACTTACAGCTCGGTAGAGGGTTGATCCCCTTGCGGGCACTGTGCGGCAAAAGTACCCTCCGTGATAGGACCCTCTGTTGAAGATTTCTTCCCCCGTCTGGAAACCTTTGTTTCCGGGTCTTCAGAGGTGGTCCTCTTCCTTCCTTGGGGAGAGGGAATTTCAGATTCTTCTCCCTGGTTATCCTCCTTCGTGGAGGCGCTAATTCCCTCGGATTGGATGAATAATGAGTGAGGCCTGCTTTCAGCCTCTTTATTCCCCCCTTTACCTTCCCCTGAGAGCGCCTGATAAGGCGCCGGCTCGAGCATTCTGGCTAGCACTGGATTTGATGAGCCTTCGGGAAGGGGGGCCGAACACCTGATCATCTTCGCCTTTGTTACCAAGTCCTGGTCAAGGAGCGACTTTTCATAATGATGTTATGATAAATAAAAAGACAGTGTGTTCGGCCACGGGATTACTTACTTGGGTATCTGGGCGATTACAGCTCAGACCCGCATCCTCGGTGGTGTCCGGACACTTTATTTGTGGTCTGAAGAACAATTTGTACATCTCCTCGAGCGTAATGCCGATGAAGTGCTGAATAGTTCGCGGTCCTTCCGGGTTGAATTCCCACATTCGGAGGCGCTGACGTTTGCAAGGCGGGACTCGATGAACTAGCATGACTTGCATTACTGTGACCAGGCTGACATCTCTCTCAAGGAGATCTCGGATGCGACTCTGCAATATCGACACATCATTTACTGGCCCCCAATTCAGCCCCTTGTTGATCCATGACGTCAGTTGTAGTGGGGGAGCCGAGCGAAAGGTAGGGGCGGCTACCCACTTAGTACTTCGGGGAGCTGTGATATAAAACCACTCCCGTTGCTATAAACCAGACACCTTTGGGAAAGGAACCCTCTGGCCACGGAACATCAGCAATTTTGCTTATTACGGCACCTCCGCACTCGGCGTGTCGCCCCTCGATCATCTTTGGCTTCACATTGAAAGTCTTGAGCCACATGACGAAGTGTGGGGTAAGGCGGAGGAAGGCCTCACACACGACGATGAACGACGAGATGTGAAGGAGGGAATCCGGGGCCAGGTCATGGAAATCCAGCCCATAATAGAACATGAGCCCCCTAACAAAGGGATCCAGAGCGAGGCCTAGCCCTCGAAGGAAGTGAGAGATGAATACAACGCTCTCGCCAGGTTCGGGAGTGGGGATGACCTTCCCTCGAGCAGGCAGCCTGTCCATGATTTCGAGGGTCAAATACCTGGCCTCTCTTAGCTTCTTGATGTCTTCCTCTGTGACAGAGGAAGGCATCCACCGACCTTGAAGGTTGGATCCGGACATGGTTGAAGGTCCAAAGCGCCTGACCTGAGCCTTGGGTGTTGGAACTCGAGGCAGGGAAGGATTCGATTGAGTACAAGAGGGGAAAAAGAACAGGCCTTGGCCTCTTTATAAAGAGGGTGAATATCAAGCGTCCTCCTCGTGGCCGTTTGGGACTTGCCTAAATCGAGGAGTCATACCAACGGGCACGATTGGGGTACACACGTCCGTATTGATGAGAATCCCGTAATAAGGGGAACACGATCTCTGCCTTGACAAGACGTGTCAAGAAAACCGCCTCGCGATATGTGCAGTGCTGGTTGAGAAAAACGGTTCGAATAAAGACCGGGCCATGGCATGATGTCATGTTGCTAAACGTGTCAGCGGATTAGATTTGTGGAAATATTATTCTCTCTATGGTGGTATGTGGAACTTATTTTGCGGAGCCGGACACTATTCTTGTGTTCAAAATCTTCTATGGAGTATTCGGAAGAAGAACCCGTCTTGCAATGCCGAAGACAAATCTGCGCACCGGACTCATCGTCATTAAAGCCTGGTTCAGGGGCTACTGAGGGAGTCATGGATTATGGGTCTCCGGACAGCCGGACTATATCCTTTGGCCGGACTGTTGGACTATGAAGATACAAGATTGAAGACTTCGTCCCGTGTCCGGATGGGACTCTCCTTGGCGTGGAAGGCAAGCTTGGCAATACGGATATGTAGATCCCCTCCCTTGTAACCGACTATGTGTAACCCTAGCCCCCTCCGGTGTCTATATAAACCGGAGAGTTTAGTCCGTAGGAGAACAGACAATCATACCATAGGCTAGCTTCTAGGGTTTAGCCTCTACGATCTCGTGGTAGATCAACTCTTGTAATACTCATATCATCAAGATCAATCAAGCAGGACGTAGGGTATTACCTCCATCAAGAGGGCCCGAACCTGGGTAAACATCGTGTCCCTCGCCTCCTGTTACCATCCGCCTTAGACGCACAGTTCAGGACCCCCTACCCGAGATCCGCCGGTTTTGACACCGACATTCATAACTTTACGCTTTTCTATCGGTTGCTCGACAGTAATTTGTTCACCCACCATATTATTTGCCTTCAGGAGAGCAGCCTCTAGTGAAACCTATGGCCCCCGTGTCTATTTTCCATCATATTAGTTTCCGATTTACTATTCTTGCAATCTTTTATTTTCAGATCTATAAACCAAAAAACCCAAAAATATTTTATCTTTTATTTAGTTTTATTTATGCCGCTCTTCCTCCTCGCTTTCATGTCCTCCTCCTCCGCTGCCATGTGCCGCTCTTCCTCCTCGCTTTCATGGAGGCAGCCGCCAACGGCGACTAGTAGGCGGCCTCCTCCTCCTGGTCCTCGTCGCACACCACGAGGGGCGGCGAGGTGCCAGCCCACACGTGTTGGATGCCGAGCTAGCGCTGCTCGTTATGCTCTAGGGCGAAATAGACCTCCCAATCAGGAGAGTCTGCTGTGTGACAAGGTTGAGGCATTGCCGGCATCACCTGCTGCTGCCGGCACCGCACCTCCATCGCGTGTGCCCGCGCCCTCCGCGGCACCGCCGCCCTCCACGCATCCAAATGCCAGTCATGTGGCATGCTGACGTCGGGGTACAGGATGGGAATGCAGTGCTCTCAATGCCACCTCGCCTGGTGCACTGGGACGCTTATCCGCTGCCTCGTCGGGCAGGCGGGCGTCGAAAGAAGCGGGGGAGCGCGCGCGAAGGACCAGCGGGGGGCTAGCTCTTCTTCTTGCCGGCGAAGAAGCCCATGGTGGCGCGTGGAATGGTGGCTAGGGTTGTCGCCGAAGGGGGAGCAGAAGGGTGGCTAGATGGAGACGGGAGGCTGGAAGAGAATGAGGACGCCACCCCCCCCCCCCCACACACACACACATGCTCAGATTAAAAAAGGTCGCCCATCGTCGCTGACGTGTGGGCCCATGGTCTGTGATCATCATTAATAAAGACGTAGGAGGTATTTGACCGGCCGCCATGTGGGGACGTGGCGGAACACCGATAGGACGCGTGGCGTGTTCATTTTGCGTCCGCGCCGAAGCATTTCATGCCTAAATTTGGGTAGGAAATGGGTTCGCACGAACGCCAAACAGACACGTTGGG
This sequence comes from Triticum dicoccoides, assembly GCF_002162155.2. Lineage (NCBI taxonomy): Eukaryota > Viridiplantae > Streptophyta > Magnoliopsida > Poales > Poaceae > Triticum > Triticum dicoccoides. The sequence goes on from NC_041384.1 coordinate 758,399,566, forward strand.
CCAACACTTTTGTCCACGGCAACCCAAACGGACGGCGGCGGACGAAATGGGTCGCCGTGTTGGAGTTGCTCTTAGTATCCAGATGTCATCTCTGACCAGCCCAGCATGGGTTTTAGTGTTAAGCACTCATACACGGGTGGCGGGTAAGGAAGAAGAAGGTGGTAGATAGTGCTTGAGGTCGTTGTCTACCTCATACCAGCTCAGTTTACCATGTCCCTATTGTGTCCTCTTCCGCTCCTGTGGTGTTGGATTCTCTGTCAGTTAGGTGGTCGGTTCTTCAATGTTGTTTGTCGTTCAGTCTATTGGGTCGGTTTCTCTGACCTGTGAGTCATCCTTAGTTTCCCAATGGCTAAACCTTGCCGTTTTTCAAAGAAATGTTGGTGAGAAATACCGTTTTCTTGTCCCTGCGGATGGCTTGATGTGATGCTGCAATGCACCATGCCTATGGCAAAAAAGGCCATTGCCGCTGCAGATGCCATGAATCATCTCTATAGAGCTGGACTCAATGCATCAGATTTGAGTGGAAACACAAGAAGAGTATAATAGTTTCTCCTAAGTTTGAAACAAATAGAAGAATTGTAGTAATATTTTGTGCCAATGAGTTAACAAAACAAGCAGCCTGTCAAAAAATGTTGATTACATATTGCAAAGTATTATCAGAAAGCATAACCATAAGTTGAATTGTTGAGGTCACACCATGTCAAGGAGGTCTGAGTTGAAAGCTTTTCCCAACCGTAATCTGAGCTTCCAAACTGGCCATTCGCCCAACAGTTTCGTGAGAATGGGCAACAAAGCTACCACAAGACAAATTGCAATAGCCAACCAATGGAGATGTGGAGCCAGCACCGTGTACAAACCAGTTGAAAAAGCCGTAGTTGTTGCCACGTATGCAAACCACATGAGCTTCTTAGTGGCGGATATGTAATAAATCAGGAACTCATAATCTCCCCACCTTGCTATGATGCATATGAAGGCGACAGCAAACGAGGAGCACATTGCTAAGACGTCAGAAATCAAGAATGCCTGAAATGCAAACTTCCTAGACATGATGGGAAGTCCCTCGCTTCCGGCGTCATTGCTGTATCCTCCAGGCAGGGTGAAGGCAGCGGCAAAGGTGACTGTCGTGATGAGGATCGCCACTAGCGAAGTGTTACTTGTGTATGTTTGAGTTAGTGACTTCGCTTCCTTCCTTGATTGCAAGGTCGCTTTGTGTTTGGTATGGGTGTGAAGATTATAAAGAGTGTTGGCATCTCGGGGATCAGCTCTCACCATAAGCATGCTCACTTCATTCTGCATATATTCAAAGAAGGCGCAGATGGAGATCATAGTGTAATAACAGAGCTTAGCAATTCTATTACATGGATCTATAGTATTGAGAAAAAGTGAACAAAATTAAATTTGAGCATATATTTAAACTGATAAGCAAAGTGGTCGACAATGTTGGAAATAGGGAGGTACAAATATGTTACTCCCTTTGTTCCATAATGTAGTACATATAGATTTTTTGAAAAGTCAAGCATCACAAACTTTGACCAAATTTATCAAGAAAAACATTTAAATCTAGAATGCTACTACTATATCATTAGATTCATTATAAAATGAACTTTCATACTTTATATATTTTATATATTTTGTATGTAGATATAAATAGTTATCTGTAAAACTTGGTCAAAGTTTTCAAAGTTGGACTTTTAATAAAATCTATACGCACTACATTATGGTAAATTCAGGAACGGAGGGAGTATATAAATTTATAAACAAAATTTCAATTTTTAATATAAAGTTTTCTATATCACTGTTAGACTTAGAACGGAGCCAAATAGTGGACTAGAAAAACATTTGTATGTTGCGGCATTGATGGTTCTATGGTGAGTTGCTTTCAGAACAATACAGTAAAGTAGTTTCTTTTTTCTTATTTGTAATCGTGCGTGTGTATTGATAATATACATACCCAGTTTAAAGTCTTGGCATGATCAATGACGTGAGCTAATACCCAAGCTGGTGTAACACATTTGTTATCAAGCACAGTTGTGTCTATATCATCGTGAGACAGCAAAGCAGCAACCATTTTAGGATTGCACTTCTCTACTGCCAAATGTAGAGCAGTTTTACCGTTGGAGTCTCGCATGTTAATGAGTTTCCGAAGTTGTGGGGTCCTCAAAATGAATTCTGTGAACTCCACTTGATCCTCGTATACAGCTACATGGAGGGATGTCCAACAGGCATCTTGTGTTGAACGGTAAGGAGTATCAGGATAGTGTTTATGAAGCTCTTGAGCAACATCGAGGTGACCTTCATATGCAGCACAACTAAGGAAAGGATTACCATTACTTGGCACCTCATACCCTAAAGAGCAATCATGTTCCAGCAATACTCGTGCCATGTCAACCAGGCCACGGTATACAGCTGAACTTAGTGGAGTACACCCATTGTTATCGGCTTCTTTGGCCAGCCCAGGATGTGTTTCCATAATTCTCTTAGCCAAACCTGAAAACAAATCAGTACATGAACAACGGTTAATTAGCAAAGGGATGATGATAGTCCTTGTGAGGACTAGTAACGGTATATTAGAATAGTTCCAGAATATCAATGTACCGTGCGCTAGATAATACCGTATATTCAAATTCTTTTTCCCGGTTGTAAACTAATAGAGCAACAGAATACCAAGAGTAAACAATAATTCGGCATCTCGTCGTACACTTGTACTATAGAGATCAGCAGGCAACCATGCTACGAAACCACATGCACCCACACAGCGGTTGTAGGGCATCAATGGACAATTGCTACAGTCCCAAACTCGGGAAATGTATACATGCACACACTGGTTCTCACCTGCGTTTCCATTTTTCACGGCAGCCTGCAGAGTGTTCTGGCCCCATGGTCCCATATGAGCAGAATCAGGAATTTCAAGTAAATTCTCTGAAATATCAGTAAAATTCCTCATCGCTACGATATATATGGGTGACTCGTTCATTCTATTCACATGTGTCGACAGAGCCGGCTCTGCTTCTATCAGCTCCAGCGCAAGCTTCCTGTGGCCACTCCGAATGGCATGGTGCAGTGCATTGCAGCCATCAATGTCTTTTTCCAAGATTGCCTTGCTCAATCGCCGTTCACGGTACAATCGGAGTAGAACGGAAGCCAAGATGACAAATCCACTTTTCACCGCCGTGAGAAGTGGCGTCTCTCGATCCAAGTTTACTGTAGTGAGAAGAGGCGCCTCCAGGGCCACCACATCCGTGCAAAATGCCTCATGGCCATGGATGGACGATATGTGAAGACAGGTGTTCCCAGCTGGAGTTGTTCTAAGAAGCATGCTTCGATCCTGCGATGCCATGGCCTTCATTGATGCGGAATCACCAGATGTGGCTGCTTCCAGGAGGCATTGGTCCATCCGTAGCTCTTCATGTCGTCCTTCCAGTGAACTAGTTGTTGATATATTATCTGCCATCTATATTCCGATTTAACTGCAGCAGGAGAAAAATGGGAACAAATACAATCATGGTAAATGATTAGCCGCTAGTTTTGATGAGGAAATCCGTAAACCATGCCAACATTAATTCTACTTGCAATAAGATTCCTTAAAATTATTCAAAATGGTAGCTACAGAAAACGGGGTAGTTATAGAAAATTTAAGAATATATTAACTCGATGGAATAGTAAGTAACGCACTTGGCTACAAAGAAAAGTGAATGGGGTACTCCAATGGAGAAGAGAAATGGGGATATATATGTTTATAATATATAGTGAAAAACAACCAATGAACTACTAGCTTTATTGACTGTAAATGGAGGAAGAATAGCTTGCATTGGCGATGGGGAAGAAGAGAAGCCAACGCCCATGACAGGATGAGTAGCAGGCGGCCTCAGCAAATGGGTAGGGAGAGGGTGGAGGTGGCGGCAGTTCAATGCGAGGTCGTGACAAACTGTCAATGGCGTTTGTGGGGCTCAAGTCAAGGGGGGCGCAAGAAAATTCCATAAAAATCAAACTAACAACGGAAGAAGATTCCCTAAACAACAAACTAGCCAGCAACGGAAGAAACAAGCCAATTACAGTCAAAACGAAACAGAAAAAACATCCTTAGGCATGATTAATCTCGTCGATGTAGAAGTACACACCTCGCTCAGACAACCGCAGAGAGAACGAACGTAGTCGCACAATGAAGAGAACAGCTAGCAGGCACACTAGAGTTCCATGCGAGCCGATGGCAACAACTTAAGGAGTGGGAAGTCAACGTACCAATTCAGTTTGAGTTAATTTGTGCATGTATCATTTCATTAGGCATGTAATGGGGAACTTCTAATCAATATAAAACTTGACCTGACCTGTAATGAATATTAGTTGTCTTAGATCGGTGTCAGAAGGATGAGCTACAAGATTAAGATGTTGCCTTTTGATCAGAAATATAGCCCATTTTGTTTGGCTAGTGTCTCCACAATCAGAATTGAGGGATGATGGGGTCGACTGCTAACTAGAGACGAAGAATATTAACTGATGCTATTAATTAGCTACGCCCGCCATTTCCAGATACATTTCCCTCTAGCACAATCTTGCCTAAACACATTACTGGGGCGAAAGCTAGCTGCATTTATAAAGTCTACGCAACCCTTTGGTATTACTAGCTTAATTTGTCTAGACATTCGTGCATATAGATCATTTGATATTGGCCCTCTGATGGCACCTTTAACGCCACGGCACGCCTTTGACAGCTATCGAGATCCACAACTGATCCAATAAAAAAACTTGGCCTGATCAGACTGTGTTTGGTTTTCAAAGAGAAGGGGCTTTGGCCCTTTTCATCTACCAAAAAACTGACCTGCTTCATACTAGTAAAGAAAACCCAACATGGATCGAGGAGCTGCCAGTACATCGATCCACAAAAATTAGTACACGCCCCAGCCTGTCCACTTCTGCATGCAGAGTTGAGACAAAATTTGGGCGCCCACTGAACTAATGACAAAAGATTAATTACTCAATCATTTAGTAATTATAAGATGATTTATGTAGTACTCACTCTGTAAACTAATATAAGACATTTTAGATCAGTATCTTAGTACTACTACTACCTCCGTCCTGGTTTATTAGTCCCCATTGTATTTTGTGTCAAATTTTGACCATGATTTTAACTAACAAAATGTTCATGCACGTCACCAAAAATTATATCATTGAAAACTATGGTCAAATACGAATCCAAAGATATAATTTTTGTTGACATGCACTAACATTTTGTCAGTTAAATATTTGGTCAAAATTCAACACAAATTACAAAGGGACCAATAAACCAGGACAGAGGTAGTATTAGTTTACATAGGGAGTAGTTGATTAGCACGTTGATAGCATCTTTAGTAAACAGTAAACTTGACCTGATCCAGAGTTCCAGACTCAGTGAAACGCGGTCATGGTCTAGTACTTAAAAAAACATACAAGAGTAATGTCCAAGTTTTGTGTACCCATTCAGTAAGCTACTGATACACATTACCGTTGTAGCACTCAATTTTTGGCAAGTAACAGTCGATTCACCATAATTAAGATGGAACCTTGAGTGTCACCGCACGCTGTTAAGATCCACAATGAAAACCTTGATGACCTGCTGGATCAGACTGTCTTTCATTTTCAATGAGCTAGGATGGGAACATGGGCTTTGGCCCTTAATATCCTAGTATATGTATGATTCATTATAAAAACTTATCCCTCAAAGATAAATTTTGTAACTAGCTAGTTGGGTTTAGCTAGATCCAATCAATTAATGAACAGCAACCCTTCGAATAAAGAAACCAGGTGCAGATAATGACATGTTGAGTAGCTGAATGGTAACATGCAGTAACTTGTTCAAACCAACTATTTTGGGTTTCCTTTTCCTTTTTTGAGATGCTATTTTGGATTGGATGTTGTATATACTCTACTTGACCTCGGTCGAATGAGTCTGTTTAACTCAATAGGCGCCTACATGGTCATTGCAAAACAGATATACTACTATAGCACTTTAGAATGTAAAACGTGGAATATGAAGGAGTCGCCTTCCGCATGGACAGAGGAAAACAGAATACAGGATTCAAGTTTGAACTATCAATAATACAATTACTTTGATTGAAAAACTAGATGATAAACTTTCACCTTGTACTGCAGAGTTTGGCTGCGGCAGTGGGGGGCGCTACATATATAGCCAGCGGATGTGGATCGGTGGGCAAGGAGCCGGTGGGTACCCGAGCAAGAACAGCCGATGTGGTAGATGTGTGTATCGGCAGCGTGAAGGTGGATCTGGTGTCTTCTTTTCTGAAGTTGGGTGAGCATTTTGCATGTTTGGATTGCGGTTTTTGTGATTTTCTTAATGTGATTTATGTGTTCTTGCATTTGATGCATGAAGTTGTGATGTTTTTCATGCATTTGTCTTGGAGTTGGGTCCATTGCCAGCAACGTTCAAGGTGTGAAGCGGAATTGCTGTCCAAAATACTTCTCTTCTAAGTTCTAACCATGTTCTCTAAAAGACTAAATCAAACAAGGCAATGCAGTTACATATATAAAGCAAGCAAACAAAGTTAAGTTTTATCATTCCATTTCCGCTACCTGTGCATTTCATTTTGTTGTTGTTTCCATTGTGATTTTTGAATCTAAACATCTACGTTAGACTAGACCACTGTGTCTCACATGAGACGCAAGAAAATGTCGTAAAATCAAACTCGCAATGGAAGAAACAAGGTAGCTATAACAAGAAAAATGGGCAAAAATATGGTGAAATAGTAGGTACTCACCTCACACAATAGCAGAGAGACGTAGTGGCAAAGATGAAGAGATCCAGCAGCCCGCTCACTAATGTTCTATGGAGAAGGCGAGCAGAGGGACTAATGGAGCGCTGGGAGTCATCAAGTTGATTAGCCATGTGATGGAGCATTAAACTAATGACCCCTTGCATTGGCCTCCGCACTTGATTCAGTAATGTCCTTGACCAGCTGCTCAGGATTCAAGTCCTCGTTTTTGTATTGTACTCCCTCCGTCGGGAAATACTTGTCGTAGAAATAGATACAAATGGATGTATCTAGAACTAAAATATATCCAGATACATCCATTCCTCGGACAAGTATTTCCGGACGAGGGAGTATTTCGCTTTTTGGTACTATTATATATGGGACCCCATGGATCTACTTCTAATAGTGATACGATACATAACTCTGGCTCAATTGATCTACCAGTTCGTCCTCAACAACTCAATTACAGAGAGGAATTATGTAGCAGCAAGAATTGGGGATTGAGGAATAGAGCCTGGGATGGGGAGGGAGATACACGCCCAACGGCGGCCGAAAGGTTCGGTGATCCAATGATACCCTAGCACTCCACTCACTCACTACATATACGGTCTTCACTTGCTCCAGGGTGGGCCGATGTAGCGGCTGTTGGGCCTTCTCTCCCGTTTGGGCCGGGCTGGAGTTGAGTTAACGCCTGTCTTTGAGCCCACTGTAGTAGTTCCCATGACATTCCTTCCCCGTTTAGATTTGGCTTGACCCCAAGCCAAGGATCTGGGAAAGCGAGACTTGAGAGGAATTGCATCTTCCCACGGTGCCAATGAAGCTGGGAACCCGGACCAGTGAACCAGCACTTGCTCTACTTGACGCGTCCCACATTGCATGACGCGACGCTGCAGGATCTCCTCAGGTACCTGGAACTGCAGCAAGTCATCGTCCAGAGTAGGCAACTCTGGCATGATCGCGGTCTTGGGAGGAACAGCAGCCCGGAGCTGAGAGACATGCACCACCGGGTGAATCCTTGCGTGCTCCGGTAAGTCAAGCTTGTAAGCCACTCCCCCGACACGCTGCAACACCTGAAAAGGTCCGAAGTAGCAGAAGGAAAGTTTATGGTTAGCTCGAGTCGCCACCGAAGATTGGGTGTATGTCTGCAACTTCAGGTAGACCCAATCGTGGACCGCAAACACTCTATCAGACCGGTGTTTGTCCGCATCTTCCTTCATCCATTGGCGAGCCCGATTCAGGTGTTGTCGCAGAAGGGCCACCATTGTTGCTCGGTCTTGCGTCCATTACGCCAAATTTTTCACAGTAGCATCGACCACATTGGAGATACCAAAGAATCTTGGCTTGTGTCCATACAGCACCTCAAACGGAGTTGATTTGAGCGTGGAATGGTATGACGTATTGTACTAGAACTCTGCCAAGGATATCCAGTCCATCCATTTGCGAGGGCAATTGTGGACGAAACATCGCAAGTAAAGCTCCATGCATTGGTTGACTCGCTCTGTGGTGCCATCTATCTGAGGATGCTGAGCAGAGGAGATATTCAATTTGATATGAGAGAGTTCAGCAAGCTCCTGCCATACCTTGCTGGTGAAAATCCGGTCACTATCCAAGACCATTTTATCTAGAGGCCCATGCAATTTGAAGACATGGTCCATGTAAGCCTTCGCTACTTGGAAAGCTGAAAATGGATGTCGAAGTGGTATGAAATGTGCATAACGTGTGAGCTTATCCACAACAACCAGAATTGAATTGAACCCTCTTTATGTAGGCAATCCCTCCACAAAGTCAAGAGTGGCCATCTACCATGCTTCCCCGGGCACCGGCAATGGCTGTAGCAATCCTGGGTACTTAACATGCTCTGGTTTGCACACATAACACTGTTTCACAAATGCCTTGATGGTTTGCTTCAATTGCGGCCAAGCAAAATTCTGACGGACACGACTGTAGGTTTCTTGGACTCCAAAGTGCCCCCCAATTGCTCATGAGTGCAGTTCTTCCAACACCTTTTTCTGGACAGCAGGGTTGTTGCCAATCCACACTCGCCCCTTGTAGCAAATCAGACCATCCTGGACGCGGAAGGGTCCTTTTGCTGGCTCTTGGACTGCTGCATCTGCCAAGATTTTAGAGCACTGCTGGTCTTGAGCATAGCCAGTTTTCACTTCTTCCAACCATCGAGGTACACAGACAGAGACCGCATTTGCTGTAGCTTCAGGGTGCCGAGATAAAGCATCAGCAGCTTGGTTTGCAGACCCCTTGCGGTACTCAATCCGGTATTGCAGACCTAACAATTTCGTCAACGCCTTATGTTGCCAAGGGGTTGTCAGTCTTTGTTCATCGACGCAAGACAAATTGCGATGATCTGTTCGGATAATAAATTCCGTTGCCATCAGGTAGGGTCTTCAATGTTCCACAACCATTAGCACAACCAAGCTCTCATTATCATATGTCTAGAGAGTACGGAGTTTGGGACCCAAGGCTTGGCTCAAGAATGCGATTGGATGCTGATTTTGCATCAGTATGGCACCGATCCCCTGGTCCGATGCATCCGTTTTCACCACGAATGGCTTGGAGAAATTTGGCAGTGCCAAAACTGGTGCGCTCGTTAGTGCCCCTTTTAGTGCTTGGAAGGATTCCTCATGCTGCTATGTCCATCGAAACACCACTCCCTTCATCAGCAATTCGGTCAGAGGTCGACTAATGATGCCAAAGTGACGAACAAATTTCTGGTAATATCATGCCAGACCCAGGAATTGTCGCACTTCCTTAGTTGACTGAGGGCTAGGCCATTTCTGCACTTTGTCAATATTTGTTGGATCAGTCCGCACCCCCTCTGCACTGATGACATGGACCAAGTATGCCAGCTGATTGCGCGCAAACGCACACTTGCTCAGTTTGACCTTCATTTGATTCTCCGTGAGCAGCTGGAATACCTTTCGCAACAATAGTACATGCCCTTCCAGTGTGATACTATGCACCAGAATGTCATCGATGAACACGAGAATCCCGTGGCGGAGAAGAGGTGCAAGCACAATGTTCATTCCACCCTGGAACGTGCTAAGTCCCCCGGTCACCCCATAAGGCATCACTTTGAACTCAAAGTGGCCGTGGTGTGTCTGGAATGCAGTTTTAGCTTCATCCGATGGCCTCATCCGAATATGGTGATAACCCGATCTCAAGTCCAAACTGGTGAACCATTTGGATCCATGCAACTCATCAAGCAATTCATCGATGATCGGCAAAGGGTACCGATTCTTTATAGTTATCGCATTCAAGTGTCGGTAATCTATGCAGAAGCGCCATTCTCCGTCCTTCTTCTAAACCAGGAGAACTGAAGACGAAAAGGGGCTGCGACTAATTTGAATGATCCCCTGAGCTAGCATGTCTGCCACTTGTCTCTCGATCTCGTCTTTCTGCGCTGGACTGTATCGGTAAGGCCGGATGTTGACTGGTGCAGCTCTGGGCAGCAGATCAATAGCATGATCAAAAGGATGGGAAGGAGGTAATCCTTTAGGCTCATCAAACAAAGCAGCAAATTCCTTGAGCAAAGCGCCTACTGCTGTAGGTATTTTAGCCGCTTCAACATCAACCTTGATTGCACATAGTTGCACTAGACATCTTACTGACTCTTGTATTTGCATAAGCTGCAGTTGGACTGTCAAAATGGTTGGGCACTCGGTCACCACTGCTGATACTCCATGCAACTGAACGAACTTTCCCTGATGCTTGAACACCATGTATTTACTGCCCCAGTTCACTGTCATCAACCCCCAGGACTCCGGCCAATCCATTCCAAGAATCATGTCATAACTGCCCAAAGGGAACAGCTTCAGAGTAGACTGGAATCGATGCCCCTGTATCTCATACTCACAGACCGACACTTCCATAGTGCAGCTTGTCACGGCTCCATCCGCCACCTTCACTCACAAGGGTCGTGCCATAGGTTAAACTTCAGGCAAAGACTCTGCAATGTCAGTGTTGATAAAGCTATGGGAGGATCCAGAGTCAAACAGCATCAACAACGTCTTGCCGTTAAGTGTGCATAGCATGCGGAAGGACTTTGGAGCTTCGGTTCCTGTGGATGCAGCAGTGGCTAATAGGCAAAGATCATCCTCTGAAGTGTCCTACGACGCCGGAGATTCAGGCGGCGTGGTGGCGTCAACAAACCCACGAGTTCCTCCATGACATGTAATGGCGCCGTGGCCGCACAAACATGGCCAGGACCCCAACGGTCGCCACAAGTGAAACAAAGCATGTGTGCCTTGCGGTAGGCTCTTAGTGTGCGAAGCTTGTCGTCCATTGGCGAATTGGCAATGGGGATCCGTGCATTATCAGGACTGCGCGGCCATCCGTCCCACCCAATCCGGCCGAGGAAGGTGATCCCTTAGAAAGAACCCCCGCCGAAGGCACCACCACTGGCAAAGGCGGTTTGGTCGTGAATCGACATCCCTTGGAGGACGGGGATTTTCCATTCTGCCCAGCCGCGGCCTCCTGGTCCTAGCGCATCATGTCGATGACCTCCTCCTGCAATTCAGCAAGAGCCACAGCAGTTTCCAAATCCTTGGGACAATGAAGCATAACAGCAACTTTCATACAATGAAGCATAACAGCAACTTTCATATCATGTCGATGCCTAGGTTTTATGTGTTGATGTTACATGCACGAGTACAACACAAGTGAGTTGTGGGCGATATAAGTCATACTGCTTACCAGCATGTCATACTTTGGTTCGGCGGTATTGTTGGACGAAGCGGCCCGGACCGACATTACGCGTACGCTTACGCGAGACCGGTTCTCCCGACGTGCTTTGCACATAGGTGGCTTGCGGGTGACAGTTTCTCCAACTTTAGTTGAACTGAGTGTGGCTACGCCCGGTCCTTGCGAAGGTTAAAACAGCACCAACTTGACAAACTATCGTTGTGGTTTTGATGCGTAGGTAAGATTGGTTCTTGCTTAAGCCCGTAGCAGCCACGTAAAAATTGCAACAACAAAGTAGAGGACGTCTAACTTGTTTTTGCAGGGCATGTTTTGATGTGATATCGTCAAGACACGATTCTAAATTTTATTGTATGAGATGATCATGTTTTGTAACCGAGTTATCGGCAACTGGCAGGAGCCATATGGTTGTCGCTTTATTGTATGCAATGCAATCGCGCTGTAATGCTTTACTTTATCACTAAGCGGTAGCGATAGTCGTGGAAGCATAAGATTGGCGAGACGACAACGATGCTACGATGGAGATCAAGGTGTCACGCCGGTGACGATGGTGATCACGACGGTGCTTCGGAGATGGAGATCACAAGCACAAGATGATGATGGCCATATCATATCACTTATATTGATTGCATGTGATGTTTATCTTTTATGCATCTTATCTTGCTTTGATTGACGGTAGCATTATAAGATGATCTCTCACTAAAATTATCAAGAAGTGTTCTCCCTGAGTATGCACCGTTGCAAAAGTTCTTCGTGCCGAGACACCACGTGATGATCGGGTGTGATAGGCTCTACGTTCAAATACAACGGGTGCAAAACAGTTGCACACGCGGAATACTCAGGTTATACTTGACGAGCCAAGCATATACAGATATGGCCTCGGAACATAGAGACTGAAAGGTCGAGCGTGAATCATATAGTAGATATGATCAACATAGTGATGTTCACCAATGAAACTACTCCATCTCACGTGATGATCGGACATGGTTTAGTTGATTTGGATCACGTAATCACTTAGAGGATTAGAGGGATGTCTATCTAAGTGGGAGTTCTTTAAGTAATATGATTAATTGAACCTAAAATTATCATGAACTTAGTACCTGATAGTATCTTGCTTATGTATGTTTGATTGTAGATAGATGGCCCGTGCTGTTGTTCCGTTGAATTTTAATGCGTTCCTTGAGAAAGCAAAGTTGAAAGATGATGGTAGCAATTACACGGACTGGGTCCGTAACTTGAGGATTATCCTCATTGCTGCATAGAAGAATTACGTCCTGGAAGCACCGCTGGGTGCCAGGCCTGCTGCTGGAGCAACACCAGATGTTATGAACGTCTGGCAGAGCAAAGCTGATGACTACTCGATAGTTCAGTGTGCCATGCTTTACGGCTTAGAATCGGGACTTCGACAACGTTTTGAACGTCATGGAGCATATGACATGTTTCAGGAGTTGAAGTTAATATTTCAAGCAAATGCCCGGATTGAGAGATATGAAGTCTCCAATAAGTTCTATAGCTGCAAGATGGAAGAGAACAGTTCTGTCAGTGAGCATATACTCAAAATGTCTGGGTATAATAATCACTTGATTCAAATGGGAGTTAATCTTCCAGATGATTGCGTCATTGACAGAATTCTCCAATCACTGCCACCAAGCTACAAGAGCTTCGTGATGAACTATAATATGCAAGGGATGAATAAGACTATTCCCGAGCTCTTCGCAATGCTGAAAGCTGCGGAGGTAGAAATCAAGAAGGAGCATCAAGTGTTGATGGTCAGCAAGACCACTAGTTTCAAGAAAAAGGGCAAAGGAAAGAACAAGGGGAACTTCAAGAAGAACGGCAAGCAAGTTGCTGCTCAAGTGAAGAAACCCAAGTCTGGACCTAAGCCTGAAACTGAGTGCTTCTACTGCAAGCAGACTGGTCACTGGAAGCGGAACTGCCCCAAGTATTTGGCGGATAAGAAGGATGGCAAGGTGAACAAAGGTATATGTGATATACATGTTATTGATGTGTACCTTACTAATGCTCCTAGTAGCACTTGGGTATTTGATACTGGTTCTGTTGCTAATATTTGCAACTCGAAACAGGAACTACGGATTAAGCGAAGATTAGCTAAGGACGAGGTGACGATGCACGTAGGAAACGGTTCCAAAGTCGATGTGATCGCGGTCGGCACGCTACCTCTACATCTACCTTCGGGATTAATATTAGACCTAAATAAGTGTTATTTGGTGCCAGAGTTAAGCATGAACATTATATCTGGATCTTGTTTGATGCGAGACGGTTATTCATTTAAATCAGAGAATAATGGTTGTTCTGTTTATATGAGTAATATCTTTTATGGTCATGCACCCTTGAAGAATGGTCTATTCTTATTGAATCTCGATAGTAGTGACACACATATTCATAATGTTGAAGCCAAAAGATGCAGAGTTGATAATGATGGTGCAACTTATTTGTGGCACTGCCGTCTAGGTCATATCGGTATAAAGCGCATGAAGAAACTCCATGCTGATGGACTTTTGGAACCACTTGATTATGAATCACTTGGTACTTGCGAACCGTGCATCATGGGCAAGATGACTAAAAGCCGTTCTCCGGAACTATGGAGAGAGCAACAGATTTGTTGGAAATCATACATACAGATGTATGTGGTCCGATGAATATTGAGGCTCGTGGCGGATATCGTTATTTTCTCACCTTCACAGATGACTTAAACAGATATGGGTATATCAACTTAATGAAACACAAGTCTGAAACGTTTGAAAAGTTCAAAGAATTTCAGAGTGAAGTTGAAAATCATCGTAACAAGAAAATAAAGTTTCTACGATCTGATCGTGGAGGAGAATATTTGAGTTACGAGTTTGGTGTACATTTAAAACAATGCGGAATAGTTTCGCAACTCACGCCACCCAGAACACCACAGCGTAATGGTGTGTCCGAACGCCATAATCGTACTTTACTAGATATGGTGCGATCTATGATGTCTCTTACTGATTTACCGCTATCGTTTTGGGGTTATGCTTTAGATATGGCCGCATTCACGTTAAATAGGGCAGCATCAAAATCCATTGAGACGACGCCTTATGAACTATGGTTTGGCAAGAAACCAAAGTTGTCGTTTCTGAAAGTTTGTGGCTGCGATGCTTATGTGAAAAAGCTTCAACCTGATAAGCTCGAACCCAAATCGGAGAAATGTGTCTTCATAGGATATCCAAAGGAGACTACTGGATACACCTTCTATCACAGATCCGAAGGCAAGACTTTTCTTGCTAAGTTCGGTAACTGTACCTGCTCCCTTGTTGGAGAGTAATGCATCACAGAAACTTGTTTCTGTGACACCTGCACCAATAAGTGAGGAAGCTAATGATAATGATCATGAAACTTCAGAACAAGATACTACTGAACCTCGTAGATCAACCAGAGTGAGATCCGCACCAGAGTGGTACGGTAATCCTATTCTGGAAGTCATGCTACTAGATCATGATGAACCTACGAACTATGAAGAAGCGATGGTGAGCCCAAATTCCGCAAAATGGCTTGAAGCCATGAAATCTGAGATGGGATCCATGTATGAGAACAAAGTGTGGACTTTGGTTGACTTGCCCGATAATCGGCAAGCGATTGAGAATAAATGGATCTTCAAGAAGAAGACTGACGCTGATGGTAATATTACTGTCTACAAAGCTCGACTTGTCGCAAAAGGGTTTCGGCAAGTTCAAGGGATTGACTACGATGAGACCTTCTCACCCGTAGCGATGCTTAAGTCTGTCCCAATCATGTTAGCA
Organism: Triticum dicoccoides; assembly: GCF_002162155.2. Taxonomy (NCBI): domain Eukaryota; kingdom Viridiplantae; phylum Streptophyta; class Magnoliopsida; order Poales; family Poaceae; genus Triticum; species Triticum dicoccoides. The sequence continues at coordinate 758,414,807 of NC_041384.1, forward strand.
ATTGCCGCATTTTATGATTATGAAATTTGGCAGATGGATGTCAAAACTGCATTCCTGAATGGGTTTCTGGAAGAAGAGTTGTATATGATGCAACCAGAAGGTTTTGTCGATCCAAAGGGAGCTAACAAAGTGTGCAAGCTCCAGCGATCCATCTATGGACTGGTGCAAGCCTCTCGGAGTTGGAATAAATGCTTTGATAGTGTGATCAAAGCATTTGGTTTTGTACAGACTTTCGGAGAAGCCTGTATTTACAAGAAAGTGAGTGGGAGCTCTGTAGCATTTCTGATATTATATGTGAATGACATATTACTGATTGGAAATGATATAGAATTTTTGGATAGCATAAAGGGATACCTGAATAAGAGTTTTTCAATGAAAGACCTGGGTGAAGCTGCTTACATATTAGGCATTAAGATCTATAGAGATAGATCAAGACGCTTAATTGGACTTTCACAAAGCACATACCTTGACAAGATTTTGAAGAAGTTCAAAATGGATCAAGCAAAGAAAGGGTTCTTGCCTGTGTTACAAGGTGTGAAATTGAGTCAGACTCAATGCCCGACCACTGCAGAAGATAGAGAGAAAATGAAAGATGTTCCCTATGCTTCAGCCATAGACTCTATCATGTATGCAATGCTGTGTACCAGACCTGATGTGTGCCTTGCTATAAGTCTAGCAGGAAGGTACCAAAGTAATCCAGGAGTGGATCACTGGACAACGGTCAAGAACATCCTGAAATACCTGAAAAGGACTAAGGATATGTTTCTCGTATATGGAGGTGACAAAGAGCTCATCATAAACGGTTACGTTGATGCAAGCTTTGACACCGATCCGGACAATTCTAAATCACAAACCGGATACGTGTTTACATTAAACGGTGGAGCTGTCAGTTGGTGCAGTTCTACACAAAGCGTCGTGGTGGGATCTACATGTGAAGCGGAATACATAGCTGCTTCGGAAGCAGCAAACGAAGGAGTCTGGATGAAGGAGTTCATATTCGATTTAGGTGTCATACCTAATGCATCGGGTCCAATGAAAATCTTTTGTGACAATACTAGTGCAATTGCCTTGGCGAAGGAATCCATATTTCACAAGAGAACCAAGCACATCAAGAGACACTTCAATTCCATCCGGGATCTAGTCCAGGTGGGAGACAAAAAGATTTGCAAGATACATACGGATCTGAATGTAGCAGACCCATTGACTAAGCCTCTTCCACGAGCAAAACATGATCAGCACCAAGGCTCCATGGGTGTTAGGATCATTGCTGTGTAATCTAGATTATTGACTCTAGTGCAAGTGGGAGACTGAAGGAAATATGCCCTAGAGGCAATAATAAAGTTATTATTTATTTCCTTATATCATGATAAAAGTTTATTATTCATGCTAGAATTGTATTAACCGGAAACATAATACATGTGTGAATGCATAGACAAACAGAGTGTCACTAGTATGCCTCTACTTGACTAGCTCGTTAACCAAAGATGGTTATGTTTCCTAACCATGGACAAAGAGTTGTTATTTGATTAACGGGATCACATCATTAGTTGAATGATCTGATTGACATGACCCATTCCATTAGCTTAGCACCCGATCGTTTAGTATGTTGCTATTGCTTTCTTCATGACTTATACATGTTCCTTTGACTATGAGATTATGCAACTCCCGTGTGCCGGAGGAACACTTTGTGTGCTACCAAACATCACAACGTAACTGGGTGATTATAAAGGTGCTCTACAGGTGTCTCCAAAGGTACATGTTGGGTTGGCGTATTTCGAGATTGGGATTTGTCACTCCGATCGTCGGAGAGGTATCTCTGGGCCCTCTCGGTAATGCACATCACTTAAGCCTTGCAAGCATTACAACTAATGAGTTAGTTGTGGGATGATGTATTACGGAACGAGTAAAGAGACTTGCCGATAACGAGATTGAACTAGGTATTGGATACCGACGATCGAATCTCGGGCAAGTAACATACCGATGACAAAGGGAACAACGTATGTTGTTATGCGGTCTGACCAATAAAAGATCTTCGTAGAATATGTAAGAACCAATATGGGCATCCAGGTCCCGCTATTGTTTATTGATCGGAGACGTGTCTCGGTCATGTCTACATTGTTCTCGAACCCATAGGGTCCACACGCTTAAGGTTTCGATGACAGTTATATTATGAGTTTATGCGTTTTGATGTACCGAAGGTTGTTCGGAGTCCTGGATGTGATCACGGACATGACGAGGAGTCTCGAAATGGTCAACACATAAAGATTGATATATTGGAAGCCTATGTTTGGATATCGGAAGTGTTTCGGGTGAAATCGGGATTTTACCGGAGTACCGGGAGGTTACCGAAACCCCCCGGGAGGTATATGGGCCTTAGTGGGCCTTAGTGGAAGAGAGGAGAGGTAGCCAGAAGTGGGCCGCGCGCCCCTCCCCCCCTTGGTCCGAATAGGACAAGGAGAGGGGGCCGGCCCCCCTTCCTCCTCTCTCTCCTTTTTCCCCCCTCCGCGAATCCTATTCCATCTAGGAAAGGTGGGAGTCCTACTCCCGGAGGGAGTAGGACTCCTCCTGGCGCGCCTCTCCTGGCCGGCCGCACCCCCCCCCCTTTGAGCCTTTATATACGGAGGCAGGGGCACCCCCTAGAGATACAAGTTGATCCACGTGATCATATTCTTAGCCGTGTGTGGTGCCCCCTTCCACCATAGTCCTCGATAATATTGTAGCAGTGCTTAGGCGAAGCCCTGCGACATTAGTACATCAAGATCGTCACCACGCCGTCGTGCTGATGGAACTCTTCCTCGACACGTTGCTGGATCGGAGTCCGGGGATCGTCATCGAGCTGAACGTGTGCTAGAACTCGGAGGTGCCGTAGTTTCGGTGCTTGATCGGTCGGGTCGTGAAGACGTACGACTACATCAACCTAACACTTCCGTTGTCGATCTACAAGGGTACGTAGATCACACTCTCCCCTCTCGTTGCTATGCATCACCATGATCTTGCGTGTGCGTAGGAAAATTTTGAAATTACTACATTCCCCAACAGTACCCCTTGTACCCATATATACCTACGTATCGTAAAACTTCCAAAACGAAGAATAGATCAGGAGTTCCGCCGCCAGAAGCCTCCGTAGCCACCGAAAGCCAATTTAGACCCGTTCCGGCACCCTGACAGAGGGGGAATCCCTCTCTGGTGGCCATCTTCATCATCCCGATGCTCTCCAAGACGAAGAGGGAGTAGTTCTCCCTCGGGGCTGAGGGTATGTACCAGTAGCTATGTGTTTGATCTCTCTCTCTCTCTCTCTCTCTCGTGTTCTTGAGATGATATGATCTTGATGTATCGCGAGCTTGCTATTATAGTTGGATCCTATGATGTTTCTTCCCCCTCTACTCTCTTGTAATGAATTGAGTTTCCCTTTTGAAGTTATCTTATCGGATTGAGTCTTTAAAGATTTGAGAACACTTGATGTATGTCTTGCCGTGGATATCTGTGGTGACAATGGGATATCACGTGATTCACTTGATGTATGTTTTGGTGATCAACTTGCGGGTTCCGCCCATGAACCTAAGCATAGGGGTTGGCACACGTTTTCGTCATGATCCTCCGGTAGGAACTTTGGGGCACTCTTTGAGGTCCTTTGTGTTGGTTGAATAGATGAATCTGAGATTGTGTGATGCATATCGTATAATCATACCCACGGATACTTGAGGTGACATTGGAGTATCTAGGTGACATTAGGGTTTTGGTTGATTTGTGTCTTAAGGTGTTATTCTAGTATGAACTCTAGGGCTGTTTGTGACACTTATAGGAATAGCCCAACGGATTGATTGGAAAGAATAACTTTGAGGTGGTTTCGTACCCTACCATAATCTCTTGTTCGTTCTCCGCTATTAGTGACTTTGGAGTGACTCTTTGTTGCATGTTGAGGGATAGTTATGTGATCCAATTATGTTATTATTGTTGAGAGGACTTGCACTAGTGAAAGTATGAACCCTAGGCCTTGTTTCAACGCATTGCAATACCGTTTACGCTCACTTTTATCATTAGTTACCTTGCTGTTTTTATATTTTCAAATTACAAATACCTTTATCTACTATCCATATACCACTTGTATCACCATCTCTTCGCCGAACTAGTGCACCTATACAATTTATCATTGTATTGGGTGTGTTGGGGACACAAGAGACTCTTTGTTATTTGGTTGCAGGGTTGCTTGAGAGAGACCATCTTCATCCTACGCCTCCTACGGATTGATAAACCTTAGGTCATCCACTTGAGGGAAATTTGGTACTGTCCTACAAACCTCTGCACTTGGAGGCCCAACAACGTCTACAAGAAGAAAGTTGTGTAGTAGACATCACACGCATCATTGTTTTCTCTTTTCTTTATGCTCTTGCGCCCTAGAGTGAAATGATGGTTGCTACGTCCGTCCAGCTTAATGCGGGAAAGGTGGGGCTTTGTGATTTGACCCCTCGTCGCTCATTTTCTACTACTGCGGCGCTACGACCGGGGTGCCTCCAATTCCAACCGCTGCTCTGAACTGTAATTTGGTGCATCGCACGTGGAACAAGACGGTGGATGAGCCACATGTCGGCCAAAGGGCTCCTATTAAGTGTGTTGCCATTTCGTGTGTGGACTGACCCTGCTTGAGTTGCTACGCCAACACGACAGGAGCAGCCTACCACTTGGTTTTGCTCCTTGGTGAATCCCGACTATATTGATCTAAAAAGATACGTGCTGAACTACCCTCTCTGTCTCGGTTTTTTATTTTTAGGTGTCTCGGTTTATAGGGCCTGCACGTAGTTCTAGGTCATCCATTTGACTAACTAAATATGAGTTACTATGTCACAAAAAGTATATCATTGGATTCTTAAGCGGATGTAGTTGTATTTAAAAGTCGAGGGCGGGGCATTTCCTGCACACTAGGCGACGGGGCAGTTCCGCCTAGTCGGTTCGACAGAGACGCGAGAAGACGAGGGAGTAGGCTATTGCAAACGTAGGGCTGTGTGATTTGACAGCGAGGTACTGCTGGACAGGTGGGGCCCCGTGATTTGACTTGCCATTATCATTTTAACTGCGGTGCTACGACCGGCGTGAGTCTCCCAGATTCCTAAGCACCTCCATACAGATGCCTCTCCCAATGCTCCACCATGTAGTAGAGGCTGGCTCTTGCATGAGAGCCCACTTCTCCACTTTTTCCTTGCCTCTCTTTCCTCCACATATGCAAAAATGCCATGTAAAGCGCACTATTGTACTTACTTTTACTTGCTCCTACAGGTGCTTAAGCTTGCCACATAGGCATAAAGTCTGATGTGGCAAGTTAATCAAGAAGAGAGAGACTAGTTTGGTGACCCAAGGAAGAAACGGTGCTAAGCGCGTGTACCTAGGTGAAAAGACAATTTTGAGTCTAGAGCTAATTAAATGAAGCAAACTTAGCAGCACCATTTCATTGGAAGAGGTTACTCCTTGGCAAATGCAATAAATACACACGCTTAGCACTGTTTCTTCCTTGAGTACGAACAAAGAGATAGAGAGGAGTAAAAAAATACACTTATAGCCAAACTTGTTGTAGTATGAGTGACTAAGTGATGGCTATGTATGACATGCCAACATCAGATAGCCTAACACGCCGTGTTAAATCTCCAAGGGCGCGACCGCGCGAGCGATGCGACGGTCATGGTAGGCGCGACCATGATACGGGCTGCTGGCAGCCCTTGGATCTGAGATCAAACGGTCGCATGCTAAGTTGCTAAAAATTTGCAGAATAACCCTCCAGGATAGGATATTCACCCATAGGTCTAGAATCACGCCATGCAACCGTTCGATCTCAGATCCAAGGGCTCTCGGAAGCCCGTATCATGGGAGAATGGAAAGCCACTACCCTGTCGTTCGCACGCTGGCAGTTCGCTCCTACTCGTCCCCGCACGTCCTTTAATACTACGGCGGTTCGCTCCTAGTCGTCTCGTCCATTCACATTACGGCAGTTCCACTAATCCTAACCCTCCTCCCAAATCCATGGCGTCCCAAATCTCCACGATCGGCGATGAGTACAAGGTTAGAACCATCACCGGTGATGAGTTCGACGTCATCTACACCCGTTCTTCCGCGACAGTGAAAGGATGCCTTTCTCGCTTCAGCCGCATGTTCGAAAACTCAGATGATGAGTGGGTCGCTGGGCTAGATGTTGAGTACACAACAGTCCTGGGACGAGAGAAGGATCTAAAGGACTAAGAGAGGAAGAAGCCCGCCGTGATCCAGGTTTGCGTACATAATGTTTGCTTGGTCTACCACATATGCCATGCCGACGTTGAGTGCCAGGATTTTAAGAACTTCCTCAAGGACAAAACAGTGAAATACGTTACTGTAGACTTTGGTAACGACAAAGAAGTCCTGCGTCGGATAGGCCTCGTTGTAGGCAACACCTTCGACCTCCAGAAGAATTGGCTGGTGTCCTCTCGTCAGCCTTCAATGCGACCCTGGCAGGAGCCATGGTTCATCCTTCGTATGGTAAACTGGAGAAACCTCATTACACGTTTGATCGCCATGCATGGCAGTGGAATGTACTAGATATAGACCACATCCACTACGCTGCAATGGATGGCTACCTTTGCTTCAATATCTACAAGGGTTGGATGAAGAGCAACAACCAAGTGTGCAGTTCAAGCAAAGAAGTAGTATCGCCCAAGAGGAAGAGGGACAAGGACGAAGTCGAGGACGTGGACGAGGACTCCGAGTAAGGTGGCAGTGTCGTTGCTCATGGTGGTTCTAATGCAGTGTCTACCATAATAGTTGCAAAGTTTAATTTCAGGTGTGCTTAATTTAATTTGAGGGGTGTGTTGTGCTGAGCCCCCAGCAGAACTATGTTATGTTTCTTCTCGTTACTTTAACTCTTCAGTACGTACATACTAGTATTTCTTACATTTCATCTTTTAGTTGGTATAGTACTACCACTCGTTTCTTCACATTATATATATACAATATATATGGCCAACATCATATAGCTAGCAGTTTAGTTGTCAAAGAATTTCAGGGTGCTTAGTTTTGTCAAAGAATTCCAGGATGCTTAGAGGGTGCTTGGATCCAAGGGACTTATTTTAGTCTGACTAAAAATAGTCTCTTTAAGATGCTAAAGTTCCAAGAACCCCTGACTAAAGAGGGGCTAAAACTAGTCTTGAGACTAAAAAATTTTAGTCAGGGGTACCCCTACTAAAATGTGGATTAGTCCTCTCTCTACTCATTTAACTCCTCTCCTTTAACACAGGCGAGTTCTGGATTGGAGGGTTTGGAGGATAATATATGCTCATTAACTTGATTTTAGCCTTTTTAGTATTTGGATCCAAGCATGGATGAGGCTAGCATGTTTTAGTCGCACTACTTTTAGTCATGGGACTAAAACTTATCCAAGCACCCTCTTAGTTTTATTTGAGGGGTGGGTTGTGCTGGACACCATTATTGTGACTAGCCTTTTTAATAGTACTATATGCATAATTTGGCGACGAGCGCTCTCTATATGTACCACCTTTTTTTTAATTTCAATTTTTTCTCCATGGCGCAATCCATCGATAGTACTACTGTACAAAAGTATACATTTTTAAAAGGCTAGAGTAATGTTCATCACATATATAGCCAGTTAAATTCTCAACCTAGAACGACGTGCATGCCATGTAGTAAACCGATACGGAGGAAGTATAGTAAAAATGAGGTGATTTTACCGAACGATCGGCGGGGGAGCATGGCCTGTCATGCGGCCCCACGTGTCATGATGTACCAAGGCGATGCGCGTGTCCCTCTTGAGGAAGAAGCAATACTAGTACGTGGTTTGAGATGATGGCGAACCGAAGTGTGAAATAATGGTTGCTTCGTCCGTTTGGGCAAGTGCGGCATTGTGATTTGATGTCTCATTGCTCATTACTACTACTGGGCCGGTACGAGTGGGGTGCGTCCCCCTGCTGTTCTGCACTGTTATTTGGTGCTTGACACGTCGACCCGGTTGCTATATGTCCCACATGTCGGCGACAGGAAGTACTGAATTCATGAAAGGGAGCGTCGACGGAGGAGTATACTACAGAATTCATGAAAGAGAGCGACTTAGTTTTGGAAAAATCTGTTTTCACGAAGTACGTACCCACTAGGGTTTATAGGGCTCATCTAAAAAACATTCGTTTTTCCGTTTGATAAGACTCAATTCGACTATACTAGTAGTAGTACCATTACATGTTGGATTTCGAGGTGTGTTAGATCACCCGACGCAAGCAGTGTCAAGAGGAAACTAACCAATGCATGTACAAGTTCATGGAAATTTAGTGGTCATTCATGCATTCGTTCTAATTAATGCCTCGGTAAACATAACTTCTTGAGAAAAATGAGCGTACTAATTACTTGTGCAAAAGACGAAATTAATTCGACCACTCACCGTCTACCTTGGTTGGAGAGATTTTGAAATTGAGCCATAAACTGGAAAGGAGGGAGTAGTAACCTTTGTCTCAATTACTATTTGTGGCCTTGTATAGATGCAAAATGTATTTTTTATAGTGGCCTTGTATAAGTAAATGGAGGGAGTACTAACCAAAGTACGTAGTAGGGATGAGGAGTAAACGGAGGGAGTAGTAAAATTTTCTCCTCGTGTTGCGAGCCACCATGCGCGTGGGCGAGGGAGCGGGCGTAAGGCGTACTAGTAAGCAAGCTTCTCCTCATCCTGCGAGCCACCGCGCCCGTGGGCGGGGGAGACAGCGTACTAAGCAAGCTTCTCCTCGTTCTGCGAGTTGACGGGACACATCAAAAGTACTCCAGTGTATAGAGCCTTGCCTCTAAGGTAGGGCCCACATGGTTTGCCTCTTTTTTTAATTTAACATAACGCGTCAAGTCGCAATTTGTTTGTTCACCCGTGGTAGACGATCCTCCCTCCACCAAGTGGACAACCAGTACACGTGCCAAATGACCACGTGGGCTGCCTTTTTCGTACAGAAATGAACTCCACCGTGTACCCACGCGGGTGTGGTTGGGAAAGAGACAGGAGTACGTGCGCCGTGTATGCACCTCTTCTCTTCGTGCACGTCCCCCACCTACGTGGGTGTGTGTGAGAGAGATACAAACCTAGACATAATGCGCCGTCCATCCCCATGCCTCCGCCCAGTCTTACCACCGGTCACCACCAAGCCCCACTCCTCCTCGCCTTATCTCTCATCTTTCTCCCTCCATTTTTATATACAAGGGGCCACTATCAAAATTACAATTTGCAGATATACAAGGCCACTAACACTAATCGATGCAATATTAATGGTGTTTGCCTCGTGGTACTAGCAAAGGAGGACATCAATTATCCCTTGCATGCATGCGGGAGTTTGTAAAAAATGCATCTTGATGTTCCGTGCAATGCACATGCATCTTGCTAGTCCATGAAAACAACACATGGCATATGGTGTCTAGCTCGTATTGCTCCTAATTAGTGTAAACTGCATCTGCTTAGCTTACACATGATACATGTGAATATGACACGCTTTCCTGTTTTTGGTACATACTATATCTGTCTATCACACCATGTTCTTACATGAAATTACTCTTCTTGTGTATCCTGCATCAGTCACTTATGATGGGACACCTTTAAGTTGGCAGTGTGATATTGGTTTGCGTCTTGAATATGATTTCTAGCATGTATTGCTTCTAGTTTGTTGAACGCCACCTATGACGAGACAGTTTTAACTTGGCAGAGTGATATTGATTGCACCTTCCATATGGTGTCTTGCAGTGTTTCTAATTTGTTGAAGTGCCTTCTGCTTAGTTACCACACCATAGCTGTGAATATGTCAAGCCGTCCATTTTTTCGTACATATTCCATCCTCGTATCATGACTTTGCCATTCATCAGAGTAGTGTTCGTCAGTATCATGCATGAATGAGTTCTGAAGAGCGAATGATATTCCTTTTTCTTGTCGGTATGACCTCACAATGCAAAATCAATAAAGCTGGAGGAAATTGGCAAGGCATTGGATGCTGGTGGTCCTTCCGAGCAACTGAAATGGAGGTTCTCTACAGATTCTACTCCGCCATCCTCCCAACAAGATTCGCAAGACAACGCAAGGCTAGACAGTCAACGTAGCTGTGTAGATCATGAGCACATCTCCCCTACTCCACCATCACAGGTGCTTGCTCTAACTTGGCACTATTAAATGTGGTTGCATGTTGCGTATGATGTCTAGCTTGTATTGCTTCTAACTTTTTTGAATTGCATCTGCTTACTTTACACATAATGCCTGTGAATATGACATGTGTTCCTGTTTCTACATCAGACTACTATTCTTGCATATCCCGCATCAGTCACTTATGATGAGGCACCTTTAAGTCGCCACTTTGATATTGGTTGTGTCTTGCATATGATTTCTAGCATGTACTACTTCTAATTTATTGAAACGCCATACAGTTTGAACTTGGCAGAGTGATATTGGTTGCATCTTTCATATGGTGTCTAGCTTGCAGTGCTTCTAATTTGTTGAAATGCCTTCTGCTTAGTTACCACATCATAGGTGTGAATATGTCACACCATCCTGTTGTTCATACATATTCCATCCTCGCATCATGTGTTTGCCTTTCATCCGAGTAGTGTACGTCACTATCATGCATGAATGAGTTCTGAAGAGCGAATTTTATTCCTTTTTCTTATCGGTTTGACTTCACAATGCAAAGTCATTACAACTGAAGGAAATTAGTCCAGCAGTGGATGATGGTGGTCCTTCGGAGCAACTCAAACAGGGGGTCTCTACAGATTCTACTCCGACATCCTCCCAACAAGATTCGCAAGACAACACAAGGCTGGACAGTCAACGTAGCTGTGTAGATGATGAGCACATCTCCCCTACTCCACCATCACAGGTGCTTGCTCTAACTTGACACTATTATATGTGGTTGCATGTTGCGTATGATGTCTAGCTTGTATTGCTTCTAATTTGAATTGCATCTGCTTACTTTACACATAATGCATGTGAATATGACACGTGTTCCTGTTTCTAGAACATACGTGTACTTGATGAGCACATCTCCCCTACTCCACCATCACAGGTGCTTGCTCTTACTTGGAACTGTTATATGTGGTTGCGTTTTCCGTATGATGTCTAGTTTGTATTGCTTCTGATTATGTTGAATTGCATTTGCGTAGCTTACAACTTATACCTTCAACGATCACTTACCCATAAGACACATTTAACTTGGGACTGTGATGTAGGTTGCATCTTGCATTGTCTTCTAGATCGTACTGCTTCTAATTTCTTGAAATGGCTCTTACGATGAGACACTTTTTACCTGATAGAGTGATATTGGTTGCATGTTCATATGGTTCCTAGCTTTCATTTCTTCTAACTTTGTTGAAATGCATTCCGCTTACTGTTTTTGCATACATATTCCATCCTCCTATCGTACGTGTGAATATGAAACGCTGTCTTTTTTTGTATATATTCCATCCTCCTATCCTGCGCTTGCCGTACATCAAAGTAGTGTTCATCTGTATCATGCATCAACCAGTTATGCAGAGCTAATTTTATTCATCTTCTTACGGTTTTGACTTCATAAGGCAATATCAGAAAATAGGAAGGAAAAGAGTAAGTTAGGGGATGTTGGTGGTCCTCCGCACCGACGCAAACAGAGACTCTCTAGATTTTCCACTGCTACTGCTAATGAAGTTGAAGTCCCAAGTCTACATGATGAGTTCATCTCCCGTACTCCACCATCGCAGGTGCTTGCTCTAAGTTGATAGTGTGATAATTGGTTTTATGTTGCATATGTTGTCTAGCTTGTATTTCTTCTATTTTCATTAAATTGCACCTGCTGAGTTTATATGTTATACATGTGCATATGACATGGCTCTCTGTGTCTAGAATACACTGCATCTATCTATCATAGCATATTCTTACATCAAAGAACTGCTGTTGTGTATCCTGCATCAGTCACTCATGATTGGACGCTTTTAACATGGAAGTTTGATAGTGGTTGCATCTTGCATTGATTTCTACGTTGTACTGCTTCTAATTTTTCGAATTGCCACTTATGACAAGACACTTTTAACTTGGCAGAGTAATATTGGTTGCATCTTTCATATGGTGTCTAGCTTGCATTACTTCTATTTTCTTGAAAATCCTTCTACTTAGTTTGCACATCGTAGCTGTGAATATGTCATGCCGTCCTGTTTTTCGTACATATTCCGTCCTCATACGGTTGTCTTACATCAAAGTATTGCTTGTCTGTATCATGCATCAATGAGTTCTGAAGAGTGATTTTATTCTTCTGTGTTGTGGGTACAGCTTGACATGGCAAAGTCAAAAAGGAGCAAGGAAAATAATATAGTAGGGAGTGCTGTTACTCGTCGGGTGAAACAGAAAAGGTTCTGTCGTCGAGATTCTGCTGGTACTTATAGTGCAGTAGAAGGTCCAAGTCCACCGGCTAAATCTACAAACACAGTATCACCTGCTCCACCAGCTGCAGCATCCGCTTCAACTGTACCAGCATCTCAACCAGTTACTCGTTCGTTTGCTCCGGAACTGGCCAGTTCCCAAGCTGCCTTCACACCTAACACTACTTCCGAAGCACTTCTAACACAACAGGACTTGACAAGATCAGATGAACCTCATGAGCATCAACACCAAGACGGTACCAGACCGAGTCAAGTTGCAGTTGCATGCTCCTTTATATGTACTCTCACAGTTTGATGTACACTAACACTTTCCATATTCGTTATTGAACTAGCACCATGGCGCAAGCGGAAATAGACATTAGGGATAATGCTTGACAGATTAACAAAATCTAAAGGAGGAAGAATGGAGATCCATTTTGAGGCGAGTTTAAGAAGGCCACGTGATGCTACAGAGTCAGCCAAGTTAGTATCAGAGGCAGCCGTTGCGTTAGGTGTCATGCACGTATCCTCCCAACGTGGATCCAGTACAGGAATGAGAAAGACAATAGCCAGTTTAACACCTTCATTGACCATTTATCCGTAAGTAATGTTATTCATCGCAATTAGTAATATTGTCTTGCTCTGTCCCATACTTTCTAGCTTCCTCCTAATAAGACTCACATTCTTTTTTCAACAGATGAGGTTCAAGTTGGATCCGAAAGATGATGCAACTAGACAAGCATGCACTCATGTTTTTCAGTCTAGTCTACGACAGTATCGGTACCACCTTAGAAAATCTCACTTTGAAGGCAAGGCTAACAATGAAATCGCCCAAACATCTCCAGTGGAATATATTGCAGATGAAGACTGGACAGCCCTCGTTAAACACTGGTCTGATCCAAAGTATCAGGTAGGCTATATGTATTTGATCAGACCACATATTGAACTTGTATTTATGTATGTGCCTTACAAGTGTATCTTCTTCTAGGCTAACTATTTGAAGAACAAAACCAACCGTTCTAAAGTGAAATTCCAACAGACCACAGGATCTCATAGCTATATAGCTGCTACTTCCTTCTTTTTTGTGCCATATTATCGTATCTATATTGACTTGTTCCAAATACAGAGGAAATCCCGTGTGGACCAAAAAGAACCTGAACCGAATGCAGTGCAAATCTTCAAGGATTGCCACACCAGCAAGATGAAGGGCATGAGCACACCAGTTCAAGCCGTTGTTGAAAGTCCTTACTCCTCCTACCTTGAACTGATTGGTACAGTGATGTGTTCATTTAACTACTTGGTTTGCAGCCAATGTCAGTTACTCTGTTCACTTTTATTCACAGTTGTCTTAACGTATCATTTCACCTTACATGGTTTAAAAGAGATGAAGGATATTCTTTTGGTCTTGATCTATAATCTAGTTGTTATGTTCACGTGCGCACACAATGATAAAATAGCTTGTTTGTTTTATATCTGTTTGCCCATGATATGAATGATGTCATACTATGTTCATCCTACTTTAAACCATGTCTCTTTATCCTTAGATGTCAACGAATGTGAGGAAATAGACAATACAGTAGGCATGCTACATGGACATATGTTCCGAAAGTGATTTTATTACGTAGTTGGCACTACAATACATGCTAATGTATTACAGTAGTTCACCAAAATAAGTTATGTATAAATGTTTAACCTACTTTGTTTGTTTTTGTCTCATTAGTAACTTATCTAGTACACTAATCTACAAGTTCAAACTTTCAGGAAGCTATGGAACAAATGATTGAACAGCCACAACCACCTGAAGGTGACGAGGCTACTACATGCACAATGTCACCTCTTGTTGCAGTGCGTCAGTATCTCTCCACTAACAGTGCAAAAAGCACCTTCCTGCGTAATTCTAGGTTGTTGTCAAGGTAACCTCGTCCAAATATCCTACTGAACAAAATCTTCCTGCTAGACAGAGTGATATATCTGTGCTCCAGACACAAGTCCAATCCCTAATAGACGTTGTTTCGGAAACAAGAATAGTGGTTGAGAAATGTTGTCAAGATATGAATGGTTTTGAAACCAGACTATCAGACATTCTCTTAGACATTCGCTTCATTGTTCAAGAGCAATGGCGGAAAAAAGGTGGAGATCGTGCTGCTCCATCAGATTCTACAGCCTGAAACATTAGCACTCAGGTCAAATGATTTGTGCTTCTATACATCTGATGGTGCTTTTATCTGGAAGGACTGTAAACTTTATGCCAACAGGCCTTTTGTTGTATGGTTGGAATTTATTTTGTTGTGATACAACATTTATGATGTTGCCTCACGCTGCAGTAATTACGATGCTATTTTTGTATAGTGTAGGTTTATCTCAGTAATGTATTCGGCCTAAAGCTTCATAGCAGACCAACATGCCAACATTCGCCGGGCCCATTCCAATTGGGCTAAAAACGACTATGGGCCGAAATTGGTATGTAGCCCACTAAAAATATCTGGGCCTAAATCAGCATAAGCTTTCATATTTTTCTGGTAGGCCTGTGCCCATAGTGGGCCTTTAACAGGCCTAAACATAATTTGGGCCCTCAGTAAAAATAGGTCGTTTACAGGTGTAAATATCTCGAGCCCATAAAATACATGGGCCTTTAATAGACTGAAAGTGAGATTGGGCCCTGATTGTGCCAAATAACCCACTGGACTTTAACAGGCCGAAATTCGGACGGGTCGTAAATGCGCCGACCTAATACACGGGCCTTTAATAGGCCGGAACTTCGGTCGGACTAGATTATCATCATTTTTATATGGGCCGTTAATGGGCCCGATATGACGTTGGGCCACATATGGCCCATGGTTTACGTCCGGCGTTAACAGGCCGAAAATGACAACAGGCCGAAAGTGGCCCAAAGCTATAGTGGGCCTCTAACAGGCCGAATGTCAGACATGGCCGAATATGACCCAAATCATTCACGGTCGTTTAAGGGCCGAAAATTTTAATGGCCTGTAAATGGGCCCAAATGAAGCCGGACCTTTAACAGGCTGGAAATACACCGGGCCATAATTCGGCCCAATTACTTAGTGGACTGTTAACGGGCCAAAAGTGACCATGGGCCGCGTTGATGACAAGTTTAGGACAGGCCATTGACGGGCCGATTTGACAAAGACTGTTGGGCCTTTAGCTGGGCCGGCCCATTATGGTCGGAAGAATCTAGTGGGCCTTTAGCTGGGCTGGCCCATTGTGGTCCGCAAAATCTTGTGGGCCTTTAGCTGGGCCGGCCCATTATGGTCTACAAAATCATGTGGGCCTTTAGCTGGGCCGGTCCATTATGGTCCGCTAAATTTTGTGGGCCTTTAGCTGGGCCGGCCCATTATGGTCCGCTAAATCTTATAGGCCTTCGGTTGGGCCGGCCCATTTAATCTTTGTGGGCCACTTTTGGGCCGGTCCACGTGACAACATATCATAGGCCCATCTCGACAGTTGGATGAGTGACACCTGTGCCAACACGGAGCTGACGCGTGGATCCGTCAGCCAATGAGAATTTTACACGTGGAAAATCGGCATTGGTCGTGGCTATTAACGGGTTATCGGATCCAAAATCCGACCTGATAGCTTAACGGCATTCCGTTACGGTGGATGCCACATGTCGGTCACCCTTGACGAAAGCACTTCTGTGACGCGCGATTTATCATCATGGAAGTGGACACTTCCGTGATGATAATTTTGGCAATGTCATGGAACACTTCTACGACAGCACAGGTATGACTATCTTGATTCTGTCATAAATTTGTCATGGATGTACATGCATGACAGAAAACGCGACCTACTGTGACAAACACGTGTCATCACGGAAGTGTATTTTTTTGTAGTGATCAAACTCCTATGGCTAAGTGAAAGTGTTAGAGCAATATAGTCCGATTGCCTCGTTCGATGCGCTACCACCTCCTTAATGGACCAAGACGTTGGATCAAGTGTGAATACGCGTTTTTTGCAAACACCCCCGCATTATATGCGTGGGGGCTGAAGCCGACGACTACAAACTTTCAGGTTATATACATATATACATAAACGGCCGCACAAGAGACATCATAATACTTTCAGGCAAAAGTATAAACACAGCCTTTACAATTCAATAAAACATTGTTTTTTACAATGGGAATACATGTCACTAGAACATAATATTCTTCGACCACTGAGCCTCTATTGAATGAGCGCCTTCAAGGACTTCTTCAAAGTAGTGCTCGGCAGATACTCGGCCCAAGGCCGAACTCTGGGTTGCAATAGTGGTGGCCTCCATCTCTGCCCAGTATGTCTTGACACGGGCAAGTACCATCCACGCACCCTCTATGCACGCCGACCTCTTCATAGCATCGATGTGCGGCACAGCACCAAGGAATTGTTGCACTAAACTAAAATAACTATTCGGCCTTGGCCCTTCCGGCCACAGATGATCCACAACAGACCTCATGGCAAGTACGGACAACCTATGGAGCTCGGCCCACTCGGCCATTCGCTCATTCAACAGCAGCGGACACACTGGAACATTGAACTATGACCAGAACAGCTTTTCCACTTCATGATCTTTTTGATCCTTGAAGTACTCGGCCGCATCAGCAGCACTTGCTACCAAATCCACGTATGCGTCTACAGAGCTCCATAGTTGATCAAGAGGGGCATACTTCGGATCTCCGAACTTCGTCTGCAACAAAAAGGGCTTCCTACCTGCAATATCTCCAGCTTGACGCAGCTCCTCCTTCTCCGCTCTGATTTTAGACCGGGCTTCCTTGGGTGCTACCATGGCCTTCTCCAGGTCCGTCGCCTTCGCTCGGCTTTCTTTTCAAGAAGCTGGTAACGGTTGGTGGCATCTTTCAACTCAACGGCCATTTTGGATATTTTTCCTTGCTTTGGCAATGCGCAGCCTGTTCGTCCCTCAGCTCTTCGACCGCCTTTAGAGCAGCCGCATCACTATTCCTGGCTTGTTCCTTGCTCGGGCAAGTTCCGCCCGAAGGGTCTCCACGACGGCAGCTCCATCTACAGTCACAACATATTAAAGATACTGGCATCATGCTCCTCTTACTATATGTTGATCACCAGAGAAATCACATACCCTATGCCTCGTCGAGCCGCTTGTTCACAAGCACGATGTCGGCATCTGCCGCATCAAATTGCTGCTTCAGCTCGGCAAACTCATCAGTCCGGCTAGCCACCGGACCTTCAGCCACCTGCACATGACGGCAGCCTGATTATTACCTGGGACTATGATCCTATGTTTGCCGCCATTCTTGACGGCAACCAGAGTCTCAGGGGCTACTATCTTCATAGGGCACACCTAACGTGTGCGGTACTGTCAAAAACATACACTATTTCATGTACCTGAAAGCCTTTCACCAGACTCATAAAAGCTTCGTGCAACCTGCTTTCGATGGATGAAATCCTCTCAATCACCGTATCCATTAGCGTACGATGCACTTCAGAGATGGCCGCCTGCTCCAGAAGATCCTTCAGTGCGTCCGATCGCACACCGAACGTTCCAGACTCTTTCTGTTGCTCTCTTTAGGAGCCGAATACTGAGGACTTCGGGTGGCCGAAGGATTACCCTCTGGCCTTGGCGGATCAGGAGAAACCTTCCGCGACGACACTTCAGGGTCGCCCGCCTCATGAGGCGGGGTGGCATGGGGAGGTGTTTCGCTCTCCATCATCTCCGAAAGAAGATCCCCCGAAAACGAACTCTGTCGAGAAGGGCTATGATCCGAACTACAAAGATATATGCTTCAGTTATTGTCTTCAGAAGTAATGTGGGATATTTTTGCTATGAAGTACTTTTTGGTTACTTACAGCTCGGTAGAGGGTTGATCCCCTTGCGGGCACTGTGCGGAAAAAGTACCCTCCGTGGTAGGACCCTCTGGCGAAGATTTCTTCCCCCGTTTGGAAACCTTTGTTTCCGGGTCTTCAGAGGTGGTCCTCTTCCTTCCTTGGGGAGAGGGAATTTCAGATTCTTCTCCCTGGTTATCCTCCTTCGTGGAGGCGCTAATTCCCTCGGATTGGATGAATAATGAGTGAGGCCTGCTTTCAGCCTCTTTATTCCCCCCTTTATCTTCCCCTGAGAGCGCCTGATAAGGCACCGGCTCGAGCATTCTGGCTAGCACTGGATTTGATGAGCCTTCGGGAAGGGGGGCCGAACACCTGATCATCTTCGCCTTTGTTACCAAGTCCTGGTCAAGGAGCGACGTTTCATAATGATGTTATGATAAATAAAAAGACAGTGTGTTCGGCCACGGGATTACTTACTTGGGTACCTGGGCGATTACAGCTCAGACCCGCATCCTCGGTGGTGTCCGGACACTTTATTCGTGGTCCGAAGAACAATTTGTACATCTCTTCGAGCGTAATGCCGATGAAGTGCTGAATAGTTCGCGGTCCTTCCGGGTTGAATTCCCACATTCGAAGGGGCTGACGTTTGCAAGGCGGGACTCGATGAACTAGCATGACTTGCATTACTGTGACCAGGCTGACATCTCTCTCAAGGAGATCTCGGATGCGACTCTGCAATATCGACACATCATTTACTGGCCCCCAATTCAGCCCCTTGTTGATCCATGACGTCAGTTGTAGTGGGGGACCCGAGCGAAAGGCAGGGGCGGCTACCCACTTGGTACTTCGGGGAGCTGTGATATAAAACCACTCCCGTTGCTATAAACCAGACACTTTTGGGAAAGGAACCCTCTAGCCATGGAACATCAGCACTTTTGCTTATTACGGCACCTCCGCACTCGGCGTGTCGCCCCTCGATCATCTTTGGCTTCACATTGAAAGTCTTGAGCCACAGGCCGAAGTGTGGGGTAATGCGGAGGAAGGCCTCACACACGACGATGAACGACGAGATGTGAAGGAGGGAATCCGGGGCCAGGTCATGGAAATCCAGCACATAATAGAACATGAGCCCCCTAACAAAGGGATCCAGAGCGAGGCCTAGCCCTCGAAGGAAGTGAGAGATGAATACAACGCTCTCGCCAGGTTCGGGAGTGGGGATGACCTGCCCTCGAGCAGGCAGCCTGTCCAAGATTTCGAGGGTCAAATACCTGGCCTCTCTTAGCTTCTTGATGTCTTCCTGTGTGACAGAGGAAGGCATCCACCGACCTTGAAGGTTGGATCCGGACATGGTTGAAGGTCCAAAGTGCCTGACCTGAGCCTTGGGTGTTGGAAATCGAGGCCGGGAAGGATTCGATTGAGTACAAGAGGGGAAAAATAACAGGCCTTGGCCTCTTTATAAAGAGGGTAAATATCAAGCGTCCTCCTCGTGGCCGTTTGGGACTTGCCTAAATCGAGGAGTCATACCAACGGGCACGATTGGGGTACCCACGTCTGTATTGATGAGAATCCCGTAATAAGGGGGACACGATCTCTGCCTTGACAAGACGTGTCAAGAAAACCGCCTCGCGATATGTGCAGTGCTGGTTGAGAAAAACGGTTCGAATAAAGACCGGGCCATGGCATGATGTCATGTTGCTAAACGTGTCAGCGGATTAGATTTGTGGAAATATTATTCTCTCTACGGTGGTATGTGAAACTTATTTTGCAGAGCCGGACACTATTCTTGTGTTCAAAATCTTCTATGGAGTATTCGGAAGAAGAACCCGTCTTGCAATGCCGGAGACAAATCTGCGCACCGGACTCATCGTCATTGAAGCCTGGTTCAGGGGCTACTGAGGGAGTCATGGATTATGGGTCTCCGTACAGCCGGACTATATCCTTTGGCCGGACTGTTGGACTATGAAGATACAAGATTGAAGACTTCGTCCCGTGTCCAGATGGGACTCTCCTTGGCGTGGAAGGCAAGCTTGGCAATACGGATATGTAGATCCCCTCCCTTGGAACCGACTATGTGTAACCCTAGCCCCCTCCGGTGTCTATATAAACTGAGAGTTTAGTCCGTAGGAGAACAGACAATCATACCATAGGCTAGCTTCTAGGGTTTAGCCTCTACAATCTCGTGGTAGATCAACTCTTGTAATACTCATATCATCAAGATCAATCAAGCAGGACGTAGGGTATTACCTCCATCAAGAGGGCCCGAACCTGGGTAAACATCGTGTCCCTCGCCTCCTGTTACCATCCGCCTTAGACGCACAGTTCGGGACCCCATACCCGAGATCCGCCGGTTTTGACACCGACATTCATAACTTTACGCTTTTCTATCAGTTGCTCGACAGTAATTTGTTCACCCACCGTATTATTTGCCTTCAGGAGAGCAGCCTCTAGTGAAACCTATGGCCCCCGTGTCTATTTTCCATTATATTAGTTTCTGATTTACTATTCTTGCAATCTTTTATTTTCAGATCTATAAACCAAAAAACCCAAAAATATTTTATCTTTTATTTAGTTTTATTTATGCCGCTCTTCCTCCTCGCTTTCATGTCCTCCTCCTCCGCTGCCATGTGCCGCTCTTCCTCCTCGCTTTCATGGAGGCAGCCGCCAACGGCGACTAGTAGGCGGCCTCCTCCTCCTGGTCCTCGTCGCACACCACGAGGGGCGGCGAGGTGTCAGCCCACACGTGTTGGATGTCGAGCTGGCGCTGCTCGTCATGCTCTAGGGAGAAATAGACCTCCCAATCAGGAGAGTCTGCTGTGTGACGAGGTTGAGGCATTGCCGGCATCACCTGCTGCTGCCGACACCGCACCTCCATCGCGTGTGCCCGCGCCCTCCGCGGCACCGCCGCCCTCCACGCATCCAAATGCCAGTCATGTGGCATGCTGATGTCGGGATACAGGATGGGAATGCGGTGCTCTCAATGCCACCTCGCCTGGTGCACTGGGACGCTTATCCGCTGCCTCGTCGGGCAGGCGGGCGTCGAAAGAAGCGGGGGAGCGCACGCGAAGGGCCAGCGGGGGCCTAGCTCTTCTTCTTGCCGGCGAAGAAGCCCATGGTGGCGCGTGGAATGGTGGCTAGGGTTATCGCCGAAGGGGGAGCAGAAGGGTGGCTAGATGGAGACGGGAGGCTGGAAGAGAATGAGGACGCCACCCCCCCCCCCCACACACACACATGCTCAGATTAAAAAAGGTCGCCCATCGTCGCTGACGTGTGGGCCCATGGTCTGCGGTCATCATTAATAAAGACGTAGGAGGTATTTGACCGGCCGCCATGTGGGGACGTGGCGGAACACCGATAGGACGCGTGGCCCGTTCATTTTGCGTCCGCGCCGAAGCATTTCATGCCTAAATTTGGGTAGGAAATGGGTCCGCACGAACGCGAAACAGACACGTTGGGCCAACACTTTTGTCCACGGCAACCCAAACGGACGGCGGCGGACGAAATGGGTCGCCGTGTTGGAGTTGCTCTTAGTATCCAGATGTCATCTCTGACCAGCCCAACATGGGTTTTAGTGTTAAGCACTCATACACGGGTGGCGGGTAAGGAAGAAGAAGGTGGTAGATAGTGCTTGAGGTCGTTGTCTACCTCATACCAGCTCAGTTTACCATGTCCCTATTGTGTCCTCTTCCGCTCCTGTGGTGTTGGATTCTCTGTCAGTTAGGTGGTCGGTTCTTCAATGTTGTTTGTCGTTCAGTCTATTGGGTCGGTTTCTCTGACCTGTGAGTCATCCTTAGTTTCCCAATGGCTAAACCTTGCCGTTTTTCAAAGAAATGTTGGTGAGAAATACCGTTTTCTTGTCCCTGCGGATGGCTTGATGTGATGCTGCAATGCACCATGCCTATGGCAAAAAAGGCCATTGCCGCTGCAGATGCCATGAATCATCTCTATAGAGCTGGACTCAATGCATCAGATTTGAGTGGAACACAAGAAGAGTATAATAGTTTCTCCTAAGTTTGAAACAAATAGAAGAATTGTAGTAATATTTTGTGCCAATGAGTTAACAAAACAAGCAGCCTGTCAAACAATGTTAATTACATATTGCAAAGTATTATCAGAAAGCATAACCATAAGTTGAATTGTTGAGGTCACACCATGTCAAGGAGGTCTGAGTTGAAAGCTTTACCCAACCGTAATCTGAGCTTCCAAACTGGCCATTCGCCCAACAGTTTCGTGAGAATGGGCAACAAAGCTACCACAAGACAAATTGCAATAGCCAACCAATGGAGATGTGGAGCCAGCACCGTGTACAAACCAGTTGAAAAAGCCGTAGTTGTTGCCACGTATGCAAATCACATGAGCTTCTTAGTGGCGGATATGTAATAAATCAGGAACTCATAATCTCCCCACCTTGCTATGATGCATATGAAGGCGACAGAAATTCAAAGAAGGCGCAGATGGAGATCATAGTGTAATAACAGAGCTTAGCAATTCTATTACATGGATCTATAGTATTGAGAAAAAGTGAACAAAATTAAATTTGAGCATATATTTAAACTGATAAGCAAAGTGGTCGACAATGTTGGAAATAGGGAGGTACAAATATGTTACTCCCTTTGTTCCATAATGTAGTACATATAGATTTTTTGAAAAGTCAAGCATCACAAACTTTGACCAAATTTATCAAGAAAAACATTTAAATCTAGAATGCTACTACTATATCATTAGATTCATTATAAAATGAACTTTCATACTTTATATATTTTATATATTTTGTATGTAGATATAAATAGTTATCTGTAAAACTTGGTCAAAGTTTTCAAAGTTGGACTTTTAATAAAATCTATACGCACTACATTATGGTAAATTCAGGAACGGAGGGAGTATATAAATTTATAAACAAAATTTCAATTTTTAATATAAAGTTTTCTATATCACTATTAGACTTAGAACGGAGCCAAATAGTGGACTAGAAAAACATTTGTATGTTGCGGCATTGATGGTTCTATGGTGAGTTGCTTTCAGAACAATACAGTAAAGTAGTTTCTTTTTTCTTATTTGTAATCGTGCGTGTGTATTGATAATATACATACCCAGTTTAAAGTCTTGGCATGATCAATGACGTGAGCTAATACCCAAGCTGGTGTAACACATTTGTTATCAAGCACAGTTGTGTCTATATCATCGTGAGACAGCAAAGCAGCAACCATTTTAGGATTGCACTTCTCTACTGCCAAATGTAGAGCAGTTTTACCGTTGGAGTCTCGCATGTTAATGAGTTTCCGAAGTTGTGGGGTCCTCAAAATGAATTCTGTGAACTCCACTTGATCCTCGTATACAGCTACATGGAGGGATGTCCAACAGGCATCTTGTGTTGAACGGTAAGGAGTATCAGGATAGTGTTTAAGAAGCTCTTGAGCAACATCGAGGTGACCTTCATATGCAGCACAACTAAGGAAAGGATTACCATTACTTGGCACCTCATACCCTAAAGAGCAATCATGTTCCAGCAATACTCGTGCCATGTCAACCAGGCCACGGTATACAGCTGAACTTAGTGGAGTACACCCATTGTTATCGGCTTCTTTGGCCAGCCCAGGATGTGTTTCCATAATTCTCTTAGCCAAACCTGAAAACAAATCAGTACATGAACAACGGTTAATTAGCAAAGGGATGATGATAGTCCTTGTGAGGACTAGTAACGGTATATTAGAATAGTTCCAGAACATCAATGTACCGTGCGCTAGATACTACCGTATATTCAAATTCTTTTTCCCGGTTGTAAACTAATAGAGCAACAGAATACCAAGAGTAAACAATAATTCGGCATCTCGTTGTACACTTGTACTATAGAGATCAGCAGGCAACCATGCTACGAAACCACATGCACCCACACAGCGGTTGTAGGGCATCAATGGACAATTGCTACAGTCCCAAACTCGGGAAATGTATACATGCACACACTGGTTCTCACCTGCGTTTCCATTTTTCACGGCAGCCTGCAGAGTGTTCTGGCCCCATGGTCCCATATGAGCAGAATCAGGAATTTCAAGTAAATTCTCTGAAATATCAGTAAAATTCCTCATCGCTGCGATATACATGGGTGACTCGTTCATTCTATTCACATGTGTCGACAGAGCCGGCTCTGCTTCTATCAGCTCCAGCGCAAGCTTCCTGTGGCCACTCCGAATGGCATGGTGCAGTGCATTGCAGCCATCAATGTCTTTTTCCAAGATTGCCTTGCTCAATCGCCGTTCACGGTACAATCGGAGTAGAACGGAAGCCAAGATGACAAATCCACTTTTCACCGCCGTGAGAAGTGGCGTCTCTCGATCCAAGTTTACTGTAGTGAGAAGAGGCGCCTCCAGGGCCACCACATCCGTGCAAAATGCCTCATGGCCATGGATGGACGATATGTGAAGACAGGTGTTCCCAGCTGGAGTTGTTCTAAGAAGCATGCTTCGATCCTGCGATGCCATGGCCTTCATTGATGCGGAATCACCGGATGTGGCTGCTTCCAGGAGGCATTGGTCCATCCGTAGCTCTTCATGTCGTCCTTCCAGTGAACTAGTTGTTGATATATTATCTGCCATCTATATTCCGATTTAACTGCAGCAGGAGAAAAATGGGAACAAATACAATGATGGTAAATGATTAGCCGCTAGTTTTGATGAGGAAATCCGTAAACCATGCCAACATTAATTCTACTTGCAATAAGATTCCTTAAAATTATTCAAAATGGTAGCTACAGAAAACGGGGTAGTTATAGAAAATTTAAGAATAAATTAACTCGATGGAATAGTAAGTAACGCACTTGGCTACAAAGAAAAGTGATTGGGGTACTCCAATGGAGAAGAGAAATGGGGATATATATGTTTATAATATATAGTGAAAAACAACCAATGAACTACTAGCTTTATTGACTGTAAATGGAGGAAGAATAGCTTGCATTGGCGATGGGGAAGAAGAGAAGCCAACGCCCATGACAGGATGAGTAGCAGGCGGCCTCAGCAAATGGGTAGGGAGAGGGTGGAGGTGGCGGCAGTTCCATGCGAGGTCGTGACAAACTGTCAATGGCGTTTGTGGGGCTCAAGTCAAGGGGGGCGCAAGAAAATTCCATAAAAAATCAAACTAACAACGGAAGAAGATTCCCTAAACAACAAACTAGCCAGCAACGGAAGAAACAAGCCAATTACAGTCAAAACGAAACAGAAAAAACATCCTTAGGCATGATTAATCTCGTCGATGTAGAAGTACACACCTCGCTCAGACAACCGCAGAGAGAACAAACGTAGTCGCACAATGAAGAGAACAGCTAGCGGGCACACTAGAGTTCCATGCGAGCCGATGGCAACAACTTAAGGAGTGGGAAGTCAACGTACCAATTCAGTTTGAGTTAATTTGTGCATGTATCATTTCATTAGGCATGTAATGGGGAACTTCTAATCAATATAAAACTTGACCTGACCTGTAATGAATATTAGTTGTCTTAGATCGGTGTCGGAAGGATGAGCTACAAGATTAAGATGTTGCCTTTTGATCAGAAATATAGCCCATTTTGTTTGGCTAGTGTCTCCACAATCAGAATTGAGGGATGATGGGGTCGACTGCTAACTAGAGACGAAGAATATTAACTGATGCTATTAATTAGCTACGCCCGCCATTTCCAGATACATTTCCCTCTAGCACAATCTTGCCTAAACACATTACTGGGGCGAAAGCTAGCTGCATTTATAAAGTCTACGCAACCCTTTGGTATTACTAGCTTAATTTGTCTAGACATTCGTGCATATAGATCATTTGATATTGGCCCTCTGATGGCACCTTTAACGCCACGGCACGCCTTTGACAGCTATCGAGATCCACAACTGATCCAATAAAAAAACTTGGCCTGATCAGACTGTGTTTGGTTTTCAAAGAGAAGGGGCTTTGGCCCTTTTCATCTACCAAAAAACTGACCTGCTTCATACTAGTAAAGAAAACCCAACATGGATCGAGGAGCTGCCAGTACATCGATCCACAAAAATTAGTACACGCCCCAGCCTGTCCACTTCTGCATGCAGAGTTGAGACAAAATTTGGGCGCCCACTGAACTAATGACAAAAGATTAATTACTCAATCATTTAGTAATTATAAGATGATTTATGTAGTACTCACTTTGTAAACTAATATAAGACATTTTAGATCACTATCTTAGTACTACTACTACCTCCGTCCTGGTTTATTAGTCCCCATTGTATTTTGTGTCAAATTTTGACCATGATTTTAACTAACAAAATGTTCATGCACGTCACCAAAAATTATATCATTGAAAACTATGGTCAAATACGAATCCAAAGATATAATTTTTGTTGACATGCACTAACATTTTGTCAGTTAAATATTTGGTCAAAATTCAACACAAATTACAAAGGGACCAATAAACCAGGACAGAGGTAGTATTAGTTTACATAGGGAGTAGTTGATTAGCACGTTGATAGCATCTTTAGTAAACAGTAAACTTGACCTGATCCAGAGTTCCAGACTCAGTGAAACGCGGTCATGGTCTAGTACTTAAAAAAACATACAAGAGTAATGTCCAAGTTTTGTGTACCCATTCAGTAAGCTACTGATACACATTACCGTTGTAGCACTCAATTTTTTGCAAGTAACAGTCGATTCACCATAATTAAGATGGAACCTTGAGTGTCACCGCACGCTGTTAAGATCCAGAATGAAAACCTTGATGACCTGCTGGATCAGACTGTCTTTCATTTTCAATGAGCTAGGATGGGAACATGGGCTTTGGCCCTTAATGTCCTAGTATATGTATGATTCATTATAAAAACTTATCCCTCAAAGATCAATTTTGCAACTAGCTAGTTGGGTTTAGCTAGATCCAATCAATTAATGAACAGCAACCCTTCGAATAAAGAAACCAGGTGCAGATAATGACATGTTGAGTAGCTGAATGGTAACATGCAGTAACATGTTCAAACCAACTATTTTGGGTTTCCTTTTCCTTTTTTGAGATGCTATTTTGGATTGGCTGTTGTATATACTCTACTTGACCTCGGTCGAATGAGTCTGTTTAACTCAATAGGCGCCTACATGGTCATTGCAAAACAGATATACTACTATAGCACTTTAGAATGTAAAACGTGGAATATGAAGGAGTCGCCTTCCGCATGGACAGAGGAAAACAGAATACAGGATTTAAGTTTGAACTATCAATAATACAATTACTTTGATGGAAAAACTAGATGATAAACTTTCACCTTGTACTGCAGAGTTTGGCTGCGGCAGTGGGGGGCGCTACATATATAGCCAGCGGATGTGGATCGGTGGGCAAGGAGCCGGTGGGTACCCGAGCAAGAACAGCCGATGTGGTAGATGTGAGTATCGGCAGCGTGAAGGTGGATCTGGTGTCTTCTTTTCTGAAGTTGGGTGAGCGTTTTGCATGTTTGGATTGCGGTTTTTGTGATTTTCTTAATGTGATTTATGTGTTCTTGCATTTGATGCATGAAGTTGTGATGTTTTTCATGCATTTGTCTTGGAGTTGGGTCCATTGCCAGAAACATTCAAGGTGTGAAGCGGAATTGCTGTCCAAAATACTTCTCTTCTAAGTTCTAACCATGTTCTCTAAAAGACTAAATTAAACAAGGCAATGCAGTTACATATATAAAGCAAGCAAACAAAGTTAAGTTTTATCATTCCATTTCCGCTACCTGTGCATTTCATTTTGTTGTTGTTTCCATTGTGATTTTTGAATCTAAACATCTAAGTTAGACTAGACCACTGTGTCTCACATGAGACGCAAGAAAATGTCGTAAAATCAAACTCGCAATGGAAGAAACAAGGTAGCTATAACAAGAAAAATGGGCATAAATATGGTGAAATAGCAGGTACTCACCTCACACAATAGCAGAGAGACGTAGTGGCAAAGATGAAGAGATCCAGCAGCCCGCTCACTAATGTTCTATGGAGAAGGCGAGCAGAGGGACTAATGGAGCGCTGGGAGTCATCAAGTTGATTAGCCATGTGATGGAGCATTAAACTAATGACCCCTTGCATTGGCCTCCGCACTTGATTCAGTAATGTCCTTGACCAGCTGCTCAGGATTCAAGTCCTCGTTTTTGTATTGTACTCCCTCCATCGGGAAATACTTGTCGTAGAAATAGATACAAATGGATGTATCTAGAACTAAAATATATCTAGATACATCCATTCCTCGGACAAATATTTCCGGACGAGGGAGTATTTCGCTTTTTGGTACTATTATATATGGGATCCCATGGATCTACTTCTGATAGTGATACGATACATAACTCTGGCTCAATTGATCTACCAGTTCGTCCTCAACAACTCGATTACAGAGAGGAATTATGTAGCAGCAAGAATTGGGGATTGAGGAATAGAGCCTGGGATGGGGAGGGAGATACACGCCCAACGGCGGCCGAAAGGTTCGGTGATCCAATGATACCCTAGCACTCCACTCACTCACTACATATACGGTCTTCACTTGCTCCAGGCTGGGCCGATGTAGCGGCTGTTGGGCCTTCTCTCCCGTTTGGGCCGGGCTGGAGTTGAGTTAATGCCTGTCTTTGAGCCCACTGTAGTAGTTCCCATGACATTCCTTCCCCGTTTAGATTTGGCTTGACCCCAAGCCAAGGATCTGGGAAAGCGAGACTTGAGAGGAATTGCATCTTCCCACGGCGCCAATGAAGCTGGGAACCCGGACCAGTGAACCAGCACTTGCTCTACTTGACGTGTCCCACATTGCATGACGCGACGCTGCAGGATCTCGTCAGGTACCTGGAACTGCAGCAAGTCATCGTCCAGAGTCGGCAACTCTGGCATGATCGCGGTCTTGGGAGGAACAGCAGCCCGGAGCTGAGAGACATGCACCACCGGGTGAATCCTTGCGTGCTTCGGTAAGTCAAGCTTGTAAGCCACTTCCGCGACACGCTGCAACACCTGAAAAGGTCCGAAGTAGCAGAAGGAAAGTTTATGGTTAGCTCGAGTCGCCACCGAAGATTGGGCGTATGGCTGCAACTTCAAGTAGACCCAATCGTGGACCGCAAACACTCTGTCAGACCGGTGTTTGTCCGCATTTTCCTTCATCCATTGGCGAGCCCGATTCAGGTGTTGTCGCAGAAGGGCCACCATTGTTGCTCGGTCTTGCGTCCATTACGCCAAATTTTTCACAGTAGCATCGACCACATTGGAGATACCAAAGAATCTTGGCTTGTGTCCATACAGCACCTCAAACGGAGTTGATTTGAGCGCGGAATGGTATGACGTATTGTACTAGAACTCTGCCAAGGATATCCAGTCCATCCATTTGCGAGGGCAATTGTGGACGAAACATCGCAAGTAAAGCTCCATGCATTCGTTGACTTGCTCTGTGGTGCCATCTGTCTGAGGATGCTGAGCAGAGGAGATATTCAATTTGATATGAGAGAGTTCAGCAAGCTCCTGCCATATCTTGCTGGTGAAAATCCGGTCACTATCCAAGACCATTTTATCTAGAGGCCCATGCAATTTGAAGACATGGTCCATGTAAGCCTTCGCTACTTGGAAAGCTGAAAATGGATGTCGAAGTGGTATGAAATGTGCATAACGTGTGAGCTTATCCACAACAACCAGAATTGAATTGAACCCTCTTTATGTAGGCAATCCCTCCACAAAGTCAAGAGTGGCCATCTACCATGCTTCCCCGGGCACCGGCAATGGCTGTAGCAATCCTGGGTACTTAACATGCTCTGGTTTAGCTTGTTTGCACACATAACACTGTTTCACAAATGCCTTGATGGTTTGCTTCAATTGCGGCCAAGCAAAATTCTGACGGACACGACTGTAGGTTTCTTGGACTCCAAAGTGCCCCCCAATTGCTCATGAGTGCAGTTCTTCCAACACCTTTTTCTGGACAGCAGGGTTGTTGCCAATCCACACTCGCCCCTTGTAGCGAATCAGACCATCCTGGACGGGGAAGGGTCCTTTTGCTGGCTCTTGGACTGCTGCATCTGCCAAGATTTTAGAGCACTGCTGGTCTTGAGCATAGCCAGTTTTCAATTCTTCCAACTATCGAGATACACAGACAGAGATCGCATTTGCTGTAGCTTCAGGGTGCCGAGATAAAGCATCAGCAGCTTGGTTTGCAGACCCCTTGCGGTACTCAATCCGGTATTGCAGACCTAACAATTTTGTCAACGCCTTATGTTGCCAAGGGGTTGTCAGTCTTTCTTCATCGAGGCAAGACAAATGCGGTGATCTGTTCGGATAATAAATTCCGTTGCCACCAGGTAGGGTCTCCAATGTTCCACATCCATTAGCACAACCAAGCTCTCATTTTCATATGTCTAGAAAGTACGGAGTTTGGGACCCAAGGCTTGGCTCAAGAATGCGATTGGATGCTGATTTTGCATCAGTATGGCACCGATCCCCTGGTCTGATGCATCCGTTTTCACCACGAATGGCTTGGAGAAATTTGGCAGTGCCAAAACTGGTGCGCTGGTTAGTGCCCCTTTTAGTGCCTGGAAGGATTCCTCATGCTGCGGTGTCCATCGAAACACCACTCCCTTCATCAGCAATTCGGTCAGAGGTCGACTAATGATGCCAAAGTGACGAACAAATTTCCGGTAATATCATGCCAGACCCAGGAATTGTCGCACTTCCTTAGTTGATTGAGGGCTAGGCCATTTCTGCACTTTGTCAATATTTGTTGGATCAGTCCGCACCCCCTCTGCACTGACGACATGGACCAAGTATGCCAGCTGATTGCGCACAAACGCACACTTGCTCAGTTTGACCTTCATTTGATTCTCCGTGAGCAGCTGGAATACCTTTCGCAACAACAGTACATGCCCTTCCAGTGTGATACTATGCACCAGAATGTCATCGATGAACACGAGAATCCCGTGGCAGGGAAGAGGTGCAAGCACAATGTTCATTCCACCCTGGAACATGCTAAGTCCCCCGGTCACCCCATAAGGCATCACTTCGAACTCAAAGTGGCCGTGGTGTGTCTGGAATGCAGTTTTAGCTTCATCCGGTGGCCTCATCCGAATATGGTGATAACCCGATCTCAAGTCCAAACTGGTGAACCATTTGGATCCATGCAACTCATCAAGCAATTCATCGATGATCAGCAAAGGGTACCGATTCTTTATAGTTATCGCATTCAAGTGTCGGTAATCTATGCAGAAGCGCCATTCTCCGTCCTTCTTCTAAACCAGGAGAACTGAAGACGAAAAGGGGCTGCAACTAATTTGAATGATCCCCTGAGCTAGCATGTCTGCCACTTGTCTCTCGATCTCGTCTTTCTGCGGCTGGACTGTATCGGTAAGGTCGGATGTTGACTGGTGCAGCTCTGGGCATCAGATCAATAGCATGATCAAAAGGACGGGAAGGAGGTAATCCTTTAGGCTCATCAAACAAAGCAGCAAATTCCTTGAGCAAAGCGCCTACTGCTGTAGGTATTTTAGCCGCTTCAACATCAACCTTGATTGCACATAGTTGCACTAGACATCTTACTGACTCTTGTATTTGCATAAGCTGCAGTTGGACTGTCAAAATGGCTGGGCACTCGGTCACCACTTCTGATACTCCATGCAACTGAACGAACTTTCCCTGATGCTTGAACACCATGTATTTACTGCCCCAGTTCACTGTCATCAACCCCCAGGACTCCAGCCAATCCATTCCAAGAATCATGTCGTAACTGCCCAAAGGGAACAGCTTCAGAGTAGACTGGAATCGATGCCCCTGTATCTCATACTCACAGACCGACACTTCCATAGTGCAGCTTGTCACGGATCCATCCGCCACCTTCACTCGCAAGGGTCGTGCCATAGGTTAAACTTCAGGCAAAGACTCTGCAATGTCAGTGTTGATAAAGCTATGGGAGGATCCAGAGTCAAACAGCATCAACAACGTCTTGCCGTTAAGTGTGCATAGCATGCGGAAGGACTTTGGAGCTTCGGTTCCTGTGGATGCAGCAGTGGCTAATAGGAAAAGATCATCCTCTGAAGTGTCCTGCGACGCCGGAGATTCAGGCGGCGTGGGTGGCGTCAACAAACCCATGAGTTCCTCCATGACATGTAATGGCGCCGTGGCCGCACAAACATGGCCAGGACCCCAACGGTCGCCACAAGTGAAACAAAGCATGTGTGCCTTGCGGTAGGCTCGTAGTGTGCGGAGCTTGTCGTCCATTGGCGAATTGGCAATGGGGATCCGTGCATTATCTGGACTGCGCGGCCATCCGTCCCACCCAATCCGGCCGAGGAAGGTGATCCCTTAGAAAGAACCCCCGCCGAAGGCACCACCACTGGCAAAGGCGGTCTGGTCGTGAATCGACATCCCATGGAGGACGGGGATTTTCCCTTCTGCCCAGCCGCGGCCTCCTGGTCCTGGCGAATCATGTCGATGACCTCCTCCTGCAATTCAGCAAGAGCCACAGCAGTTTCCAAATCCTTGGGACAATGAAGCATAACAGCAACTTTCATACCATGATGCAATCCATCCATAAATTGCATGGTAAAGAACAAGGGATCCCAAGAACTGTGATGAGCTAACAGACTATGCATAGCTACATTAAAGTGCTCTGCATATTCTAAGACTGATCCTTGCTGTTTAAGCCTGGAAAATTTGCGAAGCAACTGCTGAAATTCAGACCTCCCAAATTTGTCTAAGATAGACCCAACGAACTGATCCCAATTAGTGGATTTAATGTGTGCATGTGACCATTCTAACCACAAGGCAGCAGCCCCCGTGAAATTTACCACAGCAGTATCAATCCAAACAGATGGATCTGTCAGGACCCCGACTCGATGCCATATTGATCTAGCATGTAACACCTCATATCACTTTGCGGCCTCACGCACGGTGTTCCCACGGGTGTCGCCTTACCTTTGCCCGGGACCGTTTGCGCCTTTTGGCACACGTATATGACAGTGTCGCTAGCATCCATATGATAAGGAGCCCGGGCTGACATGGCTAGTCGTAAACCCAAAGTGGCACAAACTTACAGGGACAGGCATCCATGACCCAGCATCGAACGTGTCGGTCATCAGCGAGTGAACCCAGGCTGTAGCACTGGGCTAGCAGGACTCCGGTGAACCGGGCTGTAGCGGGCTAACAGGACTCCGGTATTCATCGCGTGACATTTCCCCGAAGGGACAGACACAGGAACGAAGAAGGACACATGCCGGCCAGCCTAAGTGTTCCGGAGCAGTAGCAAGCTACCATGGCTCGGTGGAAACACTAGGAGACATTTCCCGGTAAGAGAGGCTACCAAGGATAAACAACTAGGTTGTCAGATCCCACACATACCAAGCATTTCAATAACATACACACAATATGCTCGATATGTGCAATACAACATGGTATCACAAAATGACTCTACGACTCAAGGAATTTATTCAATAGGCTCCGAGGAGCGAGATATTACAAACATGGGTCTCACGACCCAACAATCAGAGCATACAAGTCAAAGCACAAGCGGAAGCTATCATGTCTGAGTACAGACATCTATAAATGAAAAAGGCTGAGAAGCCTGACTATCTATCAGATCCTGCCGAGGGCACAAGATCGTAGCTGAGGTATCAAGCTAAACGTCGAAGTCCAAGCGAAACTACTAGTGAGACTGAAGTCTCTCTGCAAAACATAAAATGGGCAAACGTGAGTACAAATGTACCCAGCAAGACTTACATCAGACCTAACTACATATGCATCATTATCAACAAGGGGGTGGAGGGGTTTGACTGCAGCAAGCCAGCTTTGACTCGGTGGCTATCCTGAACTACGACTGCAATGTAACTCTTTTGAGGTGGCGCACACGAGTCCACATATTCACCATATCAATACACCACTATGGATCCGCTCCCGTCTCCCTACGAGAACGCCATCCATAGCACTCACGCTTATCTTGCGTATTTTAGAGTATCCACTTTCACTTGTCTATGAACTGATATAAGCAACCCAGAAGTCCTTTTCCGCGGACACGGCTATTCGAATAGATCATATTAACCCTGCAGGGGTGTACTTCTTCACACACTCTCTCACCACTTACCGCCGTTTACACGACATGTACTCGGCAACCTTCAAGCGGAAGCCCAACGTGGGTGTCGGCCACGGCCTGCCTAAACACTCAAGTCTCTAGTCCAGGTTTATCGCCTATTCGGGTTCCATCCATGAGGAGATCCGGCCGGAGTTTCGCTCACAGCCCCAAACGATGTGAACAGGGTTCCCGAGACACCAAACGGGCGCCCGGTACACCGTGCCACGTGCCTACCGCATCACAGCCCACCCCTACGGTCAGCGCTGCCCACGGCCTCCAGCATACTACAAACACCAGAAACTACTTGCAACTCCTGGACAGAGGACAAGGGTGATCAAGAAGCCGAGATGGTCCATTGGTTTCGGGCCCAATGCGTGGTAGCAGCTGAATCATGGATCACAAACACAGAACTCAGTTCCTGAGGACGGCTGCAATGAGACAACCCACCATGTACTCCTACATGGCCTCTCACCGCTACCTTTACCAAAACGTGTTCACACACTTAGCTCACACACAGTAGGACATGTTCACACGCCTCTGATTCATCCCCGATGAATCAGACCTGACTCAACTCTAAGCAGTAGCAGGCATGACAAACAAGCAAGAATGAGTAGGCACAACAGGGCTCAAACAACTCCTACTCATGCTAGTGGGTTTCATCTATTTACTGTGGAATGACAGGTCATGCAGAGGATAAAGGGGTTCAGCTACCGCAGCAAGTAACAGATGATTCGGTGTTGTCCTAATGCATTAAAAGAGAGCAGGAGCGAGAGAGTAGGATTGCATCGAAATGAACAAGGGGGGTTTTGCTTGCCTGGCACTTCTGAAGATAACATTGAGTCTTCATCAGTGTCAACGATCACAACGTCGGAACATCGTCTACCGGGAGGGGACAGATACCGGCAACAAGGAAGAAATACAATCAATGCAATGCACAATATGATGCATGCTCATGACATGGCAATATGAATGTGTTTTGAGCTAATGCAACTAGCAACAGATTAAATGAAGTTGGTTTGAATACAAGATTCAAATTCAAACTCCATATGTGATTATTCAAATGCCATTTAATTGATTTGTGCTATACAGCAGCTATAAGTTGTTCTAACATGCATGAAAATGGTACAGATGGATTCCTTGAATTTTTCTGATAATTTTACATATATAAATTATTTAATTTGGAGTTACGGTTGAATTACTATGATTTTTTGAAGTTTTGAACATTTTCTGGAATTTTCTGAATATTTAGAATTAAAATAATTCCAGAAAATGATTTAACTGCGTCAGCCTGACGCCAGCATAACGTCAGCGAGTCAACGGCCAGGTCCAGGTCAAACCTGACGTGCGGGGTCCACACGTCAGTGACACAGGAACTAATCCCGGTCAAACCCAGCGCTAACTGAGGTTTGACCAGGGGTGGGGCCCACAATCAGTGGCCTAGGGGGTTGGTTAGGGCGTCATTAGCGTTTAATGACATCGCCACGTCAGCTGCCGGCGTTTAACTGCCGGCGACCTCAGATCGCGGCGGCGTCCGCATCGGGATTGCGCTACAGGCCAGGGTTTGGGGCGCGGGGAGCATCTACGGGGAGCTGGCGGAGTGGCGCTTCCAGTGGTGGAGGCGGCTGGAGCGGAGGTGGCCGGAGTTGAGCACGGCGTCGACCTCGGCGGCGGCCGGAGCTTGGGCGAGCTCGGGGTCGGGGTTAGGGAGCACGGTAGGAGGAGCTGGGGCGTGCTACGGACTCCTGAGATCGCGGTGAGCACGTCAGTGGGCTCGGAAACGAGCTGCGGTGGCTGTGGCCACGGCCACGCCATGGCCGGCGGCGAGAAACTCTCGGCCGCGGTGGAGGAAGAGGCTAGGGGATGAGCGCGAGCTTGAGGGAAGGGGGAAGAGGAAGAGGGACTCACAGTGGACTGGACGGAGGGGTCGGCGAGCTCGGGGAAGCTTCTGCGACGGCGAATTTACGGCGGCAATCTCCGGGCACCGGGGATGAAGACGACGATGCTCCGGTCGACTGGGGCCTCCTCTGGTCGCGTGCGTCGGTATGCAGCTCCATGGGGTCGGGACGGAGCTCCTGAGCTCATTGGAAGGGCGAGGGGTGGCCGGTGGCTATGGATGCGACGGCGGTGGCCTCCGGTGGCTCTCGGTGGTGCTCCAAATCGAGAGAGGGAGAGAGCCAGAGCGAGCAGAGAGAGGGATAGCGGTCGGGGACGACTCCGTGGCGTCGCTAGAGGGCTCGGGGAGGAAGCAGGAGGTGGCGCGCGCGGCGGCGTCGCGGTGTCTGTCCTCCTGGCAGGGAGGAAGACGACAGGGGGGGGTGGAGATGGGCTGGGCCGTGCTGCTGGGCCAGGTGGGCTACCAGGTGAGCGTCAGGTAGTCCTTCTCTCTCTTTCTATTTCTGTTTTTATTTATTGTTTTCTATTTTGTTCTGTTTTGTTTTAGTTTAGTAAAATACTAAACCATTTTATAAAATCCTGAAAATAGTTATGTGGCTAGGGTTAAAATATACCAAACCACATAAAATGTTCCAGTAATTATTGGACATATATTATTTATATATCAAATATATATCCAATGCAAATAGCTATTTATTTAATTCAAAGGCCCAAAATAATTAACTCTGAGATACCAAAAATATTGTTTTGAGTTTTACCTCTTTGCAATATTTTCAGAGACTAAGAGGAACATTTTCTTGGACTTCTTTGAGGAGATTTTAATGTTGATCATTTTTAGAAGGTTTCTGAGGCTTTGAAAATTCCTCAA
>NC_041384.1:758452274-758464551 GCF_002162155.2 Triticum dicoccoides
TAGACCTCATGTGAGCATCATGTTTTAATTCAAATGAAATTTGAATTGAGGAATTTTCAAAGCCTCAGAAACCTTCTAAAAATGATCAACATTAAAATCTCCTCAAAGAAGTCCAAGAAAATGTTCCTCTTAGTCTCTGAAAATATTGCAAAGAGGTAAAACTCAAAACAATATTTTTGGTATCTCAGAGTTAATTATTTTGGGCCTTTGAATTAAATAAATAGCTATTTGCATTGGATATATATTTGATATATAAATAATATATGTCCAATAATTACTGGAACATTTTATGTGGTTTGGTATATTTTAACCCTAGCCACATAACTATTTTCAGGATTTTATAAAATGGTTTAGTATTTTACTAAACTAAAACAAAACAGAACAAAATAGAAAACAATAAATAAAAACAGAAATAGAAAGAGAGAGAGAAGGACTACCTGACGCTCACCTGGTAGCCTACCTGGCCCAGCAGCACGGCCCAGCCCATCTCCACCCCCCCTGTCGTCTTCCTCCTTGCCAGGAGGACAGACACCGCGACGCCGCCGCGCGCGCCACCTCCTGCTTCCCCTGGCCACCTCCTGCTTCCACCGAGGCGTTCCCGAGCCTCCCCCTCACGCCACCACGATGCCCCGACCCCCTGGAACCCCTCGACCTCTCCCATCGTCTCCCCCCTCTCTCTGGCTCCCTCTCTCCTCCACCGAGTGGAGCCCCGTCGCCACCGACGCCGTTCACCGTGGCTACCGGCCACCCCACGGCTCACCGACGCCCCAGGAAGCTCCGCCGGTCCTCCCTCTACCTCCTCAACGAGCCACGAGGCCCCAGACGTGCCGCAACACCGCCCTCGATGTCTTCTTCAACCTCGGGACCGCCGGCCATCTTCGTCAAATTCGTCGGCTCCGGTGCCTCCCCGAGCTCCCCGAGGCCACCGTCGCAACCCCTGTGAGCTCCACTCCGTTTCCCCTCCTTCATTTTGCTCGTTCCCGTGCCGTAGCACCCCCGGCCACATTCCCGAGCACCGCCGTCCGCCATGGCCGCGTAGCTCTCCTGACCGAGCCCCTCTGCTCGAACCCGTGGCACCACCGCGCTTCTGGTGGCCCGCGGATGCCGTCTGGACCATCAGTTTCTCTCCTAGCGCGCCGCAGCCCAACTCCGCACATGGCCGAACTCCGGCCGCCGCCTCGGGCTCCACTCCGGCGAACCCCGGCCACCCCCGCATCTCCCGTTGGCCCTATTAGATGCGCGCGAGTCCGGGCATCCCGTAGAGCCCCTCCGCCGCTCTTTTGGTCATCGGAGGGCGAATCCCGACGCTCTCCGCCGTCCCTGGCCTCGCCGGCGACGAGCCTCGGGTCAACTCCGGCGAGTTTGACCCGGGTTTGACCCCCTCTCTCTCACTGACATATGGGCCCACGCCCTTAACTAACCACGGTTAACCCCATGATTAGTTTAAGTTAATCACAGTGGCCCCACGCGTCAGTTTTGACCGTGCTGACGTGGCCTTTGACCCGGCCCCACCTGCCATTGACACTAACCAGCCCTATGTCACTGACGTGTGGCCCCCACACGTCAGGTTTGACCTGGGGCGCCCAGTTGACTCTGCTGACGTCACAGTGATGTGGGGCTGACGCAATAAGTATTTTCTGGATTTAATTATATTCAGGAAATTCCAGAAAATGCCTAAAACTTCTAAAATTCATAGAAATTCAACCGTAACTCCAAATTAAATAATTTATATATGAAAAATTATCAGAAAAATTCAAGGAATCCATCTGTACCATTTTCATGCATGTTAGAACAACTTATAGGTGCTGTTTAGCACAAATCAATTAAATGGCATTTGAATAATCACATATGGAGTTTGAATTTGAATCTTGTATTCAAACCAACTTCATTTAATCTGTTGCTAGTTGCATTAGCCCAAAACACATTCATTTTGCCATGTCATGATCATGCATCATATTGTGCATTGCATTGATTGTGTTCCCTTCTGTGTTGCCGGTATTTGTCCCCTCTCGATAGACGTGATACCGATGATGCGATCGTTGACACTGATGAAGGCTCAATGCTATCTTCAGAAGTGCCAGGCAAGCAAAACCCCCTTGTTCATTCCGATACAATCCTACTCTCTCGCTCCTGCTCTCTTTTACTGCATTAGGACAACATCGATTCATCTGTTACCTGCTGCGGTAGCTGAACCCCTTTATCCTTTGCATGACCTGTCATTGCCACAGTAAATAGATGAAACCCACCAGCATGAGTAGGAGTTGTTTGAGCCCTGTTGTGCCTACTCATTCATGCTTGTTTGTCATGCCTGCTACTGCTTAGAGTCGAGTCAGGTCTGATTCATCCGGGATGAATCAGAGGTGTGTGAACATGTCCTACGGTGTGTGAGCCAAGCGTGTGAACACGATTTGGTAAAGGTAGCGGTGAGAGGCCATGTAGGAGTACATGGCGGGTTGTCTCATTGCAGCCGTCCTCAGGAACTGAGTTCTGTGTTTGTGATCCATGATTCAGCTACTACCACGCATTGGGCCCGAAACCAATGGACCCTCTCGGCTTCTTAATCACCCTTGTCCTCTGTCCAGGAGTTGCAAGTAGTTTCTGGTGTTTGTAGTATGCTGGAGGCCGTGCGCAGCGCTGACCGTAGGGGTGGGCTGTGCTGCGGTAGGCACGTGGCACGGTGTACCGGGCGCCCGTTTGGTGTCTCGGGAACCCTGTTCACATCGTTTGGGGCTGTGAGCGAAACTCCGGCCGGATCTCCTCATGGATGGAACCCGAATAGGCGATAAACCTGGACTAGAGACTTAGGTGATTAGGTAGGTCGTGGCCGACACC
Organism: Triticum dicoccoides; assembly: GCF_002162155.2. NCBI lineage: Eukaryota > Viridiplantae > Streptophyta > Magnoliopsida > Poales > Poaceae > Triticum > Triticum dicoccoides. The sequence continues at coordinate 758,455,107 of NC_041384.1, forward strand.
CACGTTGGGCTTCCGCTTGAAGGTTGCCGAGTACATGTCGTGTAAACGGCGGTAAGTGGTGAGAGCGTGTGTGAAGAAGTACACCCCTGCAGGGTTAATATGATCTATTCGAATAGCCGTGTCCGCGGAAAAGGACTTCTGGGTTGCTTATATTAGTTCATAGACAAGTGAAAGTGGATACTCTAAAATACGCAAGATAAGCGTGAGTGCTATGGATGGTGTTCTCGTAGGGAGACGGGAGCGGATCCATAGTGGTGTATTGATATGGTGAATATGTGGACTCGTGTGCGCCACCTCAAAAGAGTTACATTGCAGTCGTAGTTCAGGATAGCCACCGAGTCAAAGCTGGCTTGCTGCAGTCAAACCCCTCCACCCCCTTGTTGATAATGATGCATATGTAGTTAGATCTGATGTAAGTCTTGCTGGGTACATTTGTACTCACGTTTGCCCATTTTATGTTTTGCAGAGAGACTTCAGTCTCACTAGTAGTTCCGCTTGGACTTCGACGTTTAGCTTGATACCTCAGCTACGATCTTGTGCCCTCGGCAGGATCTGATAGATAGTCAGGCTTCTCAGCCTTTTTCATTTATAGATGTCTGTACTCAGACATGATAGCTTCCGCTTGTGCTTTGACTTGTATGCTCTGATTGTTGGGTCGTGAGACCCATGTTTGTAATATCTCGCTCCTCGGAGCCTATTGAATAAATTACTTGAGTCGTAGAGTCATTTTGTGATACCATGTTGTATTGCACATATCGAGCATATTGTGTGTATGTTATTGAAATGCTTGGTATGTGTGGGATATGACAACCTAGTTGTTTATCCTTGGTAGCCTCTCTTACCGGGAAATGTCTCCTAGTGTTTCCACCGAGCCATGGTAGCTTGCTACTGCTCCGGAACACTTAGGCTGGCCGGCATGTGTCCTTCTTCGTTCCTGTGTCTGTCCCTTCGGGGAAATGTCACGCGATGAATACCGGAGTCCTGTTAGCCCGCTACAGCCCGGTTCACCGGAGTCCTGCTAGCCCAGTGCTACAGCCTGGGTTCACTCGCTGATGACCGACACGTTCGATGCTGGGTCATGGATGCCTGTCCCTGTAAGTTTGTGCCACTTTGGGTTTACGACTAGCCATGTCAGCCCGGGCTCCTTATCATATGGATGCTAGCGACACTGTCATATACGTGTGCCAAAAGGCGCAAACGGTCCCGGGCAAAGGTAAGGCGACACCCGTGGGAACACCGTGCGTGAGGCCGCAAAGTGATATGAGGTGTTACATGCTAGATCAATATGGCATCGAGTCGGGGTCCTGACAGCGTTGGTATCAGAGCTTGACTGCCTGTAGGATTACCAAGCCAAACTGGTCGAAGTTGAGTCTAGAAATTCTTTAGTTATATAAGGGAATTGATTGTGGGATGGAACGTAAGGCTATTTTTACTCCTTATACCTTATGCCTTCTGATCTGAGTCATCTTATCTTTCCTGCGGGGATTAAGAACTAGGCTATCTCTTCTTTCTATTAGGATCACGTGTTACTAATCAGTGGACTTATAAGATTGTTGGATTTAAGCCTCAGTTCAGTTCCTTCTATCTTCTGTATGTTAACTGTTGATTTCGAAACCGTGATATTGTGCTTCTGAGTGGTTATGCCACCATTTTTGTGAATGTCTCAAATCTTTTCTGAGCATTTACAGCCGTTATGCTGTCTGAGTCATCCCAGGTTTCTAAGTAGTCTGATGCATTTGCAAATCCTTTCTTCCCGTTTCAATGTTCCCATGGGCCAGATTAACCACACTAATCAGTGAGTTGAGGTACTCCGTTACCTTGACATATATGTTGGAGCTATTATTATGACCCTAGATGTCTTAGGGGATCATCTAGTAATTTAGCCATGATTTGTGTTCCCAGCGTGATGATTCTGGCCATCATTCCCGAAAGCATCCCGTGATGCTACTTAGTAGTAGGTATTCTATTCCTGGGTTCTTGAACCCGAGATTCACTCTACTTACTTCATGTTGATAGTAATTGCTAGCGCCTTTAGGATATTAGTAACCTTTGCGATAGTCCTCGAGGTCCGTGGTATTTCCTTCTTCCAAATACTATGAACCGCTTATGGCAGATGTTTATTGGATCAAAAGATCACAATTAGAGTACTCTTGAGGAGTTCTCCATTCATAAATCGTGACTCTGCCAGTTCTACCTTTCTGCATGGGTTATCCGGAAGAAATATGTTGAACTTGGTTCGACATACTAATCTATGCATCCACAACTCAGAAAATTATATGTTCCTTTGAGTTGTTCTCTTTAGTTGCATTCTGACCCTCGTCTATCAATTGATAGTCAAGAGTATGCATGCATTCGTTCATCGATGCCTATTACTCTTGTGGTCCGTCAAGCCATTCTGTCCTGAATGACTTGGAGAAACAAACTCCAGTACCTCTTCCATATCCAAGATTGGGTCAAAGAAGTTGTGCTCCGCAGATCAAATTGCTAATCCAGCTTTTGTTCTGTTCTACCTTGGAGTATTACCATCTTTATATCGGGATTGTTATAGGAATTGCACACCATCCTATGAACTCTTGGTACAGTGATACTTCTTGCCGTCATTAGTCATTCCTCGGTCTTCGTGTTGAGGCAACCGGAATACCGACAAATGAATTATGATGTGTGAAATCAATACGTCTAGCAACTTCATTGCTGGGTAGTTAAGGACAATAATTTCATTCTTAGTGTGTTGGTTATTGAATCATCATTCTAAGATTGATCGTGCTACCTAGTCCATTCTCCTGGTTCACTCCTCGATCGATGAGTTAGGATTATTTCAAATCCTTGCTCTATTGATCATATCGTCTTGCCCTGAAAAGTAAGATTGTTCTCGAGCTTAGTAACATACCGGTGGTTCATGATATTCCAAATTTCTTCTCGGAAGTATCACCAGGTTGTCGTCTGACCGCTATGTTGATCTCGTGATCAAGTTGGGTTCTTGTGAACCACCTTCTCTCCAAAAATCGGTGTTAGATATCCCTGAGCTAGTTGGTTAAGCTGGACAACAACTTGGAGAGTTGGAAGATAAAAGGTTGCCTGACTTAGTTCGTTCCAAAGGGATATTCTTGTGTAGGGTGTGCTGAAGAAAGATGATATCTTCATCGATTGGTCCTTGTGATCAGTTGCTGGACCTATTGTCTTATCAATCCTTTGATTTGAGTGTGGGCTATCGTCAAATCAAATCAGTACCAACGATGCTCGTAATGTTGTCTTATTCGTGGTTGATCCCTCGAGCATGCACCATTACATCTTTGGTCTGACCAATGCTATCACCGTGTTCACTTAACTATGGAATTCCTTTTAAAAGGAAACCTAGATGAATTGTTGTTGAGCCCATTGGCAACATCCTTATCTCCTCCATGATGTTGTTGAACATTAAGCTAGTGTTGGAAACTTTTGAAAGCATTTTCTTCATGCTAGCTCATGAAGTATTTGTTTGATGAAAGGAGTGACTTCCTCTTATACACGTGCATTTGGTGAAAGTTGCCGCCGTGAATTTGAGAAAGATTGTTTTGTTTCCTTTGGAATCATCCCAAATCAGTCATGCACACGTGCGAAGTATTCTGTAGTCTGGAGACTTGCAACCTTCATTCTATATGTGTCCCTAGCACACTAAGCCACTGATTGACTTGTTCAAGGAAAAGAAGTCTATGCTTGGGATCTAATCCATGGACTTGCGTAAAGACTTCGATATCCTCGATGATGGTTCTCCACCTGAACTCGGTAGTGTTTAATTATAAGACTGCTACGTGGCCATGCTTGTCTGGGACAACGTGTTCGCATGTTTGTAGCAGAACCAGCTCATGTTTTGGAGCTTACTATCGTAGCTCACTCCCCGAGAATCCCGCAACATTATCTCGTCGATTTGTGTTGCAAACTCTCATTTTTCTTTCTAGACTTGATGAGTCTGGGATATCCTGACACCAACCAGATCTGAATCTCAGGCAGATGTGATGGTTGGAACATTTCCCAAGAACTATAATATTGGTTCCTCGATAACTGGTAAAGTGGATGTCGTGGCCAGCACCACCCAGCCGAAAGACCTATTATTGTAGTATCTTGATTGAAGAAGTTGGCCACCTCCCCATAGGGATTTCGTAGGATTTACTCCCTAGTTGCCCCTATGGATTTTGAGATCCCGAAGTCCGACCTTTTTACTTGATGTTCTAGATATCAAACCATATCTATGGGTGGATTACGCTAGCACATCAAGGAGAACATTAGAAGCGGAGTGCTAAATGTCTCTCGGTCGATCATCCAGATTTTATTTGCTTGGCCTCGCTAAGGTGAAATCTGAGAAAGTGTTATCCTCGTTCGCATCTGCATCGTCCATCGCTATTCATCATGGTAGTATGTTGTGTTGTCAGCACCCTTGACGCGGTTGTTGATAAAACCTTGATGATTATGGAAATGCTCAAGTTCTTGAGAGCACGCACAAGCGCTACGTGTTATCCTCGGCACTAGCTGGGTTTGCTCTCAGTTCCCTCGGCAATGCTATGACCTTTTCAACCAGTGAATTAACTCTCTAGTGTTGGGTTCTTCCCCAGTTACCAGAATCATTCCCAGCATTTGCATTTTGTTCCCAGCTTGCACCGCCAATGTGCCATTCTACCATGGGCCTCTTCCATCTCCGGTGATAAGCAAATTCATCCATTACGTTGTCTTCAACAAGGTAATCCACATCATCCAAGTCCGAGTATGCCATTCTACCGACCCCCGCCAATCGATTGCTGTGATTTGCCTTAGGCTGATATAGAGAGTCTAAATGATCTCTATATCAAAGGTAATTCTTTTTGCCACTTAAGGGGAGATATCCACGAGTCACGGTTCCGAAGGTGTCTTGTTGTGGTGTCATGGCAATTCAACTCCTCGCTACGTTGACAACCGATTACCACCTTAAGCGTGAAATTGTTGTCTACCTAGTGAACCCTCGTCATCTGTCTCACTCCATTTCTTCAGATCTGTGCTTCGTCTCTCAGCTCGAGAGATGTTGCTATGTCCCATTCCGTGAGTTAATCCTGAGTTGTTCGTTCTTTGAGAAGACTAATTCTTCTAGAGTTTTCCTTTCCTCTTCCTGTCATGTTAGTTGGAGTTCTCAGAGAAAGACTTCGAGACAATGATGGTGATCGAATCAACGCTCTTATGAAGTGCACCCTGGATCGTGAAGATTATACTAGTTGCGTTTCCCCTTCACCTTACCCTACGCTTGAATCTCGGGACGAGATTTTTTTTTAGTGGGGGTGAGTTGTCACATCCCTGGTCCTGTTATGCACTAGGCTAGACCTCATGTGAGCATCATGTTTTAATTCAAATGAAATTTGAATTGAGGAATTTTCAAAGCCTCAGAAACCTTCTAAAAATGATCAACATTAAAATCTCCTCAAAGAAGTCCAAGAAAATGTTCCTCTTAGTCTCTGAAAATATTGCAAAGAGGTAAAACTCAAAACAATATTTTTGGTATCTCAGAGTTAATTATTTTGGGCCTTTGAATTAAATAAATAGCTATTTGCATTGGATATATATTTGATATATAAATAATATATGTCCAATAATTACTGGAACATTTTATGTGGTTTGGTATATTTTAACCCTAGCCACATAACTATTTTCAGGATTTTATAAAATGGTTTAGTATTTTACTAAACTAAAACAAAATAGAACAAAATAGAAAACAATAAATAAAAACAGAAATAGAAAGAGAGAGAAGGACTACCTGACGCTCACCTGGTAGCCCACCTGGCCCAGCAGCACGGCCCAGCCCATCTCCACCCCCCCCCTGTCGTCTTCCTCCCTGCCAGGAGGACAGACACCGCGACGCCGCCGCGCGCGCCACCTCCTGCTTCCCCTGGCCACCTCCTGCTTCCACCGAGGCGTTCCCGAGCCTCCCCCTCACGCCACCACGATGCCCCGACCCCCTGGAACCCCTCGACCTCTCCCATCGTCTCCCCCCTCTCTCTGGCTCCCTCTCTCCTCCACCGAGCGGAGCCTCGTCGCCACCGACGCCGTTCACCGTGGCTACCGGCCACCCCACGGCTCACCGACGCCCCAGGAAGCTCCGCCGGTCCTCCCTCTACCTCCTCAACGAGCCACGAGGCCCCAGACGTGCCGCAACACCGCCCTCGATGTCTTCTTTAACCTCAGGACCGCCGGCCATCTTCGTCAAATTCGTCGGCTCCGGTGCCTCCCCGAGCTCCCCGAGGCCACCGTCGCAACCCCTGTGAGCTCCACTCCGTTTCCCCTCCTTCATTTTGCTCGTTCCCGTGCCGTAGCACCCCCGGCCACATTCCCGAGCACCGCCGTCCGCCATGGCCGCGTAGCTCTCCTGACCGAGCCCCTCTGCTCGAACCCGTGGCACCACCGCGCTTCTGGTGGCCCGCGGATGCCGTCTGGACCATCAGTTTCTCTCCTAGCGCGCCGCAGCCCAACTCCGCACATGGCCGAACTCCGGCCGCCGCCTCGGGCTCCACTCCGGCGAACCGCGGCCACCCCCGCATCTCCCGTTGGCCCTATTAGATGCGCGCGAGTCCGGGCATCCCGTAGAGCCCCTCCGCCGCTCTTTTGGTCATCGGAGGGCGAATCCCGACGCTCTCCGCCGTCCCTGGCCTCGCCGGCAACGAGCCTCGGGTCAACTCCGGCGAGTTTGACCCGGGTTTGACCCCCTCTCTCTCACTGACATATGGGCCCACGCCCTTAACTAACCACGGTTAACCCCATGATTAGTTTAAGTTAATCACAGTGGCCCCACGCGTCAGTTTTGACCGTGCTGACGTGGCCTTTGACCCGGCCCCACCTGCCATTGACACTAACCAGCCCTGTGTCACTGACGTGTGGCCCCCACACGTCAGGTTTGACCTGGGGCGCCCAGTTGACTCTGCTGACGTCACAGTGACGTGGGGCTGACGCAATAAGTATTTTCTGGATTTAATTATATTCAGGAAATTCCAGAAAATGCCTAAAACTTCTAAAATTCATAGAAATTCAAATGTAACTCCAAATTAAATAATTTATATATGAAAAATTATCAGAAAAATTCAAGGAATCCATCTGTACCATTTTCATGCATGTTAGAACAACTTATAGGTGCTGTTTAGCACAAATCAATTAAATGGCATTTGAATAATCACATATGGAGTTTGAATTTGAATCTTGTATTCAAACCAACTTCATTTAATCTGTTGCTAGTTGCATTAGCCCAAAACACATTCATTTTGCCATGTCATGATCATGCATCATATTGTGCATTGCATTGATTGTGTTCCCTTCTGTGTTGCCGGTATTTGTCCCCTCTCGATAGACGTGATACCGATGATGCGATCGTTAACACTGATGAAGACTCAATGCTATCTTCAGAAGTGCCAGGCAAGCAAAACCCCCTTGTTCATTCCGATACAATCCTACTCTCTCGCTCCTGCTCTCTTTTACTGCATTAGGACAACATCGATTCATCTGTTACCTGCTGCGGTAGCTGAACCCCTTTATCCTTTGCATGACCTGTCATTGCCACAGTAAATAGATGAAACCCACTAGCATGAGTAGGAGTTGTTTGAGCCCTGTTGTGCCTACTCATTCATGCTTGTTTGTCATGCCTGCTACTGCTTAGAGTCGAGTTAGGTCTGATTCATCCGGGATGAATCAGAGGTGTGTGAACATGTCCTACGGTGTGTGAGCCAAGCGTGTGAACACGATTTGGTAAAGGTAGCGGTGAGAGGCCATGTAGGAGTACATGGTGGGTTGTCTCATTGCAGCCGTCCTCAGGAACTGAGTTCTGTGTTTGTGATCCATGATTCAGCTACTACCACGCATTGGGCCCGAAACCAATGGACCCTCTCGGCTTCTTAATCACCCTTGTCCTCTGTCCAGGAGTTGCAAGTAGTGTCTGGTGTTTGTAGTATGCTGGAGGCCGTGCGCAGCGCTGACCGTAGGGGTGGGCTGTGATGCGGTAGGCACGTGGCACGGTGTACCGGGCGCCCGTTTGGTGTCTCGGGAACCCTGTTCACATCGTTTGGGGCTGTGAGCGAAACTCCAGCAGGATCTCCTCATGGATGGAACCCGAATAGGCGATAAACCTGGACTAGAGACTTAGGTGATTAGGTAGGTCGTGGCCGACACCCACGTTGGGCTTCCGCTTGAAGGTTGCCGAGTACATGTCGTGTAAACGACGGTAAGTGGTGAGAGCGTGTGTGAAGAAGTACACCCCTGCAGGGTTAATATGATCTATTCGAATAGCCGTGTCCGCGGAAAAGGACTTCTGGGTTGCTTATATCAGTTCATAGACAAGTGAAAGTGGATACTCTAAAATACGCAAGATAAGCGTGAGTGCTATGGATGGCGTTCTCGTAGGGAGACGGGAGCGGATCCATAGTGGTGTATTGATATGGTGAATATGTGGACTCGTGTGCGCCACCTCAAAAGAGTTACATTGTAGTCGTAGTTCAGGATAGCCACCGAGTCAAAGCTGGCTTGCTGTAGTCAAACCCCTCCACCCCCTTGTTGATAATGATGCATATGTAGTTAGGTCTGATGTAAGTCTTGCTGGGTACATTTGTACTCACGTTTGCCCATTTTATGTTTTGCAGAGAGACTTCAGTCTCACTAGTAGTTCCGCTTGGACTTCGACGTTTAGCTTGATACCTCAGCTACGATCTTGTGCCCTCGGCAGGATCTGATAGATAGTCAGGCTTCTCAGCCTTTTTCATTTATAGATGTCTGTACTCAGACATGATAGCTTCCGCTTGTGCTTTGACTTGTATGCTCTGATTGTTGGGTCGTGAGACCCATGTTTGTAATATCTCGCTCCTCGGAGCCTATTGAATAAATTACTTGAGTCGTAGAGTCATTTTGTGATACCATGTTGTATTGCACATATCGAGCATATTGTGTGTATGTTATTGAAATGCTTGGTATGTGTGGGATCTGACAACCTAGTTGTTTATCCTTGGTAGCCTCTCTTACCGGGAAATGTCTCCTAGTGTTTCCACCGAGCCATGGTAGCTTGCTACTGCTCCGGAACACTTAGGCTGGCCGGCATGTGTCCTTCTTCGTTCCTGTGTCTGTCCCTTCGGGGAAATGTCATGCGATGAATACCGGAGTCCTGTTAGCCCGCTACAGCCCGGTTCACCGGAGTCCTGCTAGCCCAGTGCTACAGCCTGGGTTCACTCGCTGATGACCGACACGTTCGATGCTGGGTCATGGATGCCTGTCCCTGTAAGTTTGTGCCACTTTGGGTTTACGACTAGCCATGTCAGCCCGGGCTCCTTATCATATGGATGCTAGCGACATTGTCATATACGTGTGCCAAAAGGCGCAAACGGTCTCGGGCAAAGGTAAGGCGACACCCGTGGGAACACCGTGCGTGAGGCCGCAAAGTGATATGAGGTGTTACATGCTAGATCAATATGGCATCGAG
>NC_041384.1:758464693-758470683 GCF_002162155.2 Triticum dicoccoides
AGTGTCGCTAGCATCCATATGATAAGGAGCCCGGGCTGACATGGCTAGTCGTAAACCCAAAGTGGCACAAACTTACAGGGACAGGCATCCATGACCCAGCATCGAACGTGTCGGTCATCAGCGAGTGAACCCAGGCTGTAGCACTGGGCTAGCAGGACTCCGGTGAACCGGGCTGTAGCGGGCTAACAGGACTCCGGTATTCATCGCGTGACATTTCCCCGAAGGGACAGACACAGGAACGAAGAAGGACACATGCCGGCCAGCCTAAGTGTTCCGGAGCAGTAGCAAGCTACCATGGCTCGGTGGAAACACTAGGAGACATTTCCCGGTAAGAGAGGCTACCAAGGATAAACAACTAGGTTGTCAGATCCCACACATACCAAGCATTTCAATAACATACACACAATATGCTCGATATGTGCAATACAACATGGTATCACAAAATGACTCTATGACTCAAGTAATTTATTCAATAGGCTCCGAGGAGCGAGATATTACAAACATGGGTCTCACGACCCAACAATCAGAGCATACAAGTCAAAGCACAAGCGGAAGCTATCATGTCTGAGTACAGACATCTATAAATGAAAAAGGCTGAGAAGCCTGACTATCTATCAGATCCTGCCGAGGGCACAAGATCGTAGCTGAGGTATCAAGCTAAACGTCGAAGTCCAAGCGGAACTACTAGTGAGACTGAAGTCTCTCTGCAAAACATAAAATGGGCAAACGTGAGTACAAATGTACCCAGCAAGACTTACATCAGACCTAACTACATATGCATCATTATCAACAAGGGGGTGGAGGGGTTTGACTGCAGCAAGCCAGCTTTGACTCGGTGGCTATCCTGAACTACGACTGCAATGTAACTCTTTTGAGGTGGCGCACACGAGTCCACATATTCACCATATCAATACACCACTATGGATCCGCTCCCGTCTCCCTACGAGAACGCCATCCATAGCACTCACGCTTATCTTGCGTATTTTAGAGTATCCACTTTCACTTGTCTATGAACTGATATAAGCAACCCAGAAGTCCTTTTCCGCGGACACGGCTATTCGAATAGATCATATTAACCCTGCAGGGGTGTACTTCTTCACACACGCTATCACCACTTACCGCCGTTTACACGACATGTACTCGGCAACCTTCAAGCGGAAGCCCAACGTGGGTGTCGGCCACGGCCTGCCTAAACACTCAAGTCTCTAGTCCAGGTTTATCGCCTATTCGGGTTCCATCCATGAGGAGATCCGGCCGGAGTTTCGCTCACAGCCCCAAACGATGTGAACAGGGTTCCCGAGACACCAAACGGGCGCCCGGTACACCGTGCCACGTGCCTACCGCATCACAGCCCACCCCTACGGTCAGCACTGCCCACGGCCTCCAGCATACTACAAACACCAGAAACTACTTGCAACTCCTGGACAGAGGACAAGGGTGATCAAGAAGCCGAGAGGGTCCATTGGTTTCGGGCCCAATGCGTGGTAGCAGCTGAATCATGGATCACAAACACAGAACTCAGTTCCTGAGGGCGGCTGCAATGAGACAACCCACCATGTACTCCTACATGGCCTCTCACCGCTACCTTTACCAAAACGTGTTCACACACTTAGCTCACACACAGTAGGACATGTTCACACGCCTCTGATTCATCCCCGATGAATCAGACCTGACTCAACTCTAAGCAGTAGCAGGCATGACAAACAAGCAAGAATGAGTAGGCACAACAGGGCTCAAACAACTCCTACTCATGCTAGTGGGTTTCATCTATTTACTGTGGAATGACAGGTCATGCAGAGGATAAAGGGGTTCAGCTACCGCAGCAAGTAACAGATGATTCGGTGTTGTCCTAATGCATTAAAAGAGAGCATGAGCGAGAGAGTAGGATTGTATCGAAATGAACAAGGGGGGTTTTGCTTGCCTGGCACTTCTGAAGATAACATTGAGTCTTCATCAGTGTCAACGATCACAATGTCCGAACATCGTCTACCGGGTGGGGACAGATACCGGCAACAAGGAAGAAATACAATCAATGCAATGCACAATATGATGCACGCTCATGACATGGCAATATGAATGTGTTTTGACCTAATGCAACTAGCAACAGATTAAATGAAGTTGGTTTGAATACAAGATTCAAATTCAAACTCCATATGTGATTATTCAAATGCCATTTAATTGATTTGTGCTATACAGCAGCTATAAGTTGTTCTAACATGCATGAAAATGGTACAGATGGATTCCTTGAATTTTTCTGATAATTTTACATATATAAATTATTTAATTTGGAGTTACGGTTGAATTACTATGATTTTTTGAAGTTTTGAACATTTTCTGGAATTTCCTGAATATTTAGAATTAAAATAATTCCAGAAAATGATTTAACTGCGTCAGCCTGACGCCAGCATAACGTCAGCGAGTCAACGGCCAGGTCCAGGTCAAACCTGACGTGCGGGGTCCACACGTCAGTGACACAGGAACTAATCCCGGTCAAACCCAGCGCTAACTGAGGTTTGACCAGGGGTGGGGCCCACAGTCAGTGGCCTAGGGGGTTGGTTAGGGCGTCATTAGCGTTTAATGACATCGCCACGTCAGCTGCCGGTGTTTAACCGCCGGCGACCTCAGATCGCGGCGGCGTCCACATCGGGATTGCGCTACAGGCCAGGGTTTGGGGCGCGGGGAGCATCTACGGGGAGCTAGCGGAGTGGCGCTTCCAGCGGTGGAGGCGGCTGGAGCGGAGGTGGCCGGAGTTGAGCACGGCGTCGACCTCGGCGGCGGCCGGAGCTCGGGCGAGCTCGGGGTCGGGGTTAGGGAGCACGGCAGGAGGAGCTGGGGTGTGCTACGGACTCCTGAGATCGCGGTGAGCACGTCAGTGGGCTCGGAAACGAGCTGCGGTGGCTGTGGCCACGGCCACGCCATGGCCGGTGGCGAGAAACTCTCGGCCGCGGTGGAGGAAGAGGCTAGGGGATGAGCGCGAGCTTGAGGGAAGGGGGAAGAGGAAGAGGGACTCACAGTGGACTGGACAGAGGGGTCGGCGAGCTCGGGGAAGCTTCTGCGACGGCGAATTTACGGCGGCAATCTCCGGGCACCGGGATGAAGACGACGATGCTCCGATCGACTGGGGCCTCCTCTGGTCGCGTGCGTCGGTATGCAGCTCCATGGGGTCGGGACGGAGCTCTTGAGCTCATCGGAAGGGCGAGGGGTGGCCGGTGGCTATGGATGCGACGGCGGCGGCCTCCGGTGGCTCTCGGTGGTGCTCCAAATCGAGAGAGGGAGAGAGCCAGAGCGAGCAGAGAGAGGGATAGCGGTCGGGGACGACTCCGTGGCGTCGCTAGAGGGCTCGGGTAGGAAGCAGGAGGTGGCGCGTGCCACGGCGTCGCGGTGTCTGTCCTCCTGGCAGGGAGGAAGACGACAGGGGGGGTGGAGATGGGTTGGGCCGTGCTGCTGGGCCAGGTGGGCTACCAGGTGAGCGTCAGGTAGTCCTTCTCTCTCTTTCTATTTCTGTTTTTATTTATTGTTTTCTATTTTGTTCTGTTTTGTTTTAGTTTAGTAAAATACTAAACCATTTTATAAAATCCTGAAAATAGTTATGTGGCTAGGGTTAAAATATACCAAACCACATAAAATGTTCCAGTAATTATTGGACATATATTATTTATATATCAAATATATATCCAATGCAAATAGCTATTTATTTAATTCAAAGGCACAAAATAATTAACTCTGAGATACCAAAAATATTGTTTTGAGTTTTACCTCTTTGCAATATTTTCAGAGACTAAGAGGAACATTTTCTTGGACTTCTTTGAGGAGATTTTAATGTTGATCATTTTTAGAAGGTTTCTGAGGCTTTGAAAATTCCTCAATTCAAATTTCATTTGAATTAAAACATGATGCTCACATGAGGTCTAGCCTAGTGCATAACAGGACCAGGGATGTGACAGGATCGACCGCTCAAATATGAAAATATGCCTCACAACGAATCCTCCAACCCGTGGGATTATCACCATCAAACTCTGGACAGTCGACCCGAGAATTGCCCGCTCTAACACCTTGGACTCCACTAGAACGGCCTAACTCACTAGGATTTGGAATTGAAACCGTAGGGAAGGGGATACGGAACGTACCATTGACCGGGACCGGCGTTTGGAGGAGTGATCCCCCAAACGGCAGGGCCCGTAGAGGTGTTGCAGCGCGACGGCCACTGGGCCCGTGGCCGTCACCACTCCCGGCTGGATCGAGCAACCGTGCGTCCACCGTCGTCGCAGGAAGGGGCGCCGTCCTCGCGTTGCCACCGAGCGTTATCTTGGTCAGCTGCGCTCGGATGTCGCTGAGATCAGCCTGAAGCCGCCCGACTGCCTCATCCACCCATGGCCGCCACGCCGAGAGCTCGCTGACCACCGGCTCTAGCGATTGGAGCACGGGCTCCATCTTGTCGAGGGACCGCTGGATCCCGAGAAGGCCTCCTCCATCTTCTTCTACAAGTCGAGATCCGCCATGATCTGCTGGAGGCTGCGGGTCTTGGATTTCCCCAGATTGACGCAACGAATTGGCAGCGGTGGTGGGAATTTGTGGCTCTGAATACCAGATGATACGATACTTAACTCTGGCTCAATTGATCTACTATTTCGTCCTCAACAACTCGATTACAGAGAGGAATTATGTAGCAGCAAGAATTGGGGATTGAGGAATAGAGCTGGGATGGGGAGGGAGATACACGCCCTACGCGGCCGAAAGGTTCGGTGATCCAACGACACCCTAGCACTCCACTCAGTCACTACATATACGGTCCTCACTTGCTCCGGGCTGGGCCGATGTAGCGGCTGTTGGGCCTTCTCTCCCGTTTGAAATGGGCTGGAGTTGAGTTAACGCCTGTCTTTGAGCCCACCCTAGTAGTTCCCGTGACAAATAGTTCCTTGGCATCAGAAATAGACCCGTTTATGGCCAAATCTACCGTGCTTACATTACCAAGATTACCAGAAACATTATTATGCAATACAGAAACCACTAACAATTTATAAAATTACGACATATTATATAGATCACTGACAGTTGGCATAGCAGGGACCAAATCCAAGCTACCTTCAGCTGCAATGCTCGTCGAAGATTTATTAGATGCTTGACTTCACTGCAGTGATTAATATGAACAACTAGGGTCGGGTTGAGGGAGCAGAAGCTACGGATGGATGAGGAGTTCGAGATAGAACTCTCAATATCTACCAAGTACATGGCCCACTGCTTATTTGTTCTTGTCCAGTTGCCGAACTCAGAATTTGCTCGATGATGGACCTCTAAACCGTGACACAGCCAAACTGCATCAACCCAATTGGTTTTTTGTCTATTGCTTAATGCCTACTCCCTGCATCAGCAGCCTGTGAATGATAAAACCCGTGGTGATACATCAGCACAGATGCTATTTTGCTGTTCTCTACGGAGTATACATGATAATAGTAAACAGCTAGTGGTGTACCCAGGGGATGATATGGTGTACTTACAGCAAAGCGTGGGGAGTGGCAGGTGCCAGATCCCGATGTAAGGGGAGATGTTGTTGATCAGGGAAGGGCACCTCTCTTTGCACGTGGATCTTGATTCTTTGACAGGCTTCAGGAATAACTTTGATTGGTGGTTCCTTCACTTCTGGTATCAATTGACGCAGCCGGTGGTGATGACATTGCTGTGGATTATGTGTCTGTGCACAATGAAATAGCAGGATGAACCCACTAGTGTAGAACCGGGCAATAGCACCGGTTCGTAAGGCCCTTTAGTGCCGGTTCGGTAACCGGCACTAAATTGTGGGCACTAAAGCGACACACCCCCCCCCCCCACCTTTAGTATCGGTTTAGCACGAACCGGTGCTAAACGGCAACCACGTGGCACGAGCCAGCTCCGTGGGCGCGTAGGACATTAGTACCGGTTGGTAACACCAACCGGTATTAAATGTTTGAGTGTGTTTTGGTTTTATTTTTTATTTTTACTTTAATTTTGTGTTT
>NC_041384.1:758470693-758473267 GCF_002162155.2 Triticum dicoccoides
TATCAATTGACGCAGCCGGTGGTGATGACATTGCTGTGGATTATGTGTCTGTGCACAATGAAATAGCAGGATGAACCCACTAGTGTAGAACCGGGCAATAGCACCGGTTCGTAAGGCCCTTTAGTGCCGGTTCGGTAACCGGCACTAAATTGTGGGCACTAAAGCGACACACCCCCCCCCCCCCCCTTTAGTATCGGTTTAGCACGAACCGGTGCTAAACGGCAACCACGTGGCACGAGCCAGCTCCGTGGGCGCGTAGGACATTAGTACCGGTTGGTAACACCAACCGGTATTAAATGTTTGAGTGTGTTTTGGTTTTATTTTTTATTTTTACTTTAATTTTGTGTTTTCAATTTAATTTAGAGATTTTTTTACATTATAATGAGTTGTTAAATCATTAGGTGAATGTACCGCAGATTAGTTTGACTGGATGCATGTGGATCCTAGCTAAGTCATCAAGTATATGTCATGCATATCCATATTATATATACTTGATCACCTACTTAAGTGATCGAGGTAATATGGGTATGGCATATACTTGATCACTTAGCTAGAATCCATTCAGTTGAAACTAATATGCAGTTTCTTTCATAAATGATATAATAACTCATCATCATCATAATATTAATATAAAAACTCTTGCATCATATATATCATCACCAACAACAGTTTTCATAGCAGCTAAAAATCATCATATAATAGTCGTCTCATTACCACTACTTAATCATCATATAGTCATTACCGCTATCTAATCACCATCAACACTAGTTTAAAGAAGAAACATTCACTTGTACCAGAAGCAAAGATATCATCGAGATCAACATGGTAATGATATTATAAGCGTTCATAACACCACAAAAGCAAATCACTCTTTGAGATTAAGTTCAGGACGAAGAATGCGGACATAAGAGGACAAGTACTAAGAGCATGAACTAGCTAATTAATCACTCCTGCTGCTCTCTCTCAGGTAAAATAGCATAGAACATGTATAGCTTTGATGATTCATCATATTGGAGCATGCAGATGAACCTGTCTCCTAATCGTGGGTTGCGCTTCTGATTACTGCCCCCTAGTACTTCTCTGTGATCGTTCACAATTTTGCTCCAGTCTTTTACTATTAAGCATTCCTCGCTATTAGAAATCCTGAATGCACTAAAGTGCATTGTAGGATATCTTGGCCGTAAGCTAACAACATTTATGGTACCTTTAGTCTCGATCCAATCAGGCACAACATTCATCGGGAGTCCCTGTTGAAGAACATCGTATAGTAACATACTTAGCAATGAAGTTTAGCTTAAAAAAATAATGTATGCAAAAGATGCACTGAGGAGAAATAGTAGAAATCTTACCATCTTTCCTAAATATATGTGACTGTAGTTCACTACGAACACTATTGGTCGCACATTTTGAGTACTAACATTTCTAAGTGCAGGAAAAAAATTTGTCTTGACAGCATCAAGATCCTCAAGCCATGAAACATAATGACTTGTCTCCTCGTAGTTTAGTTCAGCCCCGGGACAGTGGACGGTCCTGTCTACCAAGCGCCGGACATGTTTGCTTGATTGGAAGTAAGCTGTCAATATAAATTGAGATCTATTACTTATTCAACTGGTTCAAATAATCTCATATCCAAGACATAAATATGGTTGAGAAACTCACATAATTGTAGAACTGGAGGCGTCTGCACATCGACCCAGATGTCTTTATTACCTTCAATATCATCTTTCGGACGAATATCAAAGGTGATAACCATATCAGGCTCAAATGCATAAGCCTTGCATAGTGCTTGCCAAGTTTTGCATTCAAAATAGGTGTATGTGTCTGCATTGTATAATTTGGCGTTGAAGGTATAACCATGCTCGGTCTTCAAGTAAACTCTTTTTACCTCCATAGTTTCATTGGGACTGAAACCTATCTTATCCAAGACAAAAATTCTTGCATGGCAGAGGATACGCTAGTAGAACAGTGAAAAATTAAAATTAAAAGTTGAAGCAAATGAAGCATAAGTCATGTTTCATTACGAAAAAAGACTTGTCGTTGTGACTTACTGTATCCACTTCGAAGTTCTCATCCAGCTTGATGCTGAAGCGTCTATCATCAACTAGAAAATTTCTACCGGACAGGCCGCGCTGGTCTTCGCAGTATTCGCACATAATGAAATCATGTTCGTCGTTAGACGACATTCCTATGTTCATAGGTGAAACATTAAACACTTATTAGTTCTATTAATTCAACTAATTCTGTTAATTCAACTAGTTCAACTAATTAATTGAACTAATTCAATTAAGCACTTACGAAAAATATACCTAATTAATTGAACTAATTCAACTAACTAGTTCAACTAATTAATTCAACTAATTCAACTAAACTAGTTCTATTAATTTTCTTACTAAAAATAAGGTAGCTAGTTCTATATAATAAAATGTTAATTAGATAATGAAATATCATATAACTAAATTAAATATATATCTAACATATAATTTATATATAATTCATCTAACATTTGACATTAATATCTAACATATGTTCATATATAGGTGAAACATTAAACACTTACTAGTTCTATTAATTCAA
>NC_041384.1:758473965-758486001 GCF_002162155.2 Triticum dicoccoides
CGACGACGGGTGGCGGGGGCGACGGCGGTGACGGCGACGACGGGCGGCGGGGGCGGCGCGCGATGGGCGACGGCGCGGCGATGGCGGCGATGTCGCGCGAAGAAGTTGGATCGAGAAGAAGTGGTGGTCGATGAAACTGAATTTTTCATAAGTGCCATATATATAGGAGGGGCCTTTAGTACCGGTTGGAGCCACCAACCGATACTAAAGGCCAATTTTCGCCAGGCCAAGGGGCGGGAAACGGCCCCTTTAGTACCGGTTCGTGCCACGAACCGGTACTAAAGGCCCAATCATTAGTACTTGTTGGAGCCACCAACCGGTACTAATGGTTGTGCGCTGCCATCGGCGGTGCACAATGGTTAGTCCCACCTCACCGAGCGAAGGGCAACCGCACTGGTTTATAAACCCAGCCGCGGCTGCTCCTTCGAACTTCTCTATATAGCAGGCTTCTGGGCCTAATTATGGCGCGCTGCCCTGTGAGCCTGCTGGCCCTTCTGGGCCTGCATTTGCACACCCTAGGTCTGGCAGGCACACTGGGCAGTGCCCCAACAAATTTTTTATATAGTTTTTTCTTTTCTGCACTATTTATTTTCTTCTATTTATTTTTGAGTAATTTTTTTATATAGTTTTTTTCTTTTCGGCATTATTTATTTTCTTCTATTTATTTTTGAGTAATTTTTTTATATAGTTTTTTTCTTTTCTGCTTTATTTATTTTCTTCTATTTATTTCTCAGTAGTTTTTTTCTATATTTAGTTTCTTTTTGACCCTCTCTACTCTTTCGCACATGCTATGTGGGTGAAATGATGATACCATGCCAAGTTTCAACATTTTCAGAGTTTTTTTTGTAGTGATTTTCAATTTCACGGTCATTTAGCTCTCTAACAATTAGGTAAATGACTGAAAAACAACAAAAGATGTCAGAACATGTTGGAAATTGATGACGTCGCTTTGAATGTTGCATACTGAACACAAAAGAAGTCCGGAGTTCAAATAAGTTTAAAAAACATTGAAGTGCCCGTGTAACAGATGAGTTCTCGTCCGAAACCCTGATACTCCGAAAGAGTTTGTCTAGTTTGTACACGAAGTGCGTCCAGTTTTTGCCGTGACACTCTCTACTCTTTCGCACATGCTATGCGGGTGAAATGATGATACCATCCCAAGTTTCAACATTTTCAGAGTTCATTTTGTAGTGATTTTCAATTTCACGGTCATTTAGCTCTCTAAACAATTAGGTAAATGACCGAAAAACAACAAATGATGTCAGAACATGTTGGAAATTGATGACGTCGCTTTGAATGTTGCATACTGAACACAAAAGAAGTCCGGAGTTCAAATAAGTTTAAAAAACATTGAAGTGCCCATGTAACAGCTGAGTTCTCATCTGAAACCCTGATACTCCGAAAGAGATTGTCCAGTTTGTACACGAAGTGCGTCCAGTTTTTGCCGTGACCCTCTCTACTCTTTCACACATGCTATGCAGGTGAAATGATGATACCATGCCAAGTTTCAACATTTTCACAGTTCATTTTGTAGTGATTTTCAATTTCACGGTCATTTAGCTCTTTAAACAATTCGGTAAATGACTCAAAAACAAATGATGTCAGAACATGTTGGAAATTGATGACGTCGCTTTGAATGTTGTATACTGAACACAAAAAAAGTCCAGAGTTCAAATAAGTTTAAAAAACATTGAAGTGCCCGTGTAACAGATGAGTTCTCGTCCGAAACCCTGATACTCCGAAAGAGATTGTCCAGTTTGTACACGAAGTGCGTCCAGTTTTTGCCGTGACCCTCTCTACTCTTTCGCACATGCTATGCGGGTGAAATGATGATACCATGCTAAATTTCAACATTTTCACAGTTCATTTTGTAGAGATTTTCAATTTCACGGTCATTTAGCTCTTTAAACAATTCGGTAAATGACTGAAAAACAACAAATAATGTCAGAACATGTTGGAAGTTGATGACGTCGCTTTGAATGCTGCATACGAAACACAAGAAGTCCGGAGTTCAAATAAGTTATCAAAAATAAAAAAGAGGTGCAATGCTGGTTAATTTGCTTCAAGCCTTTCGGAATTGTGTAGTCTGCACTGCACATAGCTCAGTGCAATCTATGCTATTCCGAAAGGCTTGAAACTAATCAACATGCAGGTGAGCATTGCGCCTCTTCGTCATTGTCTCTGCACTCACGGCTTATAAACCACTCATACTGCCTCTCTCTTGGCGAGGTGGGACTAAAAATCAGCTTACTAAGAAACTCTAGTACCGGTTCATGCCATGAACTGGTACTAAAGGTCTTCGTGGGGCCCCAGCCTGACCACAGCCGCACTGGCCTCATTAGTACCGCTTCATGGCATGAACCGGTACTAAAGGTTGCCCACGAACCGGTACTAATGATGCCCGTCCGCCTAGCCGTTGGAACCGGCACTAATGGTCACATTAGTGCCGGCTCAAATTCAAACCGGCACTAATGTGCTTCACATTTGACCCTTTTTCTACTAGTGACCCCTGCAGACAGTACAAACAGAACTCTCTATAACTGGTATCAAAAAGGAATATGCAGAAAAGAGTTTGCTCTTGAGGAAGCACACTAGGCAGGGTCATACTTTGCTACATCACACTGGTGGAAAAAGGGCCTTTGGTCGCGGTTCGCAACTGCCATTAGTCGCGGTTGCGCAACCGCGACCGAACGGGCGCGACTAAAGGCCCCCCCCCTTTAGTCGCGGTTGCTTAAGAACCGCGACTAAAGGCCCGTCCACGTGGGCGCCAGGTGGCCGTCGGGGCGGACGACCTTTAGTCGCGGTTCTTGTGGCTAACCGCGACTAAAGGCCGCCACAGGTTTTTGAAAAAAAAAATTGATTTTTTTTTTCAATTTTCTGAATTATTTTAACCTCTAGTCTCTAATCACCACCCCTCATCACTTCTCAATTTATTCTTTTATCACCCCTCATCATTCCAAATCATCTAACTTCCCAACCGGTCACCCATCCCTCTCACTACTCCAGCCCAAGCACGCTTAACTTCCGGGTTCTATTCTCCCACGCTCCAAGTCTGCACTTGTTGTTTTCCTGACAATAATAAGATGTCAATCCTATTAACCTTCAGGAATTTTGCTTGAGCATGAAGTGACACATTTCACTGTTTGAGTTTGAAACTATTGTTTTAAAAAACAATAATTATTTAGTAACACTAATATTTCTTGAATAATTAGTTTGACCATTGTTTGACCACAGTTTGACCACAGTTGACCACAGTTTGACCAGATTTGACCAAAATTGAAATAATTAAAATAATTATTTAGTAACACTAATATTCTAGAATAATTAGTTTGACCATTGTTTGACCATAGTTTGCCCACTGTTTGAATATTTTTCAATTTTTTCCACTCTAGATCTTACAAGCCCCGTAACTTTTTTTCTATTAGGTTTTTGAGGATTTTGAAAATGTTTAACGGGGTTCCCCCAGTTAAATTTGGATGTAACTTTTCGAGTAGATGATTTTTCATATAAAAAACTTTTTCATCCGAGTTAGTATGCAAAAGTTATGCCCATTTTTACAA
Source organism: Triticum dicoccoides (assembly GCF_002162155.2). Classification (NCBI taxonomy): domain Eukaryota; kingdom Viridiplantae; phylum Streptophyta; class Magnoliopsida; order Poales; family Poaceae; genus Triticum; species Triticum dicoccoides. Next base: position 758,477,526 of record NC_041384.1, read on the forward strand.
ATTTCAGAGAGATTTTGCAAATAAAGTCAAAATTCACATTTGCAAATTTTCCCAACAACTAGACCACATATCACATGAGAAACTTATTTTATTTTATTTTTTTGACATTTCCGTTATTTTCTTTTATTTTTTTTAAAACTGAAAAGGCGATCCCGGGGGGGTAGAGTTTGAAAATGGGACCTTTAGTACCGGTTCGTGGCACGAACCGGGACTAAAGGTCTCAACCCCATTAGTTCCGGTTCGTGCCACAAACCGGGACTAAAAGGGAGGAGCTTTAGTCGCGGTTGGCCTGGCCAACCGCGACTAAAGGCCTTTGGGCACCTTTAGTCCCGGTTGGCCTGGCCAACCGCGACTAAAGCCCGCGAGCGCCCTGGGCCCAGGCATTTGGTCGCGGTTCATCTGCCGAACCGCGACTAAAGACTTCATTAGTCGCGGTTCCTACAGTTTCGCGACTAATGGGGCTGGACGAAAGCCTCTTTTTCTATCAGTGTCATATGTCATGAACTGCTCTGCAGTACGCATTAGACATTCCTTTCGGTTAGTGGTCAGGTTATTTGTAGTTTAAAACTCCTTGAAGTTTGGCAAATTTGCGAACCAAATCAGCAAAACAAAGTGTAGGTCCAACATCATTAGAGCAGAAAACTAAATCATGAGTACATTACCAAGATTACTGGGAAGGTTAGGCCATACAGGACGTTACAATTCAAGTTCCCATGATATTATAGCTCGTAAAACCTGCTGCCAGCCTCCCATCATACAGACATAGCAGTTCATCTCGACACTAAGTTGATTAAAACAAATTGGTAGAAATTGAGGTAATACTAGCACATATGCCCGTGCGTTGCAACGGGAGAGATTTTTTTTACGAGAAGTATCAGAGAGATAATTGATGTGTCCATCAAAACGGTCTCCATAGTGGTGGGGCTACAGAGCGAGGAGCTGCGATGTTCTCATGGGTCATGTTTGGCCCATGAGATCTTAATAGTGATGGGGTTGGTCGGAGTGGTGGCCACCACCCAACTTGTGGCTTTTTTTCTTCGTGTCCTCCACCGTGTCTAGGTTGTGATTGCCTCCTCATTTTGTGGCAGCACGGCGACCTTCAGGGCATAGTTGCTTTGACCACTCTCTCCTATGATGACGTAACATATATAGTACAAATTGCAGCGAATCCCATTTCATTGGTATAATCAACACATAACCAGGTAGTCCCTATTTTACCAGGGTTTATTCTCTGTAATTATTTCAACAATCACTTGCCCACATATTTTTAGTCAGAGCCAAACCAACATATCATCTTTTATTGCCATGTGCCCACAATTTCTTTTAATTATAGCCAACATATTCTTTTTAATTGTTAAATAGCACGTCGGATGCACAATAGTTCAAGTCTGGCCAGGCAAGTGGCAGGCATCAAAACGACATGTGTTTGTAAGGCGCGAACAAAAATTCAAAACAACCCCTAAGTTGAAGGATCAAACTCACGACCTCAAAAACTCGACTACATACTGCTAGCCACTCGAACAAACAGCTCCTGCTAACAAATGGCCAGTGCGAATGTTTAATAATATACTGTAGCGTACCATTCAAAACATTTTTTCTCATCTTATTGAACTTATCAAAAAATAAATTAATTATTATGATATCTCGAATATTCTTCGTAACATGAAAATTTATTGAAATTCACAGAAAAATTAAAAACATGACGATTTTATAAGAAAACAAACATTTTTTTGAATATGTGAACAATTTTTGGAAATTAAATATGTTTTGAACATTGAAACAATTTTCAAAAACATGTTTTCTAACACAAGCATTACTTTGAATTTGTGTACTTTCAATAGAAATGAATATTTTTTGAATTTGTATCATTTTCAAAATGCAATTTATTTTGAAAATATCGAACAATTTTGGAAAACATAAATAAATGCGAAAGTTATCTATATTTTTTAATAAATTCCGGATTGGGAAGAAAAATCTAAAATTTGGGAAAAAAATTCGAAATGATAAAAATATAATAAATTCTGGAGATTTTACAAAAATTTAATCAAAAACTAAAATTCTGAAAAACTGAATTTGTGAAAAAACGAAAAAAAAGAAAGTTGAAAGAGAAAATGGAAAAAAGAAAGAGAAAAAAAAGGGAAAGAAAAGAAAAAGGAAAGAGAAGCAGAACAGAGAAAAAAAATAAAAACGGGCCGTCCCAATACTGGGTGCCTTATGCGAAACTTCGTCTATTTTCCGCCCAGAGCGGTAAATAAAGGATCTCAGCTGCATGGACAGGAAATAAATGGGCTGGGCCTCCGCACTCGCGGCCAGGTATGAAATTTGGGATAAAACTGTTTCTTTTATGGCAGATGGACACACACAAAATTAGTACCACCTTGGATAGAACAAAATTTTTGATGATGAATTGATGAAAAAATCGGAGAAACGCACCTTGCTTTATTAGTAGGTAAATAGATAGATATAGATACTCGATACATACAGAGAACATTATTGCAGCAACATTAACAGAGTTAATCTTGGGGGAAAACAGTGCCAAATTCTAATTGGTATTTGGGGGAAAATGGACATGATACAGTTATGCAAGGAAAAATGGAATACCTTTGATGGCAAGATCTTGCTTTCAAGTCCTAACGAGCTTGAATAGATCGTTAATGCAGTTCAAATCGTTCGCCAATTCTTCAGTTTGTTTCAGTAATAGAATACGTTGAATTACTATTATAGAGAAAATGAGAACTTTGATGATTATACTGTTGGGCAAATAAGCCGCGGTGACAAGCCAAACTTGTCGGGCGCGTGTATGGGCGCGCGCTGTGTGCGTCAGGTGCGTCAGGCCGCTGCGTAGGTGTGCGTGTGAGCATGCGTGTGGTGCATGGGCGTGTCCGTGCAGGTGTACACCGCATGTGTGTGTGTAGTGGAGCCGTTGGCAATCGAGACACGGTGATCGCGTGGGTTCGTTGTGGGCTCGACGCAACGAGCGCGTGGAGAGGCGGGCGTGGGCGCGCGCTGAGCGGGCCAACCAGGCGTAGGAGTGGGTAGAGGCATGGGGGTCATGGCCCAGCGCTGGCCCGGGTATAAGATTGCGGCATCGATCGTTGTAACGGTGGGAGTGTTGAGTTCGTGCTCAAGGGAACACCGTGGTTGCGGCAGGCGTTCGTGTGCCAGAAAAGCTCTCCGTTCACCGTGTCTATCTCCTTCCTCCTCTGTCTATCTCCTTCTTCCTCCTCCTTCTCCGTTGGCTCGTGCCACAGCAAGAGAGAGAGCTAGAGAGGAGCTAGGGCTAGCTAGGGTTTAGGGTTTTGCAAGAACATATACATTTTCAAACGGTGTCAATATTAGAGAGCTTAGGTGAGAAACTTGTAACTCACACTTGTATTCATCTTTATTGACCTTTATGCGAAATAAATACTCGTTGTCAGGACTTTGCATGGCAACTTTAATGAAGACAAATTTAATCCCTGAAAAGAAAGAAAAAAAGAAATGTCACAAGTTATGGCCTGAAGCTCACTTAAAGGAACATGTAATGAAACCTCCATTACCTTTCCCTTCAACAACTCGAAAACCAAGAAATTTATTGTACCACATAAGGGCATCTTCAATGGTTGTAAGATAGTTGTTGGTAGATTTTGACACATAGGATTTTTGATGATGTGTCCTACAATAAATGAGGGAAGAGAGAAAGATTGTATGTACATGAACCAACACCCTTTGCACAAGCTCCAATGTAAAATGAGAGAGCACCTTATTTATTATGTCACATCCTATTGGGCAAATTACATACAACCCATTGAAGTTGTTGTATGTTAAGGTGTTGGTTAATGACATGGCATATTTTACCAACAAGCTAACATACAAACTGTTGAAGATGCCCTAATAGCTTCGTGTAGGTTCCTTTTCCCCTTCGTGTCAATATTAGCTTCAAGGGCTTGGATAGCTGCGACCAAAAAAGGTGTACCAAGGCATGCAGATTTCAGGTTGTATTAATTGGAGCTAGGATGTCAAAAGAACCCCTCAGCCTGGACTGTTTGGATTCGAGATCTGACTCGCCGGTGAGCTTACATTCGGATCTTTTCTTTAGTTTGGCTGCAGAGATAGTTTACAAGAATTCAGGAGAGACCAGTATGAAATCAACCATCGATCAAATCGTGCACACGGTGAACCTTTCATAACAAAAATAAGCAATTACTAGATTGCAATATGCATTGTCCACTACTGCAGAACACAAGAGACTGAAGAAATGTTTGAAATACTTAGTGGACAGAGCCCCCACAAGACTTGCCTCGAGTCCCCTGTGCTGAATCCTTTAGCCCAAACTCGCCCTTTCAGTTCAACTCACATTGCAACACCCTCAGTCGCCCACGCACGAGCATTCGAAGCATAAACAAACTGAGATTCGCGAATTAACCCGCTCACCACCATCACTGAACTGAATAGCTAACAATTGGTACTGTACACTACAGTGTACGCTCCATACATCACTCCCCTGTGTGCACACCAGCGGACAGCCGGCGATTTTCCGAGATGGAAGAGAAGAACGACGGGGAGGCGCCCACGCACGTGCCGGCCGCCGCTGCAGCCAGCATGTCCAGGTGCATATCCGCGGCCGCAGGTCCTCCTCCTTCGCCGTGTCCTCCTTACACGCCATCGCCGGCAGAGGCGAGCGTGGCGGTGGGGAACGCTGCTGAAGGAGCCGATCGAGTTAACCGTTTTCTTTTAGCCAAAATGGGAAGTGCAAACTTCTTTTAGGGTACTAATTTTGTTCACCAATTAGAAACTGTTCATGTGTTTGAAAATTTGTCGGGAATTCAAAAAAAGTTATGGGAATTTTATTTGTTCACACATTTAAAAATATTTGGGAATTTCAAATAATGTTCTAGCTTCCCAAATTTGTTCATGAATTCAAAAATGATTATATTTTCAAATTTTGTTCCCAAATTCAGAAAATGCACGGGGATTTAGAAAAATGTGAGTTTCGAAATAATGTTTCGTAATATTGAGAATTGTTCTTTTTTTTTCAATTTTTGTTCCTGTTTCTCAAAATGTGTTTGTGTTTTCTACAAAATTGTTCGTAATTTCGAAAAATATTCTCGTTTGGAATTTCTTTCCTTTTTTGCTAATACAAAAAATGTTCATGTTTTCAAAGTTTGTTAAAAAATTCAAAAAATTGTTCACATCTTCGAAATTTGTTTATCAGTTTGAAAAAAGTTACTATTTTTTTAAAAAATTATTGTTTTAGAAACCTGTTCACATTTTCAAATATTGTTCAAAATTGCAAAGCCAAAAACATAAGGAAAACCAGGGAAATGCCGGAAAAGCCAAGAAAACATCTAAAAGGCAAAAATGCGTACAGAAAATTAAAAAAAACTGAACAGAGCGCCCCACACGTGACATGTAGCGACGGCTGAGAGCGTGGCAAGTGGCGTGTTGCTAGCCCATCAAAAGCGACCCTTGGGAGGCTCGCCAAGGAATACTCGCTGATTATTTGCTCTCCTTTAACCGGCGCAGCATGCGCGCTGAATTGGGTTTGGCAGGGAAATGCCCATATTTTGTTTGCACGTAATGTTTATTTTCTCTGAGCCCAGATGAGGTAGCCCTAAATCCAGTCAGCCTCAACCTCGCCAAGACGATGTCAAGAGGACATCCAACAACAACAAGAAGAAGAAATACTAAATTAAGCAGACTGTATATATCTCTGTTTCCATTCGCTCATATTAATTTGTTATCTCTGTTTATCCTGTCAATCTTATCGCAGACGGTTAGTAATATGTATTCGATAGAGATCTTCTATATTATCGCCTACAGGTCGGTTTATTAAAGTGTGTGCCTTGACGGGCACACAATTCACAAAAAAAGACCGTATGGGCTGTCTATAATGATCGTAATTCTGATTACCGACCTATTTGCCGGGTATCACACACATATTGTTACGCCGAATCGTTTGTGTTCACCGCGATCATCGCAAACGGTTCATCGGAGCGAATTGTATGCCGTATATCGCACACATCTTGATCTGGCTGCCCGTTTCTGTTGCTCTTTCTCATCGCAAATAGTTCGTATGGATCAATTGTATGCCCCGCATCGCACACGTAACTAGAATCTGAACTGTGTTTGATGTATCATTCATCGCAAACGTTTTTACATATTTTTGACGTTTTTTTACATAATCATTTGCGATTAATGCATCGCACGCAGTTTCGTCAAAGGGTCTCTCATCGTAGTGTCGCGTTAGTAGTATCCTGCAGTAGTGTGTAGCAGCAGGCTCACAGGAACTCGTGCCCGGTCTGGACGGAAACATATCCCGCTAGCAAAGTCTGCACAACTGCATGTGAAGCAAAGTCTTCCTCGCCTCCAAGACCCCACCATCGCCGCTTGTAGGTCCTCCAATCACGCCATGGCATACTCCACATGTGTTGATCCTTTGGAAATCTTGGTGCAGACATTCCCAAGGTGTCAATAAAAACAGAACTTTGCTATACCCTGGTGAAGCTGGTTAAGCTGATATTGCCGGGGGATGATTGTATCTAAAAATTTCGTACCACCTAGGATGACAAGTTAACAGTCACTGCATTGGGAGCGCCATAAGCCTAGCATGTCCAAATATTCATGACAACATAATACCTACCATTTAATTCTTAACTATTTACCAACCTGAATTAAATCACATTCGAACTACTTACATGTTATTTGTTTGTAGCGTGAGTGAACAAACTGTTGGCCTAATTAAATACATACTCCTTTGAAAAGCAACTAGGGATGACAATGGGTAGCTATTAACAGTGTAGCCCACGGGTAAACATGCTATTAAGGTAAGGGTATGGAACAAAAAATTATCGATGGGTATATAAAAACAGGGAAATCTCAAGCCCATCGGCTCTAGCGGGCACGATTAGGGGATTGTATAATCCATACCCACGTACCCATGTACTCTTATAAATATGACAAGTGGGCCTCGATATTTTGGTTGGGATTGTTGCAAAGTGATTCTTATTTTGGGACCTTAATTATGCTCAAAGTGTCTAACTTTATCGTGATTTTTTGAACTTAAAATGCTTGACTGTGTTTTTTGAACAATTTCTGTTGCTTATGAGAATATGTTGTTGTTTATGGTACATTGTTCTTTATAAGTTGTGTTGTTGTTTCTGACTATGTGATTCTCAATTTGATGTGTTGCTAACGCGTGTATTTTTACCCTTGGGGTGCCCTTTTTACTCTGTTAGACGGTGGGTATGGAAAAACTTATACCCACTGTTAGGTACGGGTATAGATGATGGTACGCTCAAAATAGATGGAGATGGGTAAGGGTATGGGGAGGCTCCACCCATACGCAAACCTGACGGGTGCCATCCCTAGAACCAATGACGGTGTGCCAGGTGGCCTGGGGTGACCCCATTGTGTGAGGCACCAGTCTCGATGAGTATTCTGGAAGCACTTCGTCTTCGGTACAACCCCCTGGATACATCGACGACCCAGATTAGAAGATGCCCCATCGGTTCGATAAGTGAGGAGGGGTAGGATGGGAATTTCAAGGGGGCACAGCGTACCGCGGCGTTCCGTGGCGCGCAGACATATGGTCCGCTATACGCCGTACGTGGCGGTGTACGGCCGTGTCAGGGGCGGCCCACGCGTACTTAGTCCACCACCGCCGCCCCCCGCATTAATCCGGCGCGGATTGCGGTGGTCATTTACGCCGCGCAGCGCCCCGTCGAATCGCCGCAGTGGGGAGTCTATTCGCAGGCGTCGGTCCACGCGCGGCGTCGATTCCCACTGTAACACCCCGGATGTAACTTTCCCTATTTGTACTCCAACTCTTGCCGTTTCCAGCGTTAAGTTATTTTATTTTCTCGGGTTCGGGTTTTGCCTCCGTGTGTTGTTGTCGTTGTCATGCATCTCATATCATGTCATCATGTGCATTGCATTTGCATACGTGTTCGTCTCATGCATTCGAGCATTTTCCCCGTTGTCCGTTTTGCATTCCGGCGCTTCGTTCTCCTCCGGTGGTCATTTCTAGCTTTCTTTCGTGTGTGGGCATTAAACATTTCCGGATTGGACCGAGACTTGGCAAGCGGCCTTGGTTTATTACCGGTAGACCGCTTGTCAAGTTTCGTACCATTTGGACTTCGTTTGATACTCCAACGGTTAACCGAGGGACCAAAAAGGCCTCGTGTGTGTTGCAGCCCAACACCCCTCCAATTTGGCCCAAAACCCACCAAACTCTGCTCCATGTCCTAGAGCGTTCGATCACGAGCGCGTGGCCGAAAACCGCACCTCATTTGGACTCTCCTAGCTCCCTCTATGCCTATATATAGACCCCTCCACGAAATTCCCGGATCCTCTCCCCCCTAACCCTAGATCCACCGCCGCCGGACAAAGTCTGCCGGGCCAGACGTGTCCGACCCGAGCGCCGCCGCCACGTGTCGCCATCCTACTGGCCGCCGCCGCCGCCCCACATCGCCGCGCCGCCACCCGCGCCGGCCCG
>NC_041384.1:758486651-758496251 GCF_002162155.2 Triticum dicoccoides
GCCCGGGTCGTCTCCCTCCTCCAGCCCGGCGCCGCCCCTCCGCCGCGCCGCCGCAGCTCGCCCTCGCCGACCGAGCTCTCCGCGCCGCCCCCAGGCCGAGCTCGCCGCGCCGCGCCGCCGCCGCTGCCGCCTCCGCCCGCCAGCCGCCGCCACCGCGCCCGCCGCCGCCTCACGCCGGCCCTGCGCCGCCAAGACCGGCCGGCCCCGGCCCCCTTTCTCCTCCCCGCCGGCAAGGCTCGCCGGAGTCGCCTCGGGAGGCGCGCCCCGATCCAGATCCGAGACGGCTACAGTAACCCTAGGTGGTGTTTTTTTTGCTAACTCCCCAAATTGCAGATCCAAGTGCCTCTGTTCGGGGCCCCCTAACTTTGCATCCGTAGCTCCGATTTGGTCATATAGCATATCAAAATGTTCATCTCAGAGAGTACATCATTTCATTCCATTGCATCATTTCATTCCATTGCATCATTTTCATTTGAGATCATCTTGATGCCCGAAATGATGTTAGAAGAGGGCTACTTGAGTTAATTGTCTGATCTGTTACTCCGTTTAGCACTTTTGTCATTTTTGCCATGATTAATGTGTGCATGATATGCCCGTGAGTTCTTCATATGTTTTGTTAAGGGTTTTGTCATCTTTCCAGAGGTGCAACCCATGTATTTTTAGGATGGGTGTGGTGACTTGTGCAAGCTTGCAAAGTGGTGCACTTGCTAATTCTGTTTTCAGGGACTTAGTGATTTCACTAAGTCCTGGGATTGTTTATCTCATGATGCCATATGTTCATGTTGTTTCCTAGTGATCCGTGCCTCTTTTGAGGATGATCAGTAAGGGAGTTTTGTTAATATTGTAGTGCTCTATCCATCCATGTCTTTGTTTGCAATTATGGAGCAACCTAGCTTGAGTCAATCAAGCTCTACTTTTGCTTCATTGAGAATCTGGGCAGATCGTCAACTTGTTTGCGATTTTGCCGATGTTATTGTAGTTGATCCGTGCATGCTATGCCATTGTTCTTGCCATGTATAGCTTGAATTTTGTGCCTTCTTAAGAGATGTATGCTTGTCTTGCCATGACTTGCATTGTAATGAGTGCATCGAGCTCGTAAACATGCCTTCGTGAGTTATGTTTCAGCATGCCCCAGTTTTCACTAAGTCTGAAAACTGATTATGTTTTTGCTATGTTCGTGTGCTTGTTAGTATATTTTGCTATCCCTTTTGGCTCAAGGTCACTAAGGGACTTTTGTTAAGCTCTTTGAGTAGCTCCATGCCATGTCTTTCTTTGTCATGTTCAGGTCCTGTAGCATGTTGATTTGTTGCTCCGATGAGGGCTATATGATCTGAAATTCCAGACAAGTGTTAATTTCACTAAGTGTGAGATCTGTTTTACCATTTGCGTTTTTGCCATGCTTGTTTGAACCTCCTAATGGATGAATTGGCCGTAGCTCAGTGCTAGACTTTTGTTAAGCATCTTGAATGCTTCCCTGCCATGTATTTTGATGCCATGTTTGAATACTGTAGTATGTTCATCTCATTGCATTTAGATGCCTACTTGCTGTAAATCGCAGACCGGTGTCATATTTGAATCGCTTGCCATTTCCAAACCATAACTCCGATTTCGGCGTTATTTATATCGTTTTCAAGCAATTTCATCTCTTCTTTCCAGTGGCACACTTGGATTTCCAAGTTGAGGCCAGGTTCATGCATTTCCTGTCATATCTTGCATTTTGCATCTCGCATCGCATCCCGCATAACATATCATCATTTCATCCTATTGCTTGTTCTTGCACGTGGTTGATTGTATCCTTATTGATTGTTTGTCTTGTTTGGGTAGAGCCGGGAGACGAGTTCGCTAACGAGGAGCCCGTTGAGTTTGCTTTTGAGGATCCAGTCAACTCTGACAACCGTGCAGGCAAGATGATCATACCCTCGAAATCACTACTATCTTTGCTATGCTAGTTTGCTCGCTCTTTTGCTATGCCATTGCTACGATGCCTACCACTTGCTTGCAAGCCTCCCAAATTGCCAAGTCAAACCTCTAACCCACCATGTCCTAGCAAACCGTTGATTGGCTATGTTACCGCTTTGCTCAGCCCCTCTTATAGCGTTGCTAGTTGCAGGTGAAGATTGGAGGCCGTTCCTTGTTGGAACATTTATTTACTTGTTGGGATATCATTATATTATCTTGTTATGTTAATGCATCTATACACTTGGTAAAGGGTGGAAGGCTCGGCCTCTCGCCTAGTGTTTTGTTCCACTCTTGCCGCCCTAGTTTTCGTCATATCGGTGTTATGTTCCCGGATTTTGCGTTCCTTACGCGGTTGGGTTATAATGGGAACCCCTTGATATTTCGCCTTGATTAAAGCTTTTCCAGCAATGCCCAACATTGGTTTTACCATTTTCCACCTAGCCTCTTTTTCCCTCGGGTTTCCGGAGCCCGCGGGTCATCTTATTTTAAACCCCCCCGGGCCAGTGCTCCTCTGAGTGGTGGTCCAAACTAGAGTCCTGTGCAGCACCCCCTCGGGGAAACTTGAGGTTTGGTTTTAGTTGTATGGAGCGCTCATCTGAGTGTGCCCTGAGAAAGAGATATGTGCAGCTCCTATCGGGATTTGTCGGCACATTCGAGCGGTGTTGCTGGTCTAGCTTTAACCTGTCGAAGTGTCTTGAATTACCGAGATACCGAGTCTGATCGGAACATCTTGGGAGGAGGTCTATTCCTTCGTTGACCGTGAGAGCTTGTCATGGGCTAAGTTGGGACTCCCCTGCAGGGATTGAACTTTCGAAAGCCGTGCCCGCGGTTATGGGCAGATGGGAATTTGTTAATGTCCGGTTGTAGATAACTTGAACCTTAAATAATTAAAAATGAATCAATCGAGTGTGTTACCGTGATGGCCTCTTCTCGGCGGAGTCCGGGAAGTGGACACGGTGTTGGAGTAATGTCTGCGCAGGTTGCTCTCTAGTTTCTCGCTTGTGCTTTGCCTCTTCTTCTCGCTCTCTTTTGCGAATAAGTTAGCCACCATACTTGCTAGTCGCTTGCTGCAGCTCCACTTATATTTACCCTTGCCTTACCTATAAGCTTAAATAGTCTTGATCGCGAGGGTGCGAGATTGCTGAGTCCCTGTGGCTCACAGATTACTATTACACCAGATGAAGGGCCTGATGATTCCGCTCCAGGAGACGCGTATGAGCTCAAGTGGGAGTTCGACGAAGACTCTCAACGATACTACATTTCCTTTCCCGATGATCAGTAGTGGTGCCCAGTTGGGGGTGATTGGGACCGTTGTCGCATGTTGGGTTCTCTTTTATTTTGGCGCCATAGTCGGGCCATGAGTGTTTGGATGATGTAATGTTATTTATGTACTTCTTTGACGTGGCGAGTGTAAGCCAACTATTGTTATCTCCCTTTTTATTATCATATTACATGGGATGTTGTGAAGATTGCCTAACTTGCGACATATGCCTTCAATGCGATTATGTCTCTAAGTCGTGCCTCGCCACGTGGGAGCTATAGTCGCATCGAGGGTGTTACAAGTTGGTATCAGAGCCTTCCCCGACCTTAGGAGCCCCATTGCTTGATCGTTTTAGCGGCCGAGTTGTGTCTAGAAAAATGTTTTGAGTCATTTAGGAATTATATATCGGAGAGTTTAGGAATTCTTTTTACTTCCCAGTCTCCTCATCGCTCTGGTAAGGCATCCTGACGTAGAGTTTTGACTCTTCTCTTCTCAAATTTCACTAATTTTTTTTTAGGATCACGCGGGTATCTTGGAATCGTTTCGATAGTTTTATGATGAGAACATTGTCTTGGTGCCTCCTGTCAGGGGTTTAGTGGAAGTGTCCCGGGGACTTGAGCTCTGAGGTGTTGTCATCATAATTTTATCGTTGCAGTTCTGGAATACCTGAGTTTAGTACGCCGGCATCGAAAATCTCTTTTATGCAGTTCGTTGGTGAGATAACCTCGACGCTACCCAGTACTGGGGCGGGAGTTCGTTTTTCGAAGGTTGAGGTAGATGGTTTCTGAAGGTTTCTTGGTTATGTGTTGAAGGATGGATACAGCTGGATGTAGGATTTGCTAGTTTGGGTGAGATATTATGCTTCCCCTGTATCCCCAACACCTGATTGCATAACCGGAAAGGTTCGGGAGTTTCATAGGTGGGAATTCTAGTAGCTCTAGTTTTTCTTCCACGGATATTGGTTTGAGATTGGGATTTCTTACCTATTATTCGTTCTTGATCCGTACCTGTTGATTTATTTCTCTACCTTAATTCTACGTGGCTTCTCAATTTATGGATATGTGATCATTTCAAGAGGAATGCATTCGTTCATTTTGTTCGGATGTGAAGACTATATGTTGCAATTTTCATTCCGTTGGATTCAGCTTCAATATTTATCTGTCAATGTGCTAATGGTGGTCAACCTCTTCAGGATGGCTCCTCCAACGCGCACGACTTCGAATCCTGATCCACCACCACCTCCACCTCCTCCGGAGGCATGGCAAGCTGTGATGGCCGCAACCAATGCAAACACACAGCTGATCATGCAAATTCTTCAAGAGCGCAATCAAGGCAGTCAAGGGAATCAAGGCAGCAATCAGAGTCACTTTGATACACTCAACCAGTTCCTTGCTAATGGGCCAAAGACTTTCAGCAATTGTGTTGAGGCAACCGATGCTAACGATTGGCTTGTGGACCTGTGCAAGCATTTCGAGTGCAGTAATGTCAGGCCTGATGACTTTGTTAAGTTCGCTTCCTTCCAACTCAAAGGTCAAGCTGTAGAATGGTACCAGCAGTACAAGGACTCCAGAGGCGGACGTGTTATCACTTGGGATGATTTCCCTCGAGATTTCCGAGCTCATCATATTCCGCAGAGCGTGGTTGAAAGCAAGCATGAGGAATTCCGCAATCTGAAGCAAGGCTCTTTGTCTGTCTATGACTACAACAAGTTGTTCCAGAAGCTCGCCTGCTTTGCCAAGCAGGACGTCCCTGATGAGAAGAGCATGATATATCAGTTCAGGGGTGGTCTCAGAGAAGATATTCAGCTCACTCTTGTTCTCTTTGAGCCCTTGAGATACGATGAGTTCTACAACATGGCACTGAAGCAAGAGGCTGCTCAGTTGAGGTGTGATGCTTCCAAGAAGCAAGTCAGAGATGTTACTCCTTCTTCCTCTACTCAAGTGGCCAAGCAGCAGAAGTTTTGGCTTCCTCCTCCTCCGTTCCGTCAGCCGTATCAGCAGAAGAGCAAAGGTGGCAGTGGTTCTTCCCACCCACCCAACCCTGGCTTTCAGAACAAGACTTCGTCTCAAGCTCCAAGATCGAGTGCTTCGTATCACCGTCCGCTTTCAGAGGTCACGTGCAACAAGTGCCAACAGAAGGGTCACTATGCCAACAAGTGTCTAAACCAGAGGCGTCTTCCTCCTCCTCCTCCTGTCAGATCGACAAGTACAGCTGTGGTCAAGCATAACCCCAAGTTCGCCAAGGTCAATATGGTGAATGCAGCTCAGGCAGAGGACTCGTCAGATGTGATCATGGGTAACCTTCCTGTTAATGATATTCCTGCAAAAGTTCTTTTTGACACGGGTGCATCGCATTGCTTCATTTCCAAACCTTTTGCATCAAAGTATGAGTGTGATTATCAGTATCTGCAAAGTTCCTTGCAAATTGTGTCACCGGGCAAGCAGATGACAGCTAACACCTGCGTCCCTGAAGTTACTATCACATTGGGTGACTACAAATTCCTTTCTTCCCCAGTTGTTCTTGGTAACTCGGATATTGATCTTATTCTCGGAATGGATTGGCTTTCTAAGCACAAGGCACATCTTGATTGTGCTGCCAGGCAGATTCAATTGACTCATTCGTTTGAGGATGTAATTGTCTTTGCCGCTCGGGATAATACTATCCGTCTGTTTTCAATCAATGAGAAGGGTGAATTGGATGCCATCTCTCAAATTCCAGTCGTTTGCGAATATCAAGACGTCTTTCCAGAAGAGCTCCCAGGAATGCTTCCGCACCGGCCAGTTGAATTCGTTATTGATCTTGAGCCTGGCACGGAACCTGTGTGCAAACGTCCTTACAAGCTCGGACCTGAAGAGTTGAAGGAGCTGAAGAAGCAACTCGATGACCAAGAAAAAATGGGTCTCATCCGGCCTAGTTCTTCTCCGTGGGATTGTGGTGTTCTTTTTGTGAAGAAGAATGATGGAACGTACCGACTTTGTGTCGATTACCGTCCAGTGAACAAGAAGACCATCAAGAACAAATACTCACTTCCCAACATCAATGAGCTGTTCGAACAACTCAAAGGTGCCCAAGTATTTTCCAAGCTTGATCTCCGTATGGGTTATCACTAGATTCGCATTCGGGGAGAAGATATTCCCAAGACTGATTTCAGAACAAGCTTTGGTTCATATGAATACACTGTCATGTCTTTTGGCCTCGCCAACGCTCCTCCGACCTTCTCTCGCATGATGAACTTCATCTTCAACGCCTACAGCAATGACTTCATTTTGGTCTATCTCGACGACATTCTGGTTTTCTCGAAGAATAAGGAAGATCATGCCAATCACTTGCGTTTGGTTCTTGATAAGCTCAGGGAACATCAGTTCTACGCCAAGTTCTCCAAGTGTGAATTTGACTTGATGACGTTCTTTATCTTGGTCATATCATCTCTGCCAAGGGCATTGCCGTGAATCCTGAGAAGGTGTCTGCAATTGTGAATTGGGAACCTCCTCAGAACGTGAAGCAACTCCGCAGTTTTCTCGGTCTCGCAAGCTATTGCCGAAGATTCGTTGAAAACTTTTTTAAGATTGCAAAGCCTCTCTCTAATCTTCTTCAGAAGCACGTCAAGTACGTTTGGTCTCCAGAGTGCGATATTGCTTTCAACACTTTGAAAGAGAAGTTGATCACTGCTCCAGTTCTGACTCCACCTGATGAATCCAAGCCGTACGAGGTCTTTTGTGATGCCTCTCTCCAAGGTCTTGGCGCAGTATTGATGCAAGAGAAGAAAGTTGTTGCTTATACATCTCGCCAGTTGAAGCCTAATGAGAAGAACTACCCCACTCATGATCTCGAGTTGGCGGCAGTTGTGCACGCTCTTTTGACTTGGAGACATCTTCTATTGGGAAGAAAAGTGGACATTTTCACTGATCACAAGAGTCTCAAGTACATCTTCACTCAGCCTAATCTCAACCTCAGGCAAACTCGATGGGTCAAAATGATTCAGGAGTATAATCCGAGTATCAAGTATACTCCAGGCAAGGCCAATGTGATTGCTGACGCTTTGAGCAGAAAGGCTTACTGCAACAGTCTTATTCTCAAGCCTTATCAACCCGAGCATTGTGAAGCTTTCCGCAAGCTTAATCTGCAAGTTGTTCCTCAAGGTCTCCTCGCCAACCTTCAAGTCTCTCCTACCTTAGAAGACCAGATTCGCCAAGCCCAGCTTCTTGATGCTATGGTGAAAAAGGTGAAGATTGAGATTGCCAAGAGTTAGTCCAAGTACAAGTGCTACCGCCTTGATGACAAGGACACTCTCTTCTTCGAGGATCGTATTGTTGTACCCAAAGGTGACCTCCGTAAAGTGATCATGAACGAGGCCCACAATTCTCTCCTCTCCATCCACCCTGGGAGCACGAATATGTATCAGGACCTTAAGCAAGCTTATTGGTGGACTCGAATGAAGCGCGAGATCGCTCAATTCGTGAATGAATGTGATGTCTGCAGAAGAGTGAAGGCAGAACACCAAAGGCCAGCAGGTCTCCTCCAACCTCTTGCCATTCCAGAATGGAAGTTTGACCACATTGAAATGGACTTCGTGACTGGGTTTCCAAAGTCCAAGCGTGGCAATGATGCTATATTTGTTGTCATCGACAAACTCACTAAAGTGGCTCACTTTCTGCCTATCAAAGAGTCGATAACTGCAGCTCAATTGGCGGAACTCTATACCTCTCGTATTGTCTCTCTGCACGGTATTCCACAAGTGATCTCTTCAGACCGTGGTAGCATCTTTACCTCAAAGTTTTGGGATTCTTTTCAGAAGGCGATGGGCACCAACATCCGCTTCAGCACAGCTTTCCATCCTCAAACAAGCGGTCAAGTCGAGCGTGTCAACCAGATTCTTGAAGATGTGCTCAGGGATTGTGTGATCTCCTTCGGCATGAAGTGGGAGGATTGTCTTCCTTATGCTGAATTCTCCTACAACAACAGTTTTCAAGCAAGTTCGGGCAAGGCCCCATTTGAAATTCTGTATGGTAGGAAGTGCCGTACCCCACTCAACTGGTCTGAAACCGGCGAACGTCAGCTTTTGGGTAATGACTTAATCACAGAAGCAGAAGAAATGTGCAAAGTCATTCGTGATAACCTCAAAGCAGCCCAATCCCGCCAGAAGAGCTACTATGATAGTAAGCACCGTGATTTGGCTTTCGAGATCGGAGATCATGTTTACCTCCGTGTCTCTTCTATGAAAGGTACTCGTCGCTTCGGTATCAAAGGGAAGCTTGCCCCTAGATATGTGGGACCTTTCAAGATTGTCAGCAAGAGAGGCGACCTCGCCTATCAACTTGAGTTTCCTTCAAACTTTGCAAATGTTCATGACGTGTTCCATGTCTCTCAGCTTCGAAAGTGCTTCAAGACTCCTGACCACACCGTCAACTTCGAGGACATTGAGCTCCAAGAAGATCTCTCTTATCGTGAGCACCCAGTTGCTATTCTTGAAGAGACTGAACGCAAGACTCGCAACAAGTCAATCAAATTTCTCAAAGTCAAGTGGTCACACCATTCCGACCCTGAAGCTACCTGGGAATACGAGGATCACCTCCGTTCTGAGTACCCGGCATTCTTTCAGTCCTTGATCTCGGGACGAGATCCTTTCGTAGTGGTGGAGTGTTGTAACACCCCGGATGTAACTTTCCCTATTTGTACTCCAACTCTTGCCGTTTCCGGCGTTAAGTTATTTTATTTTCTCGGGTTCGGGTTTTGCCTCCGTGTGTTGTTGTCGTTGTCATGCATCTCATATCATGTCATCATGTGCATTGCATTTGCATACGTGTTCGTCTCATGCATTCAAGCATTTTCCCGGTTGTCCATTTTGCATTCCGGCGCTTCGTTCTCCTCCGGTGGTCATTTCTAGCTTTCTTTCATGTGTGGGGATTAAACATTTCCGGATTGGACCGAGACTTGCCAAGCGGCCTTGGTTTATTACCGGTAGACCGTCTGTCAAGTTTCGTACCATTTGGACTTCGTTTGATACTCCAACGGTTAACCGAGGGACCGAAAAGGCCTCGTGTGTGTTGCATCCCAACACCCCTCCAATTTGGCCCAAAACCCACCAAACTCTGCTCCATGTCCTAGAGCGTTCGATCACGATCGCGTGGCCGAAAACCACACCTCATTTGGACTCTCCTAGCTCCCTCTATGCCTATATACAGATCCCTCCACGAAATTCCCGGATCCTCTCCCCCCTAACCCTAGATTCGCCGCCGCCGGACAAAGTCTGCCGGGCCGGACGTGTCCGACCCGAGCGCCGCCGCCACGTGTCGCCATCCTACTGGCCGCCGCCGCCGCCCCACATCACCGCGCCGCCACCCGCGCCGGCCCGCTCAGGCCCGAGCCGGGCCCCCGCGGCC
>NC_041384.1:758496973-758508643 GCF_002162155.2 Triticum dicoccoides
GCCGCCTCCGCCCGCCGCCACCGCGCCCGCCGCCGCCTCACGCCAGCCCTGCGCCGCCAAGACCGGCCGGCCCCGGCCCCCTTTCTCCTCCCCGCCGTCAAGGCTCGCCAGAGTCGCCTCGGGAGGCGCGCCCCGATCCAGATCCGAGACGGCTACAGTAACCCTAGGAGGTGTTTTTTTTGCTAACTCCCGAAATTGCAGATCCAAGTGCCTCTGTTCGGGGCCCCCTAACTTTGCATCCGTAGCTCCGATTTGGTCATATAGCATATCAAAATGTTCATCTCAGAGAGTACATCATTTCATTCCATTGCATCATTTTCATTTGAGCTCATCTTGATGCCCGAAATGATGTTAGAAGAGGGCTACTTGAGTTAATTGTCTGATCTGTTACTCCGTTTAGCACTTTTGTCATTTTTGCCATGATTAATGTGTGCATGATATGCCCGTGAGTTCTGCATATGTTTTGTTAAGGGTTTTGTCATCTTTCCAGAGGTGTAACCCATGTATTTTTAGGATGGGTGTGGTGACTTGTGCAAGCTTGCAAAGTGGTGCACTTGCTAATTCTGTTTTCAGGGACTTAGTGATTTCACTAAGTCCTGGGATTGTTTATCTCATGATGCCATATGTTCATGTTGTTTCCAAGTGATCCGTGCCTCTTTTGAGGATGATCAGTAAGGGAGTTTTGTTAATATTGTAGTGCTCTATCCATCCATGTCTTTGTTTTCAATTATGGAGCAACCTAGCTTGAGTCAATCAAGCTCTACTTTTGCTTCGTTGCGAATCTGGGCAGATCGTCAACTTGTTTGTGATTTGGCGATGTTATTGTAGTTGATCCGTGCATGCTATGCCATTGTTCTTGCCATGTCTAGCTTGAATTTTGTGCGTTCTTAAGAGATATATGCTTATCTTGCCATGACTTGCACCGTAGTGAGTGCATCGAGCTCATAAACATGCCTTCGTGAGTTATGTTTCAGCATGCCCCAGTTTGAAAACTGATTATGTTTTTGCTACGTTCGTGTGCTTGTTAGTATATTTTATGATCCCTTTTGGCTCAAGGTCACCAAGGGACTTTTGTTAAGCTCTTTGAGTAGCTCCATGCCATGTCTTTCTTTGTCATGTTCAGGTCCTGTAGCATGTTGTTTTGTTGCTCCAAAGAGGGCTATATGATCTGAAATTCCAGACAAGTGTTAATTTCACTAAGTCTGAGATCTGTTTTACCATTTGCGTTTTTGCCATGCTTGTTTGAACCTCCTAATGGATGAATTGGCCGTAGCTCAGTGCTAGACTTTTGTTTAGCATCTTGAATGCTTCCCTGCCATGTATTGTGATGCCATGTTTGAATGCTGTAGCATGTTCATCTCATTGCATTTAGATGCCTACTTGTTGTAAATCGCAGACCGGTGTCATATTTGAATCGCTTGCCATTTCCAAACTGTAACTCCGATTCCGGCGTTCTTTATATCGTTTTCAAGCGATTTCATCTCTTCTTTCTAGTGGCACACTTGGATTTCCAAGTTGAGGCCAGGTTCATGCATTTCCTGTCATATCTTGCATTTTCCATCCCGCATCGCATCTCGCATAGCATATCATCATTTCATCCTATTGCTTGTTCTTGCACGTGGTTGATTGTGTCCTTGTTGCTTGTTTGTCTTGTTTGGGTAGAGCCGGGAGACGAGTTCGCTAACGAGGAGCCCGTTGAGTTTGCTTTTGAGGATCCAGTCAACTCTGACAACTGTGCAGGCAAGATGATCATACCCTTGAAATCACTACTATCTTTGCTATGCTAGTTTGCTCGCTCTTTTGCTATGCCATTGCTACGATGCCTACCACTTGCTTGCAAGCCTCCCAAGTTGCCATGTCAAACCTCTAACCCACCATGTCCTAGCAAACCGTTGATTTGCTATGTTACCGCTTTGCTCAGCCCCTCTTATAGCATTGCTAGTTGCAGGTGAAGATTGGAGGCCGTTCCTTGTTGGAACATTTATTTCCTTGTTGCGATATCATTATATTATCTTGTTATGTTAATGCATCTATACACTTGGTAAAGGGTGGAAGGCTCGGCCTCTCGCCTAGTGTTTTGTTCCACTCTTGCCGCCCTAGTTTCCGTCATATCAGTGTTATGTTTCCGGATTTTGCGTTCCTTACGCGGTTGGGTTATAATGGGAACCCCTTGATATTTCGCCTTGATTAAAGCTTTTCCAGCAATGCCCAACATTGGTCTTACCATTTGCCACCTAGCCTCTTTTTCCCTCGGGTTTCCGGAGCCCACGGGTCATCTTATTTTAAACCCCCCCGGGCCAGTGCTCCTCTGAGTGTTGGTCCAAACTAGAGTCCTGTGCAGCGCCCCCTCGGGGAAACTCGAGGTTTGGTTTTAGTTGTATGGAGCGCTCATCTGAGTGTGCCCTGAGAAAGAGATATGTGCAGCTCCTATCGGGATTTGTCGGCACATTCAGGCGGTGTTGCTGGTCTTGTTTTAACCTGTCGAAGTGTCTTGAATTACCGAGATACCGAGTCTGATCGGAACGTCTTGGGAGGAGGTCTATTCCTTCGTTGACTGTGAGAGCTTGTCATGGGCTAAGTTGGGACTCCCCTGCAGGGATTGAACTTTCGAAAGCCGTGCCTGCGGTTATGGGCAGATGGGAATTTGTTAATGTCCGGTTGTAGATAACTTGAACCTTAAATAATTAAAAATGAATCAATCGAGTGTGTTACCGTGATGGTTCTTCTCGGCGGAGTCCGGGAAGTGGACACGGTGTTGGAGTAATGTTTGCGCAGGTTGCTCTCTAGTTTCTCGCTCGTGCTTTGCCTCCTCTTCTCGCTCTCTTTTGCGAATAAGTTAGCCACCATACTTGCTAGTCGCTTGCTGCAGCTCCACTTATATTTACCCTTGCCTTACCTATAAGCTTAAATAGTCTTGATCGCGAGGGTGTGAGATTGCTGAGTCCCTATGGCTCACAGATTACTATTACACCAGATGCAGGGCCTGATGATTCCGCTCCAGGAGACGCGTATGAGCTCAAGTGGGAGTTCGACGAAGACTCTCAACGATACTACGTTTCCTTTCCCGATGATCAGTAGTGGTGCCCAGTTGGGGGTGATTGGGACCGTTGTCGCATGTTGGGTTCTCTTTTATTTTGGCGCCGTAGTCGGGCCATGATTGTTTGGATGATGTAATGTTATTTATGTACTTGTTTGACGTGGCGAGTGTAAGCCAACTATTGTTATCTCCCTTTTTATTATCATATTACATGGGATGTTGTGAAGATTGCCTAACTTGCGACATATGCCTTCAATGCGATTATGTCTCTAAGTCGTGCCTCGACACATGGGAGCTATAGTCGCATCGAGGGTGTTACACCCACGCTGACCGCCTGCGCTCGCCACCTGCGCACGCCGCCCCCTCGCCTGCCAGCATTAATAGAAGGTACTGTGACACCCGGATAATTAAGCTACAGTAATTCTCTGCAAATGATGCCATGTCATCGCTATTACTGTAGTTAATCTCGCGATGATTCAGTCCTGTTTGAGTTCAAAATTCAAAATCAAGTAAGACAAATAAAGTTTTGAATTGTCAAAACTAAAATGTTCAAATCATGGCAGATAATCCCTGGATATTATCATGTTAAGCTCATATTTTATAAAGTTTCAAAATGCCCAAAAATCAATAAAACAGTGGCTAAAACAAATATTTGAATGCCTTTTTAAATTATTAAATTCCTAAAAAAATATTTTGGTATAGTCAAAAAATATATATTTTATTTTGTGCCAAAATTTTTGTGGCAGAGAGTAACTTTGAACGAGCCAGTTTTATATTTAGTAAAACTATTTTTTCTAATTCAAATAAAAGGCAAAACAAAAGGAAAAATAGAAATGGAAAAGAAAAAGGATAAAGGAAAAGAACCACTACACTACTGGGCTCTATGCGTGTACAGAACGGCCCAGCCCACCAACGCTCTTGTCTTCAACCTACTGCTCATCTGAGGCGCTCTGGAGGCAGCGAGTGCATCCATGGGGTGGATCCTCCACGCACTACTAGAAAAACCCCTACTAATGGCGCACCTAGTATGGCCATTAATGGCGCATCTGTGGTGCGCCATTAATAGCACGCCATTAGTAATTTTTACTAATGGCGCACCACCTGGTGCGTCATTAGTATCTGGTATACTAATGGCGCACCGCGGGTGCGCCATTAGTATAGGCCAGGGTGCGCCATTAGTATGCCTCCCAGGGGCCATGTATATCCAGGTGCTTTGGCATACTAATGGCGCACCACCACTGCATGCGCCATTAGTAACCGCGGCATACTAATGGCGCACTACCCAGTGATGCGCCATTAGTATGCACTGTCATACTAATGGCGCACTGTCATGTGATGCGCCATTAGTATGAATATTAGGTTTTTTTGTTTTTTATTTTCTGTTTTTTGCACAGGTTACAAAATGTATAATTTGACAAAATATAGACAGCACACATCAACAACAGATTCATCGAATACAATAGAAGATTAGTCTTTGAATACAATTCATCATATTAGTCTCCGAATACAATTCATCATATTAGTCTCCGAATTGAAAAGACCGAACAAAGATAGAACATTATATTACAAGTCTCGAGACCGCGAGTAGCGAGTTTGTCTTCACATTACAAGTCGATATCGATCATCTAAACTACCATCACATAGAAGAGAGCTGCGGTCATCACGATGAGCATCATCACGATGAAACTCGTCTTCATCCGGTTCCTCCAACGCTCCCTCCCCTCTCCCGCTAGATAGCGGGCGTATCTAGATTCGGCCTCGGCCCTAGTGGTGTACCCTTTGTAACTGTTACCGCTGAATCGGTGAACCTGTCTCCAACACTCCTCCCAGTCATCGTAGACTCCGGGAACCTTACCCTTGTACACGACATACGTCGGCATCGCTATGCACTAGCCAAACGAAACGTTAGTACCAATTCACAGACAATACATAAGCAATATATAAGTATGCAACAGAACGATCGGAAGAGAAAAGCAAGACATTAATAGCATCGATTACATCTAAGATGAACGACTCTCGAAACCAAAGAGACATACTACAAGTTCATTAAAGTTTAATTACAACATGAGCCAATCGATGTTTCAGAACTAGACACAACATCACTGCTTTCGACTCGACTCAAGGGACCGGAGCGTGGATGAAGCCGCCGTCTATCGTGGGAGTCATGAAATAACGGTCGTTGTCAGCCTGTATTTGTAGCATTGTGTCGATGTCACTGTTGGACGGTTGATTGTTGAGGTAGAACTGCCCCGAGGTACGAAGGACATCTTGATGGATGATTTCCGCAAACTCCGACTGGATGCAAAAGAATTCTTGTCGGAGGTCCGCGTCCTGGATTGCCGACACGCTCTTTGCCCAATCTTTGAGTTTACTCGGTAGCAGAAGTTGATGATGGTCCCGTACGATCGCCCGCATGTGATGGATGGCGTAGTAGGCACCCTTCTGACCGCCAGGTGGCTGCTTGACGCAGCAGAACGTCGTATTGTGGGAGAACACGTGCTTGCCGTACTTACGAATAGGCCTGGTGAAGGTGCCTCCAGATTTGGCGTAGCCGGGGAGAACATCATCAAGAACCTTCTTGACATTTGTGTAGTCTACGTTCGACTGACGGTCCGGGTCGAAATATGTGGCCATGGAATATTTGGGGCTTAGGAGGATGAGCGTGCAACGTGTGTCACTGCAGAAAACACGGAATGTTAAAAGAAAAACGATCGAAATGTAAGAATTCATATGTTACGGGCCGGTTGAGGGGAGGACTTACTCGGGAAAGTAAGGCACGAGGAAGTTATCCTTATCTTGGTTTGCCAGAATGACGCCTTCGAGGAAAGAACTCGCGACTTACCGTTCCCCAGCGCTGCCCAAGATCTTGGCACGCATGTAGAAGGGGTCGACTATCACGATGTCCGGGGTCTTGTCGCGAATGATCCGCATCTCCATACTCAGCAAAAATAGCCGAACGAAGGTGTAGTGCAGCGGATGAAGGTTCAACATAGCGTGGATGTCATCAAAACGCATGACGATCGTACGCCCGATGGAGTTATCCACAAAGCCCTTGCCCTCTGGCACCTTGGCCGCGAAAACCGGGTATGCCACATCCTTCTCTCTGAGACGCCGCTTCTCCAAAGCAAGAACACTGTCATGCAGACTCCGCATAGCACCGGTTGCAGCATTGAGCATATTTGTCGGTAGCATCGCCCTACCCGCCACATGCACCCTCATCGAGATATCCTGCGGTGAAGGTGGCCCGTCCTGAGCACGGATCGTACTCGGTGCCGGCTGGCTCGCACCCTTCTTAGTCTTTCTTTTGCGTGCCTTCTTCTTCTCCTGTAATGGGACCGAGTTCTGCTCACAGACCGCCTTCTTGAGTGTGTTGGGGCTGATAATATTTCGCACCTCGCCTATCTGAGGCTCGGTGAAGTCAGAAGCTGGAGGCGTCTCCTGAGAGCTGAACGCCAGACGGCGCCTGTTGCAACTTGGCTTCTCCGCGGTACCAGCTAGATCGCACATGTCTTTTGTTGGGTTTGGTTCTTGAGAACGAGGCCCCATGAAGTCGCCATCGTACCCATGATCGGCAAAGTACTGATCGACGTTGCCAAATGTATCATCGTCGTCGTCGTCATTCTGATCCTGTGCCATATGCATGTTTGGATCCAGTGGCATAGGGATGTCCGGCACCGTTACGGCGGTCTTGCCATGGGGCCGACTTGGCGCCAACACGACTGGCGGTGTTGTCTTTGGGGTGGTGTCCCCCGCCCCAAAACGAATCTGGCTCTTCGGCCAAAGCAGGGGCCAGCTCAGGCAGGCGCTGAGGGTCATCACGTCTTCATCGTCGGCCCCGACGGGTCGAATCGGAGGTAACAAGTCGTCGCAGCCTGGCAGCACCTGAACCAGTTGAACCCTAAACATGTTGGGTGGCATCTGGGTACCGTGGAACAAGGGGTTGCCCGGTTGAACGATTTTGCCCTTGGCGACATCGACCAACTCGTTGTTCACGAAGTGGAGGAGAGTGCACGGAACGTCGGCGGCGCCCTGTGAAAACATGTAGGGTGTCAGGGATGCCCAGTCAAAGGCAAGGAGATGAAGTCCTCGGTCGAGAGAGGCTTAATTAGTTACCGTGATGATGGCGTCGAGCTCGGCTAATGTCGACGCACCGCCAACGGCGGGCGTGCAGTTGACAGAGGGGCCGCTTGCTGAAGAGGTGCCGGCCGGCGTACACCCGGGTGCATTAAGCTCCCGTGCCGGCGTCAGAGACACCAATGCCGCCTCCGCCGGAGGCACCAATGGCCCCGCCATCGCATTATGCGAGTTGCTGGCCGTGAAGCTAGGAATCGGGGGCGGCCCCTGTTGGCCGCCCGCAATCCACGCACTCAACCCCGAGATCAAGGTAGGCACAAGGGCGGTGATCGTCGCTCCGAGTCGTTGTTCCACTTGCTCTTGGACAATCTCCGGAATCCGCGCCACCTGTGCCTTGAGTTCTTGAACCTCTCGCGCCTGGCTTTCCGAGCTGGTCTTTTTCTCCTTCCGCACACCAGCGGTATAGTATGACCCCCATTGTGTCGACAAGCCTTTGCCGGCCACACGACCAGCTGACGTCGGCTTACTGAGCTTATCCTTGTTCTTCATTACATTCAACGCCCTATTTAGAGTGGTGTCCCAAGGGTTGCTCTTAGTCGACCCCGCGCTACTGCTTTCAGTCACCTGCGGAAGGAATGTGAAGCATTTAGAAATTTGGCTTCATTAATTAGAATGCAACCATATGGAGCTAATTACGCGGGGGTGTATTCCTTACCAGAACAAGCTCAAGCTGCCTGGTCTTCGGATCCGTGGTAAGCTCCTTTGTTTTCGGGTCCTTCTTGTACCGGGCCCTGACAAAGTTCCTGGTCTGCTTGTTACCGCTGTATTTCTCGATTAGGGGCGGTAGGCCTTGCTCGGCACGGTCCGCCTCCTCCTTGTCCCATATAGGCTCCGCCACTCTGTAACCGCCGGGACCGAGTGTGTGTTCCCCTATGTTCAGCTCCCGCATTTGTTTCCCCCACTCACTTGATTGGGAGCTTGCGGTGCTCGAGCAATTGATCTTGAAGTCGTTGTAGTCATCTTCGGTGATCGAAGGATTTTTCTCCTTGATCTTCTGATAACTCTCACCTTTCTCGATCATTTTCTTCACATTGCTTTTCCAAGTAGACAGGGCCTTGCTCATCTTCGTGAGGGCAGCATTGTTCACTTTATTCCCTTTGAGGCTTGTGTTTGCAAATTCAGCGGGGAACTTGTATCATTCGTGCAGCTTCATGAAGAGGAGGTGGCGCAAATTCCCTCGGTCAGGATGCCTCAGGTTCTCGGTGTTGATCGAGACGGTGCTCCGGACAATGCACCCGAGCTGAATCGAGTACCCCTTGACTATTCGTTCGGGCGCAGTTGGATTCCCATTGGAGTCCACTTCAGTAACTTCCTCCTTGAGGGTGAGGAGCATGATCGGGCGCCGGTCCTTCCGTTGCCTCTTCGGTTGGCTGCCATCTGTGCGGGCGCCGCCATCATCAGTGGTGGCATCCTCGGTGGCACCATCAGTGGTGGCATCAGTGTGGTCATCCTCGGGGGCACCATCAGTGGTCTCAGGATCGGTGCGGAAGGCGGCGGCCTCATACAAGTGAGCTTGTTCCTCCATCTCCTGGGACAACTCCCAGAATGCCTTGCCGCCCGAACCCCCGGCCTCATCGTTGTGGGCCATGTTTCTCTCTAAATAGAAACAAAGTTTGGTCAAAAAGTTGGTTATTGTCAAGGAACAAGATCTCTAAGTTGACCAAATAACCTAATTCTCGAGGAATCTCGCCAAAAAGTTGGTTATTGTCAAGGGACAATTGAGAGATGTTTGTGATATTGCCTAGGTGTTTTGGGATAGAACCTGTTAGTGTGTTGTTGCTAAGGTCCAAGTCCACGTTCTCAGGGTAACCTAGTTCTTGAGGGGTGTGTCTAGAAAGTTCACTCTTCTTTTTAGAAGACAAGCGTCTGAAATGGTATTGCCTTTCCTTAATTTGTACTATTTTTTCATTGTGTTGAATACTTATGTGGGTGAGTGTATCTGTAATTACTTTTTACTACACCGCAGGGTGTTCAAACACGCGGAGAGGATAAACGCTAGCAGGCTGATCATTGCATATCATTCATAACCATGAATGAAGGCTCAATGGACCAAGGAAAGAAAACCTACACAAACACAAGGATGACTATTGGAGACACTCAGGCCTGCTGCTTTGTGTTGATTGTTCAGAAGCTAGGGAATGTCCATTATATATAGATGCAGAGTAGCTTCGGCCGTGGTGAAGGTCAACCCCTATATTTTAATTGGAGGGCCAAGAGATAAGCTAAGCTGCAAATTATGAATCTGCGTCAAAAATTGCACCACATTCAGCATAGGGCAGGAGACGCCTACCCTAATGAATATGTTATTCTCACAGCTCATCACTTGCTGAACTTGGAAATCATTTCCGTGAAAACAATCAAACGGTTTTCAGCGACAAGTGATACAAGGAACTAAACTGGGTTTCAGCTCTACATGGGCCAGAGTGGACTTGAGCAAATGTGTGTATGTGATGTGCCCCAACAGGGTAAACTTATTAAGATATACTCCAATCTTCATCAAGTTGCAGTTTTGAAACGTTGGCAGTTTTTCTAGCTGATGAAAGGAAACGATTTCCTTCCTGGACCATCGAGTCATGCACACGTTGGGTTAATGCGTAGTCGAACTCCGATGAAGAAAAATAGGAAGTATATGGCATAAAGGGGTCTAGACTTGTGCAATTTTGACATTTAGGGTTACCCAAATGCATGTGTTATGACTTCTGAAGCCAGACAGAAACTCCGATTATTTTTGGTTCTGTACATGATGCAAAATGGATGGATGGATGAATATAATGAAGCAAGTAATTGTCCTGCCTTGGAAATTAAGCTGGTGCCTACAGGTATATGTATGTATTGTTCGGTTGGTCCTGAAAAACAAAAGCTATCTAGGTAGTATGCAATGCAAATTAAGCTGCAGGTAGCTTATTGTCTCCTCTCACTATCTCTCTATCACACATGGCAAGCAAGGGTGTCTGAGTGTGTGAATAAAATACTAAACTAATCCAACCACTAAAGCAAATTAATTTTTATTTCGGTTGAGAATCGGGCACCTTCTAGGTCAAGAAAATTGGGCATGACCTTTGCTAATTTTATTGACCTAGGAGTGCCCCATTTCTCAACCGAAACGGATATTAATCAACGTTTCAGGAGAAAGGGGTTATTTTAGAAGATCACAAGTAGCAGCAGCATCACTTGACAAAATCACAACTAGCAGCAACAACTTGCAGATAGCAGCAGCAACATCACTTGACAAGTAGTACAGCAGCCGCGTGGGCTGGATTAGCAAGAAAGCTGATGTACAAAACCTCAAAACTATGCAAAGTGCTGTGGGCTAAAAAACAATTACAGTAGACTAAAAAACAGGAATCATTATCTTCTATATGAAGCTGCTGATGATGCAACTTTAGTCTTCACTAGATAGAAATACTGTTGGCTGTTAGTACGACAGTGCAAGATTAATTCAGTAATAGGTGTTGTTGTGTTCTCTGTGATTGTGTTGTTGTTAGCAAGAAACTGCAATTGCTTTACTGTGGGCCCTAATTGTGTTGTTGTGTTCTCTGTTGTTGGTGAAATAGGTGTTGTATCCATAACTTAACTGTAATTGGGCCCCTGGACATCGAACAAACATAGAGCAAGCAAGACTGAATGTTCCAGACTATGAACCAGTGTGATGCACACAAGAATCAAACTGGAGTGTACAACAAAAAGAAACCACCTTGGCTGCTCCTAAACGCAGATCTCATGTTCCATAGTTGGAGACAGCATATTCCACAAGTTATAATCACTCAAGAAACGTCAACCGCTGATGCAAATTTAGCACCGAAGCATGCAACCCTCAAACATTACTACTACTACATGTACCAGGGCCAAAATCAAATTGCAATGCTTGTTTAGAGAATTTTCAGAGAGAAAATACAGGTACACCAAGCCACCAAGAGCTGCCATTTCTAAATTTAATTGCAACAATATCTTACACTAATAATTACAGTGTAAAAACCATGGAAATACACAGTAATTCCACTAAAAATGCCACTTGCAAATACAGAGCAAAAATCCACTAGAAGTACACTGTAAACCCACTAACATTTACAGTGTAAATTCCACTAACAATTACAGTGTAAATTTCACTGAAAATGCACAGTAATTACACTAAAAGTACAAGGGGGAGAGGGGGAGCTCACGGGGGCCGGGGAGTGGGGCGCGGGGAGGATGCCGGGGAGTGGGGCGCGGGGAGGATGTCGGGGACGAGGTCCGGGTGGTGGTGGTCCTCCTCCTGCTGCGAGAAGCAGCCGCGCTTGAGGTTGGGGCGGAGGTAGTAGATCCACCAAGGCAGAAGCTCTTGCCGCAGCGGTTCAGCCCGGCGAGTCTGGGGAGTAAGCTCCAGCAGCCGACGCCGTGGTGGTTGATGCGCAGCCGATGACGAGGGCGGCGGGGCGGCGGCGTCGGGAGAGGAGAGGGCGGCGTCGCGGGAGGCGGGGCGACGGACGGTGTCGGGACGGTGCGACGGCGGCGAGGCTTTC
>NC_041384.1:758509195-758570309 GCF_002162155.2 Triticum dicoccoides
GAGGGCGAGGGAGGGAGAGGGCGAGGGCGAGGGAAGGCGAGGAGAGGGCGAGGGAGGGAGAGGGCGAGGGCGAGGGCGAGCAGTGGGTCAGGGCAGCAGCGGCGGCGGCGGTGGATCGAGAGGGAGAGGGAACTGGCGAGGGGGAGAGGGAAGGGGGGATCGGGCGAAGGGGGAGAGGGAAGGGGGGATCGGGCACAATACTAATGGCGCACCTCACCGTGGTGCGCCATTAGTATTTTTTTATTTCAACTCGAGCCAACAGGTTATGTACCACCAGAACTGATCCACATCAAGTCCCCTCTACTAGCTCGACTGGTCAGCAGCTAGTTCTCACACTAGGAGGTCCTGGGTTCGACTCCCAGGCTCCACAAATTTTTTTAGCATTTAAAAAGCTGTTTGATACTTATTTGTGTTTAAATATGTTCAAACTTGTTTAAATAATAACAGTAATATTTTTTTATAAGACAGTAGCATTTAAAAACCTGTTTGATACTTATTTTTTTTTATAAGACGGTGCGCGGGGTGCGGGGGGTCGGCGGCGGTGGCCGGTGGACTGGGAGGGTGCTCGGCGGCGAGGGGGACCGGATCTGGCGAGGTGGGATAGCGATCAAGATGGAGGGGGATCGAGATCGAGTGTCCATGAAATTTAAAAATATTCATGATAGTTCAAAAAGTACCCATGAAATACAATCGAGAAATGAAGGCTACGATTTAAATACAATCGATCTTAGCTAGCTATCTGTTCACAATCTTCTTGCCCTTCTTTTTCGCAAATGGAGTTCTTCTGTGGAACGGACGTCCTTTAGGTAGGGTGGTCCTGCTTCTTCTTGTGGTGTATGCTGCTACTTCATCATCGTCGTCATGTTCGATCCTCGGGTCGCCGTACTTGTCGAAGTCTTGCTCATTGGCTACTCCATCCATTCCGATGATCTTCCTTTTGCCTCTCCTCACGACAACACGACTGGGCTTTGGCGGGTGGGTAATGAAGAAGCATTGGTCCACTTGGGAAGCCAGTACCCATGGCTCATTTTTCGCGGTGACGTTTGCGCCCGCGGTCTTGGATTTGGCTTCGGGTATAACCATGGTGGTGAAATACCGGTCTTCTTTTATGACGTTCTTGGCCCATCTGACACGGAACATCGGGACCTTCTCTCCAGCGTAGCTCAGCTCCCAGATCTCCTCGATCCTTCCGTAGTATCCGTCCTTGTCGTTACCGGTGTAGGATTCCATCGTTACCCCGGAGTTCTGATAACCATCGCTCTTCATGTCCTTGGCCTCGGTGTAGAATGTGTAGCCGTTGATATCGTACGCCT
The DNA here is from genome assembly GCF_002162155.2 of Triticum dicoccoides. Taxonomy (NCBI): domain Eukaryota; kingdom Viridiplantae; phylum Streptophyta; class Magnoliopsida; order Poales; family Poaceae; genus Triticum; species Triticum dicoccoides. Next base: position 758,510,509 of record NC_041384.1, read on the forward strand.
CATAGGTCATCAGGTTGTGCTCGGCGCCCTGTGACAAGGAGAATATGAGTTGTTCTTCCGCGGAAGAATCCTCATGTAAAGGGTACGACAGAAGCTTCTGCTTGAACCAACGCGTGAAACATGAGTTGTGCTCTTTGAGTATATCTCCGCCTGTCCTCTGTTGGCCTCGGTCATTGTACGTCTTCTTAATAAAGGTTTTGTGCTCTACCACCCAAGGATCGACCACGTCTATGTGTTGTAGCGCGACTAGGTTTGCTCTTTCAAAGTCGGCGAGTCGACCCTCGAAGTCGACATGCTTTTCGCGGCGACCCTCACGGTGACCCCATCCAGCGAGCCTACCGAGGTGCCTGTTGACGGGCAGACCAACGGGGTTCTCGATGCCTAGATAATTCGTGCAGTAGGAGATGCACTCTTCGGTCAGAAAGCCCTTGGCTATGCTTCCTTCTGGACGTGACATGTTGCGAACGTATCCTTTGATGACACCATTCATCCTTTCGAATGGCATCATGCTGTGCAGGAACGTCGGCCCGAGTTGGATGATATCCTCCACTATATGGACCAGCAGATGCACCATAACGTCGAAGAATGCGGGCGGGAAGTACATCTCAAGCTCGCATAGTATCACCACGATCTCTTCCTGTAGCCTCCTGAGTTGCCTCACGCCAATCGACTTCCGAGAGATGACATCGAAGAAGTTGCATAGGCCAAATAGCGTTTCACAGACGTGCGCGTCCATGATCCCACTGATTGCAACTGGAAGTATCTGCGTCATCAGCATGTGACAGTCGTGAGACTTCATCCCGCTGAACTTCTGCTTCGCTGGGTCTAGGTATCTGCTTATCTTCCCCGCGTAACCGTAAGGAAGTTTTACTCCTAGGAGGCAGGTGAAAAACTACTCGATCTCCTCCTGACTTAGAGTGAAGCACGCGGGGGGGTAGTCATTTCCGGTCTTCTTGGCCTTTTTGCCTTTGCGACGACTTTCTGTGTCCTGTTTCGCCTCATCATCATCATCATCATCATCATCATCATCATCATCATCATCATCATCATCATCATCATCATCATCATCATCATATATAGTGTGAAGCTCCTGCCTGATGCCCATTGATTTCAAGTCTGCCCTTGCTTTCGGCCCATCTTTGGTCCTCTCTAGCATGTTGAGCAGGGTACCAAGCAGACTCTCGCACACGTTCTTCGTGATATGCATGACATCAAGGCTGTGAGGCACACGGTGGATCTTCCAGTACGGCAAGTCCCAGAAAACAGACCTCATTTTCCATACCTTCAGCAGCGGCTCTGGCGCCTTTCGCTTCTTTCCCGGCTCTGGCGCCTTTTGCTTCTTTCCCGGCAGTGGGCAGTCTTTCCAATTTTTCAACAGCTTGTCTATTTCCTCGCCACTCCTCGTACACGGGCGTTTTCGGGGTTCGGTTTCACCATCGAACAGATCCTTGCGTTTCCTCCACGGGCCATCATCGCGAAGCCACCTTCGATGTCCCATGAACACGGTTTTCGAAGACCCGGGATATCTATCTAGATGGCGATACGTTGTGTCATCCATGCACCTTACGCATCCAGAGAATCCGTGGACTACCTGCCCCGCAAGATATCCGTAACCGAGATAGTCGTGCACCGTCGTGAGCAGTGCGGCTCTCATAGGGAAATATTCTTTCTCTGCGGCGTCCCACGTATTGGCTGGCGTTTTCCACAGCGTGTCAAGCTCCTCTTTCAGCAGCCCCAGATACAGATTGATGTCGTTCCCTGGTTGTTTTGGCCCTTCAATTAGCATACTCATGTGAATGTACTTCCTCTTCATGCACAACCAGGGGGGAAGGTTGTACATCCACACAAACATAGGCCAGGTGCTATGTGTGCTTCTCTGGCTGCCAAACGGATTGACTCCATCGGTGCTCGCGCCCAGCACGATGTTCCTTGGATCGTTCCCAAATTCTAGGTATTCGAAGTTCAACGCTTGCCACTGGCTCGCATCCTTAGGGTGACTCAACATCTTGTCTTTTTTACCTATCTCTGGATCATTTGCGTCATCTTCTCGCTTCTTCTCCTCCCTATCCGCGTGCCAATGCAGGAGCTTTGCTACCTTAGGATCCGCGAAATACCGCTGCAGACGAGGAGTGATCGGAAAGTACCACACCACTTTTCGAGGAGCTTTCTTCCTCTTCTTGTATCGAGTGACACCGCACACCGGACATATGGTAGACTCCGCGTGCTCGTCCCGATAAATGATGCAATTGTTCATGCACACATGGTATTTCACGTGCGGTAAATCCAGAGGACACACGATTTTCTTCGCCTCCTCCAAACTGGTCGGGCACTTGTTCCCCTTGGGAAGACGTTCGTGCCAGAATGACATGTTCTCGTCGAAGCATGCGTCGGTCATTTTGTGTTTTACCTTCATCTCCAGAGCCATGAGCGTTACTTTCAGGCGGGTATCCTCGGGCCTGCATCCTTCATACAATGGAGTAACCGCGTCTAACTCAAGTTGATCCATCTTGGCTTTCTCTCGGGCGGCAGCTCTTGCGTTATCCGTCTGCTTGAGAAGCAGCTCTTGAATATGAGGGTCCTGCACCCAGCCCATCGATGGTCCAGCGTCGTCTGCTCCGCCGGCATCATCATCATGTCCTGCATCTTCTACATGATGACTGTGTACAGCATCACCGTCGTGATCATCTCCAGGGGATTCTTCGTCTTCTCGCCCCCCCGAGCCGCGGTGGTTGTCTTGCTGCCCTTCCTCATTTCTTGCCCGGCCCCCATGGATGACTTCATAGTCATCTTCATCACCTTGCCACCGATAGCCATCCATGAAACCACGCAAGAGCAGGTGGTCCCGCACCTGCCCGGAATCCGGGTCCGCAATAAGGCTATTCAGCTTGCATCTTTGACACGGACATCTTATCTCCGTCTCGTTCTTTTGAAGCATCTCGGCCTTCGCGGACCTCAAAAACCTATTCACGATGCCTTCGGTCATCCTGCGGACCATGGTCGCCTGCGGGGTAGTGCAAAACGATATTTTAGAACCAAGAAAAAATTTGGCATGACTTTCCCTAAAAATAGGACCAAAAAGAATGCTTAATGCCAAAATTCTCGCCGAAACGGAAATGAATCAACATTCCGGCAAAATATTGGCAACTATCGCATTTCAAATACCGGTACACCTCCAAACACAAACACATATGCAACACCACAAACATATGCAACACCACGAACATACATAGATCTAGCTAGGCCATAAAAAGTGCATGTGCACATTGTTGTAGGGAGAACAACATAAATATAGCTTCCCCCCTTACTTACCTAGCAAAACAAGGTAACTTAACCACTTAATTTGAATGAATCTATGGTGGAAATGAGGTGAAAAAGAGGAGGCACCCGAGACAAGGAGGAGGCGGTGGAGAGAATGAAGTGGGGAGAAAGTGAGTGTGGGAGGAGAGGCTGTCCAAAATATCTTGTTGCTGCCCACTTACTAATGGCGCATCAGCAACAAATGCGCCATTAGTAATCCAGGTTACTAATGGCGCACCCCCTGGTGGTGCGCCATTAGTAGTTTTGCAACAAAAAAAACACTAATGGCGCACTCTGCCACGGTGCGCCATTACTAGTTTGAACTAGTAATGGCGCACCGCATGCGAGTGCGCCATTAGTACTTTTGCAAAATAAGGAATAAAAACAATAATAAAAAAAATAACATTAGTGGCGCACCTTCTGGCTGGTGCGCCATTACTAGTTACAACTAGTAATGGCGCACCACCAGTGGATGCGCCATTAGAATGTTTGGACAGGCGCACTAGTTCAAAAAAAAATTTGGTACTAATGGCGCACCGTGGGCAGGGTGCGCCATTAGTAGTTTCAACACTAATGGCGCATCAGAAGGTGGTGCGCCATTAGTATATACTAATGGCGCACCACATGTCTGGTGCGCCATTAGTGTCAATTCCATCTATAGCCCTTTTCCTAGTAGTGACGCGTCGCGCATCCGCCGGCGCCCAGGGTGGATAAGACCATCCCCAACCCTAGCCACTTCCGTTCCTCTTACTCAGTTTTTACATTGAGTAAACACCTTGGCAGCCCCTAATCTGCTGCTAAACAAGTGTTAACAAGAGTAAAAATAATATGGGCAGTTAGTACACTTGACAAGCTCCAAGTTACCCCATTGGAGCAAATTCAAAAGTCGTCTAGATTAATTCCTATAAAAATGACAAAAGTCTATGTTCTGTTAACTGGAAGAACAAAAAAACAGATTCTGGATTTGACATCCAGTAGCACTTTTCAAACGAAGTTTTGGACAGGCAAATGGGCACTAACATCGATGAACTTGGTACTGTCATGTAGATCACATCAAGGTGCTCAGAATTGATATAAGGCACTAATCCATAGGATGAACATGACTCTAGATATAGCCTTTGGAAGACAGTCAAATAATGTTTGAAACAGAGGACTTAGCCAAATTCCAGTGATTTTAGAAAATCATTTAAAACTTCGGAAATCATAGAAAAATAACGGTAATCCGGATCGAAGAACTTCGAACATGAAAGTTGCTCAGATCAACGAGACGAACCCGGATACGCTACCCACATATTCGTGCGATGCCTCTAAATACATGTACATGCAACCATCCCCCTCCGGTCATCTGTCTGACAGCTGTCCGGAATCGGGAAAACTTTCCCGGATGGGTTCCCCCTTCCTCGATATCATGTAGCACTGCGTTAGGACACACCCGACACTGCCTATTGTATTCTCATGTATTGTGTTACAATTGTTTGCTTGTATTTACTGTTTCTTCCCCCTCCTTCTCTCTCGATAGACCCCTGAGACCGCCGCCGACGTTGTTGTGTACGGCTACGTCGTCGACGACCCTTCCCTCTCGACAAAGCTTCCAGGCAAGACCCCCCCCTTTGATCACCAGATATCGCCTACTCTCCTCTATACGGCTTGCATTAGAGTAGTGTAGCATGTAACTGCTTTCCGTTAATCCTATTCTGATGCATAGCCTGTCATTGTTGCTACAACTGTTGATACCTTACCTGCAATCCTAAATGCTTAGTATAGGATGCTAGATTATCACAAGTGGCCCTACACTCTTGTCTGTCTTCCATGCTATTCTACTGGGCCGTGATCACTTCGGGAGGTGATCACGGGCATATGCTATATACTTAATACTGTTACATTACTTATGATACTGTTTGGAGTTGGGGGCTGAAGGAGCAGGTGCTCCATCCAGGTAGTGGTGGGCCTAGGTTCCCGACGGCCCCCGACTGTTACTTTGTGGCGGAGCGACATGGCAGGTTGAGACCACCTAGGAGAGAGGTGGGCCTGGCCCTGGTCGGCGTTCGCGGATACTTAACACTTTTAACGAGATCTTGGTATTTGATCTAAGTCTGGCTACTGGCCTATACGCTCTAACCATCTACGCGGGGACAATTATGGGCACTCGACATCGTGGTATCAGCCGAAGCCTTCGTGACGTCAGCGACTGAGCAGCGCGCGCCGGATTGGAACGTGAGCCTGCTCTTGTATTAAGGGGGCTAGTTCTGCTTCCGGCCGCCCTCGCAACGTGCAGGTGTGCAATGGGCGATGGGCCGAAACCCCTGCGCCATAGGATTTAGACCGGTGTGCTGACCTCTTTGTTGTGCCTAGGTAGGGCGGCGACGTGTTGATCTTCCGAGGCCGGGCATGACCCAAGAAAGTGTGTCCGGCCAAATGGGATCGAGCGTGTTGGGTTATGTGGTGCACCCCTGCAGGGAAGTTAATCTATTCGAATAGCCGTGATCTTCAGTAACAGGACGACTTGGAGTTGTACCTTGACCTTATGACAACTAGAACCGGATATTTAATAAAACACACCCTTCCAAGTGCCAGATACAACCGGTGATCACTCTCTCACAGGGCGACGAGGGTAGGATCATCGGTTAGGATTATGCTACACGATGCTACTTGGTGAACTTACCATCTACTCTCTTCTCCTGCTGCAAGACGGAGGTTACCAGAAGCGTAGTCTTCGAAAGGACTAGCTATCCCCCTCTTATTCCGGCATTCTGCAGTTCAGTCCACATATGATACCCTTAATCCATTTGATACCAATGCATACATATGTAGTGTAGTTCCTTGCTTACGAGTACTTTGGATGAGTACTCACAGTTGCTTTGCTCCCTCTTTTCCCCCTTTCTGTACCCGATTGCTGCGACCAGACGTTTGAGCCTAGGAGCCAGACGCCACCGTCGACGACTACTACTACTCGGGAGGTGCCTACTACTACGTGCAGCCCGCTGACGGCGACCAGGAGTAGTTTCGGAGGGTCCCAGGCAGGAGCATGCGCCTCTTTCAATCTGTATCCCAGTTTGTGCTAGCCTTCTTAAGGCAAACTTGTTTAACTTATGTCTGTACTCAGATATTGTTGCTTCCGCTGACTCGTCTATGATCGAGCTCTTGTATTCGAGCCCTTGAGGCCCCTGGCTTGTAATATGATGCTTGTATGACTTATTTTATTTGTAGAGTTGTGTTGTGATATCTTCCCGTGAGTCCCTGATCTTGATCGTACACGTTTGCATGTATGATTAGTGTACGATTGAATCAGGGGCATCACAGTTACCCACCCCCCGCCCCTATAAAAGTCGGGCGCTCCCACCGTCGATGGCACCCCGTTCTCGCTTCCCCCACTCGCCGACACCCACCACCGCTCCTTGTGCCCTCTCTCTCCCTGCCGCCGGTGATGGCCCGCCCCAACCTGACCCTGGAGGAGGCGGAGGAGCTCGCCCACTTCTCCATCTCCGCCACGCCCGACGTCCGCCTACAGGCGAGGTGGAGTCTCAGCGTCGACGGCGTGCCTGTCGCACCGGTGCCCGATGTCAGCACGCCAAACTTCGCCCGCGCCGTTGGTCTGTACCGGGTGTGGCTCTCGCCGGAGGAGTGGGCGGACCCGCAGTACGCCCCCGACCACACCGTCTGGGCGTTCCGGCTCGCTGATGACCACGACCGCTGCCTCCACACCTACGCCGACCCCTGACCGCCCGTGAAGCACAACCGGACGGCGCGGCACCACCTCTGGGACGGGCGATCCTTCAAGGACGTCGTCGTCCCGTACCGCGGCCAGGCGGTCGCCGACGTCGTGCCCGCCCCGACGAGCTACGGCTACGCGCTGTTCCACAACGGCGATCGTTGTACACGGGCGAGGGACGGCGTCGGATCCAGCCTCGCCGGGTCCAACCGCGCCCCTCCACCCGAGCCGGTGCAGGAGCTAGAGCCGGTGTTGCTGGACGAGTACATGCGGCTGGCGGCGAAGGACGGCGACCTGTAGGATATGCCGGGCTACCTGATGGCGATCCGGGAGTCGGAGAACGTCCCGATGCCGCCGCCCCTCGTCCAGGAGTACCTGCAGGTCGCCCCGGTCGCCATCCATCCAGAGGACCCGCCGGACTTCCCTGGCTACCACGCTGCGGTGGCCGACTCAATGGCTGCACCGGCCGCGCCAGCCGCGCCGATGGTGCCCTGGACGATGACAACAGCAGTAACGACAGCAATGACGGCGACGGGTATCGGTGTCAAAACCGGTGGATCTCGGGTAAGGGGTCCCGAACTGTGTGTCTAAGGTTGATGGTAACAGGAGACAAGGGACATGAAGTTTTACCCCGGTTCGGGCCCTCTTGATGGAGGTAATACCCTACGTCGTGCTTGATTGATATTGTTGAATATGAGTATTACAAGAGTTGATCTTCCACGAGATTGTAATGGCTAAACCTTAAAATCCTAGCCTGTATGACTAAGGTATTGAGTATACCCTTTCCAGACTACACCCTCCAGTTTATATAGACAGCGAGGGAATCTAGGGTTACATAGAGTCGGTTACATAAGATGGAATATTCATTGTTGTTCGCCAAGCTTGCCTTCCATGCCAAGGAGAGTCTTATCCGTACACGGGTGTAGTCTTCTGTCTTCATATCTTCACAACCCATCAGTCTGGCCCATAGATAACAGGCCGGATGCCCGAGGACCCATTAGTCCAGGACTCCCTCAACGGGCTCTACGACGAGGCCGACTTATGTGGCGTCGAGGACGAGTAGTTAGGTTTAGGTTACTTTTGAAATAACGTTTAGTAATGTTTAATTATTTTCGTAATGTTGTTTAGTTTAGCTAAGTTAAATTTCTAGTGCTATGTAAAATATTTATGAAAACTATAATGAAATGAGTGTGTTCGAATGCATGGCTTTAAAATATTGCTTACAAATCGAGGGTTTGAATTGATACTATTATTTAAAATGGTTTTATTGTACAAAATTATTGTAAAAACTTAAAAATAGAAAGAGTTAAACTTGAAGTGCAAAAAAAACTATGAAAATTAGAAGAGAAAATAAAAAACGAAAAAGGGGACAAATAAAAAATATTAGCAAAAACGAATGAAAATAAATTCTAAAAACACAAATGAGTTAAAGTATAAATGCAAGAAAAACTATGAAAATTAGGAAAGGAAATAAAAAACAAAACAAAGGGGAAAAATAAATAATCTTAGCAACAATGAATGAAAATAAAAAATTTTGTTTTAAAAAGAGTTTGGACACATACCATTATTTCAAATTGTTCTATTGTAAAAAATTAAAAATCACAACAGAATTAAACTATAATTGAAAAACTATAAAAATTAGAAAAGTAAATAAAAATGAAACAATAAAAAAATTACATAATATGACCAAAAACAAAAAAAAATATTATTTTTAAAAAAGGCCGCCGGCCTGGAGACGAGCGAGGCGTACTAAGTCGTTCCCGATCAAGCCAACGGCGAAAGGGACCGCTTTTCGGCCCTGCAAGGCCCACGGGCCCAAACAGACGGGGTAGGGCGGGCGTGCTATTGTGTTTTTTGGGGAGTACGGCGGGGTAGGGCGGGGTGTGCTATTTAAGCCGGTGCGGGCGCGCTTCGGCGGGCGAGGTCGGACTAAAGTTAGACCACGCCTACCGCGGCGTTGCGAGGACCACTGAGGTGGGCCGATTTCAGTGGGCCGAGTGGGCCGCCTGGCAGGCGCGCGCACGAGCAGTCCAGGGCGCAGGGGCAGTGTGCGTTACGGTGGAGGCGCACTTTTTAGTCCCACCTCGCCCGTCGAAGGACGCCCCGGCTGTTGGGGAACGTAGTAATTTCAAACAAAAAATCCTACGCACACGCAAGATCATGGTGATGCATAGCAATGAGAGAGGAGAGTGTCGTCCATGTACCTTCTTAGACCGTAAGCGGAAGGGTTATGAGAACGCAGTTGACGTAGTCGTATGTCTTCATGATCCGACCGATCCATGTACCGAACGTACGACACCTCCGAGTTTAGGACACGTTAAGCTCGATGACGTCCCACGAACTCCGATCCAGCACAGCTTCACAGGAGAGTTCCGTCAGCACGACAGCGTGATGACGGTGATGATGTTGCTACCGACGCAGGGCTTCGCCTAAGCACCGCTACGATATGATCGATGTGGATTATGGTGGAGGGGGGCACCGCACACGACTTGGAACAATCAACTTGTGTGTCCTAGGGTGCCCCCTGCCCCCCGTATATGAAGGAGTAAGGGGGAGGCCGGCCGAGCCTTGCAGGGTGTGCCAGGAGGAGTAGTCCTCCTCCTAGTAGGAGTAGGACTCCCCTTTCCTACTCCTACTAGGAGGGGGAAAGGGAGGAGAGGGAGAAGGAAAGGGGGACGCCACCCCCTTTCCTAGTCCAATTCGGACCATAGGGTGAGGGGGTGCGCGGCCTGCCCTGGCCGGCCCTCTCTCTCTCTCTCCTCTAAGGCCCATGTGGCCCATTACTTTTCCTGGGGGGTTCCGGTAACCCCCCGACACTCCGGTTTTCTCCGAAATTACCCGGAACACTTCCTATATCCGAATATAGTTGTCGAATATATCAATCTTTATGTCTCAACCATTTCGAGACTCCTCGTCATGTCCGTGATCACATCCGGGACTCCAAACTACTTTCGGTACATCAAATCACATAAACTCATAATACTGATCGTCACCGAACGTTAAGCGTGCGGACCCTACGGGTTCGAGAACTATGTAGACATGACCGAGACACGTCTCCGATCAATAACCAATAGCGGAACCCGAATGCTCATATTGGCTCCTACATATTCTACGAAGATCTTTATTGGTCAAACCGGATAACAACATACGTTGTTCCCTTTGTCAACGGTATGTTACTTTCCCGAGATTCGATCATCGTTATCTCAATACCTAGTTCAATCTCGTTTCTGGCAAGTCTCTTTACTCGTTCCGTAATGCATCATCCCGCAACTAACTCATTAGTTGCATTGCTTGCATGGCTTATAGTGATGTGCATTACCGAGGGGGCCAAAGATACCTCTCCCACAATCGGAGTGGCAAATCCTAATCTCGATCTATGCCAACTCAACAAGTACCATTGGAGACACATGTAGAGAACCTTTGTAATCACCCAGTTACGTTGTGATGTTTGGTAGCACACAAAGTGTTCCTTCGGAAATCGGGAGTTGCATAATCTCGTAGTCATAGGAACATGTATAAGTCATGAAGAAAGCAATAGCAGTAAACTAAAACGATCAAGTGCTAAGCTAACGGAATGGGTCAAGTCAATCACATCATTCTCCTAATGATGTGATCCCGTTTATCAAATGACAACTCATGTCTATGGTCAGGAAACATAACCATCTTTGACCAACGAGCTAGTCAAGTAGAGGCATACTAGTGACACTCTATTTGTCTATGTATTCACACATGTATTATGTTTCCGATTAATACAATTCTAGCATGACTAATAAACATTTGTCATGAAATAAGGAAATAAATAATAACTTTATTATTGCCTCTTGGGCATATTTTTTTCAGTCTCCCACTTGCACTAGAGTCAATAATCTAGATTACACAGTAATGATTCTAACACCCATGGAAACTTGGTGTTGATCCTGTTTTGCTCGTGAGAGAGGCTTAGTTAACGGGTCTGCAACATTCAGGTCCGTATGTATCTTACAAATCTCTATGTCTCCCACTTGGACTTGATCATCGATGGAATTGAAGCGTCTCTTGATGTGTTTGGTCCTCTTGTGAAATCTGGATTCCTTAGCCAAGGCAATTGCACCAGTATTATCACAAAAGATTTTCATTGGACCCGATGCACTAGGTATGACACCTAGATCGGATATGAACTCCTTCATCCAGACTCCTTCATTTCCTGCTTCCGAAGCAGCTATGTACTCCGCTTCACATGTAGATCCCGCCATGACGCTTTGTTTAGAACTGCTCCAACTGACAGCTCCACTATTCAATATAAACACGTATCCGGTTTGCGATTAAGAATCATGCGGATCAGTGTCAAAGCTTGCATTGACATAACCATTTACGATGAGCTCATTGTCACCTCCATAAACGAGAAACATATCTTTATTCCTTCTCAGGTATTTCAGGATGTTCCTGACCGCTGTCCAGTGATCCACTCCTGGATTACTTCTGTACCTCCCTGCTAAACTAATAGTATGGCACACATTAGGTCTGGTACACAACACTGCATACATGATAGAGCCTATGGCTGAAACATAGGGAACACTTTTCATTTTCTCTCTATCTTCTGCAGTGGTCGAGCATTGAGTCTTACTCAACTTCACAACTAGTAACACAGGCAAGAACCCTTTCTTAGTGTGATCCATTTTGATCTTCTTCAAAACTTTATCAAGGTATGTGCTTTGTGAAAGTCCAATTAAGCGTCTTGATCTATCTCTATAGATCTTGATGCCCAATATATAAGCAGCTTCACCGAGGTCTTTCATTGAAAAACTCTTATTCAAGTATCCTTTTATGCTATCCAGAAATTCTATATCATTTCCAATCAACAATATGTCATCTACATATAATATTAGAAATGCTACAAAGCTCCCACTCTCTTTCTTGTAAATACAGCCTTCTCCAAAAGTCTATATAACACAATATGCTTTGATCACACTATCAAAACGTTAATTCCAACTCCGAGAGGCTTGCACTAGTCCATAAATGGATCACTAGAGCTTGGACACTTTGTTAGCACCCTTTGGATTGATAAAACCTTCAGGTTGCATCATATACAACTCTTCTTCCAGAAATCCATTCGGGATGCAGTCCTCACATCCATTTGACAAATTTCGTAATCATAAAATGCGACAATTGCTAACATGATTTGGATGGACTTAAGCATCGCTACGGGTGAGAAAGTCTCATCGTAGTCAACTCCCTGAACTTGTCGAAAACCTTTCGCAACAAGTTGAGCTTTGTAGACAGTAACGTTACCGTCAGCGTCAGTCTTCTTCTTGAAGATCCATTTTGTTCTCATACATGGATTCCATCTCAGATTTTATGACCTCAAGACATTTTGCAGAATCTGGGCTCATCATCGCTTCCTCATAGTTCGTAGGTTCGTCATGGTCAAGTAACATGACCTCTAGAATAGGTTTACCGTACCACTCTGGTGAGGATCTTACTCTGGTTGACCTATGAGGTTCGGTAGTAACTTGATCTGAAGTTTCATGATCATCATCATTGGCTCCCTCACTAATTGGTGTAGGTGTCACAGGAACCGGTTTCTGTGATGGACTACTTTCCAATAAGGGAGCAGGTATAGTTACCTCATCAATTTCTACTTTCCTCCCACTCACCTCTTTCGAGAGAAACTCCCTCTCTAGAAAGGATCCATTCTTAGCAAAAAAAATCTTGCCTTCGGATCTATGATAGAAGGTGTACCCAACAGTCTCCTTTGGGTATCCTATGAAGACACATTTCTCCGATTTAGGTTTGAGCTTATCAGGTTGAAGCTTTTTCACATAAGCATCGCAACCCCAAACTTTAAGAAACCACAACTTTGGTTTCTTGCCAAACCATAGTTCATAAGGCGTCGTCTCAACGGATTTAGATGGTGCCCTATTTAACGTGAATGCAGCTGTCTCTAAAGCATAACCCCAAAACGATAGCGGTAAATCAGTAAGAAACATCATAGATCACACCATATCTAGTAAAGTACGATTACGACGTTCGGACACACCATTACGACGTGGTATTTCGGGTGGCGTGAGTTGCGAAACTATTGCGCATTGTTTCAAATGAAGACCAAACTCGTAACTCAAATATTCTCCTCCATGATCAGATCGTAGAAACTTTATTTTCTTGTTACGATGATTTTCCACTTCACTCTGAAATTCTTTGAACTTTTCAAATGTTTCAGACTTATGTTTCATCAAGTAGATATACCCATATCTGCTCAAATCATCTATGAAGGTGAGAAAATAACGTTACCCGCCGCGATCTTCAACATTCATCGGACCACATACACAGTATGTATGATTTCCAACAAATCTGTTGCTCGCTCCATAGTTCCGGAGAACGGCGTTTTAGTCATGTTGCCCATGAGGCATGGTTCGCAAGTACCAAGTGATTCATAATCAAGTGATTCCAAAAGTCCATCGGAATGGAGTTTCTTCATGCACTTTACACCAATATGACCTAAACGGCAGTGCCACAAATAAGTTGCACTATAATTATCAACTCTCCATCTTTGGGCTTCAACATTATGAATATGTGTATCACTACTATCGAGATTCATTAAAAATAGACCATTCTTCAAGGGTGCATGACCATAAAAGATATTACTCATATAAATAGAACAACCATTATTCTCTGGTTTAAATGAATAACTGTCTCGCATCAAACAAGATCCAGATATAATGTTCATGCTCAACGCTGGCACCAAATAACAATTATTCAGGTCTAAAACTAATCCCGAAGGTGGATGTAGAGGTAGCATGCCAACGGCGATCACATCGACTTTGGAACCATTTCCCACGCTCATCGTCACCTCGTCCTTAGCCAATCTTCGCTTAATCCGTAGTCCCTGTTTCGAGTTGCAAATATTAGCAACAGAACTAGTATCAAATACCCAGGTGCTACTGCAAGCTTTAGTAAGGTACACATCAATAACATGTATATCACATATACCTTTGTTCATCTTGCCATCCTTCTTATCCGCCAAATACTTGAGGCAGTTCCGCTTCCAGTGACCAGTCCCTTTGCAGTAGAAGCACTCAGTCTCAGGCTTAGGTCCAGACTTGGGTTTCTTCTCTTGAGCAGCAACTTGTTTGCCGTTCTTCTTGAAGTTCCCTTTCTTCTTTCCTTTACCCTTTTTCTTGAAACTGGTGGTCTTGTTGACCATCAACACTTGATGCTCCTTCTTGATTTCTACCTCTGTAGCCTTTAGCATTGCGAAGAGCTCGGGAATTGTCTTATCCATCCCTTGCATGTTATAGTTCATCACGAAGCTCTTGTAGCTTGGTGGTAGTGATTGAAGAATTCTGTCAATGACACTATCATCTGGAAGATTAACTCCCAGTTGAATCAAGTGATTGTTATACCCAGACATTTTGAGTATATGTTCACTGATAGAACTATTCTCCTCCATCTTGCAGCTGTAGAACTTATTGGAAACCTCATATCACTCAATCAGGGCATTTGCTTGAAATATTAACTTCAACTCCTGGAACATCTGATATGCTCCATGATGTTCAAAACATCGTTGAAGTCCCGGCTCTAAACCGTAAACCATGGCACACTGAACTATCGAGTAGTCATTGATGTCTATTACACAACCTTCTTCTTGTAGACGTTATTGGGCCTCTAAGTGCAGAGGTTTGTAGGACAGTAGCAAATTTCCCTCAAGTGGATGACCTAAGGTTTATCAATCTGTGGGAGGCGTAGGATGAACATGGTCTCTCTCAAGCAACCCTGCAACCAAATAACAAAGAGTCTCTTGTGTCCCCAACACACCCAATACAATGGTAAATTGTATAGGTGCACTAGTTCGGCAAAGAGATGGTGATACAGGTGCAATATGGATACTAGATAATGGTTTTTCTAATCTGAAAAATATAAAAACAGCAATGTAACTAATGATAAAAGTGAGCACAAACGGTATTACAATGCGTTAAAACAAGGCCTAGGGTTCATACTTTCACTAGTGCAAGTTCTATCAACAATAATAAAACAATTGGATCATATAACTATCCCTAAACATGCAACAAAGAGTCGCTCCAAAGTCACTAATAGCGGAGAGAAAACGAAGAGATTATGGTAGGGTACGAAACCACCTCAAAGTTATCCTTTCTGGTCGATCTATTCAAGAGTCTGTAGTAAAATAACATGAAGCTATTCTTTCCGTTCAATCAATCATAGAGTTCGTACTAGAATAACACCTTACACTAGTAGAAAAAGGGTCAAACGTGAAGCACATTAGTGCCGGTTTGATTTTGGCCCGGTACTAATGGTACCATTAGTGCCGGTTCGAACGGATTTGCATTAATGCCGGTTCGTGTTGAACCTTTAGTACTGGTACGTGGCATGAACCGGTACTAAAGGGGTGGTGGCAGGCTGGCGTCAGGCCGGGGCCCCACGATCACCTTTAGTACCGGTTCGTGGCACGAACCGGTACTGAAGGTCTAACCTTTATTACCGGTTCGTGCCATGAACCGGTACTAAAGGGGTCTGACCTATAGGGTTTGTGACACAAACCGGCACTATAGGGCAATTTTCAAACTCTAGCCCCCTCGTGTGTCGCCATTTCAGTTCTGAAAAAATCAAAAGAAAATGATAAAAACTTCAAAAAATAAAATCCTTCGAGAGGTAGTTATATTACTACATCTACTAGTTAGGAAAATTTAAAAACTACAATTTGGACATGTTTTGCAAAAAGTGTAGGGAAAATGTAAAACGGCTATAACTTTTGCATACGATGTTGGAAAAAAAACGTATAATATATCAAAAAATTCAGCACGAAAATCCGCATCCGATGGAGACGGCCTACGACCTGTTTGGAATTTTTTAGAATCCTCAAATTCCAAAAGGAAAAAAAGATATGGTCAAATTTCAGTTTGTTTAAAAAAAATTGGTTAAATCTGGTCAAACTACTTATTCAAGAAGTATTAATGTTACTACATAATTATTCAAGAATATTAGTGTTACTAAATAATTATTTCAATTTTTTGAATTTTGGTCAAATCTGGTCAAACTATGGTCAAACTATGGTCAAACTTATTCAAGAAATATTAGCGTTACTAAATAATTACTGTTTTTTAGAATAATAGTTTCAAACTCAAACGGTGAAATGTGTGACTTCATGCTCAAGCTAAACTCCTGAGGGTTAATAGGATTGACATCTTACTATTGTCAGGAAAACAACAAGTGCAGACTCGGAAACGAAGGAGAATAGAACCCGAAAGTTAAGCGTGCTCGGGCTGTAGTAGTGAGAGGGATGGGTGACCGGTCGGGAAGTTAGATGATTTGGAATGAGTGATCCACACTTGAGCAGTTAAGAGAGGTGATTAGAGACTAAATCATCAAATAATTTAAAAAAATTAAAATAAAAAAAATCAAAAACATTTCCAAAATTTTCAAAAAAATAAATAAAAAAAAAACCTTTAGTACCGGTTGGTAACACCAACCGGTACTAAACGTCCCCCATACCAGGGCGCGAGCTCACGCCACGTGGTGGCACTTTAGCGCCCACCCTTTAGTGCCGGTTATAGAACCTGCACTAAAGGCCCTTACGAACCGGCGCTAAAGCTCCGTTTTCTACTAGTGTTAAGACACAAATCAACCAAAACCCTAATGTCACCTAGATACTCCAATGTCACCTCAAGTATCCGTGGGTATGATTATACGATATGCATCACACAATCTCAGATTCATCTGTTCAACCAACACAAAGAACTTCAAAGAGTGCCCCAAAGTTTCTACCAGAGAGTCAAGACGAAAACGTGTGCCAACCCCTATGCATAGGTTCATGGGCGGAACCCGCAAGTTGATCACCAAAACTTACATCAACTGGACCAATAGAATACCCCATTATCACCACGGGTATCCCACACAAAGACATACATCAAGTGTTCTCAAATCCTTAAAGACTCAATCCGATAAGATAACTTCAAAGGGAAAACTCAATCCATTACAAGAGAGTACAGGGGGAGAAACATCATAAGATCCAACTATAATAGCAAAGCTCGCGATACATCAAGATCGTATCACCTCAAGAACGAGAGAGAGAGAGAGAGAGAGAGAGAGAGAGAGAGAGGGAGTGAGAGGTCAAACACATAGCTACTGGTACATACCCTCAGCCCCGAGGGTGAACCACTCCCTCCTCGTCATGGAGAGCGCCGAGATGATGAAGATGGCCACCGGAGAGAGATTCCCCCCCCCCTCTGGCAGGGTGCCAGAACGGGTCTAGATTGGTTTTCGGTGGCTACGGAGGCTTCTGGCGGCGGAACTCTCGATCTATTCTGTTCCCCGATGGTTTTAGGGTATATTGGTATATATATATAGGAGGAAGAAATACATTACGGGATCAACGAGGGGCCCACGATGGTGGAGGGCGCGCCCAGGGGGTGGGCGCGCCCCCCTGCCTCGTGCCTTCCTCGTTGCTTCCCTTACATACACTCCAAGTCTTCTGGATTGCTTCTGTTCCAAAAATAACTCTCCCGAAGGTTTCATTCCGTTTGGACTCCGTCTGACATTCCTTTTCTGCGAAACACCGAAACAAGGGAAAAAACAGAAACTGGCACTGGGCTCTGGGTTAATAGGTTAGTCCCAAAAATAATATAGAAGTGTTTAATAAAGCCCATAAACATCCAAAACAGATAATATAATAGCATGGAACAATAAAAAATGATAGATACGTTGGAGACGTATCAGTCATCAGCTTTGCTTTGCCGGGCATTCATAACATCTGGTTTGGCTCTTGCAGCAGGTTTGGCACCTAGCGGTGCTTCCAGGACGTAATTCTTCTGTGCAGCAATGAGGATAACCCTCAAGTTACGGACCCAGTCCGTGTAATTGGTACCGTCATCTTTCAACTTTGCTTTCTCATGGAGCATTAAAATTCAACGGAACAACAATACGGGCCATCTATCTACAACAACATAGACAAGCAAAATACTATCAGGTACTAAGTTCATGATAAATTAAAGTTCAACTAATCATATTTAAGAACTCCCACTTAGATAGACATCCCTCTAATCATCTAAGTGATCACGTGATCCAAATCAACTAAACCATGACCGATCATCACGTGAAATGGAGTAGTTTTCAATGGTGAACATCACTATGTTGACCATATCTACTATATGATTCACGCTCGACCTTTCGGTCTCAGTGTTCCGAGGCCATATTTGCATATGCTAGGCTCGTCAAGTTTAACCCGAGTATTTATGCGTGTACAAAACTGGCTTGCACCCGTTGTATGTGAACGTAGAGCTTATCACATCCGATCATCACGTGGTGTCTCGGCACGCCGACCTTTGGCAACGACTCAGGGAGAACACTTGTACCTTGAAATTTAGTGAGAGATCATCTTATAATGCTACCGTCAATCAAGCAGAATAAGATGCATAAAGGATAAACGTACATGTAATCAATATAAGTGATATGATATGTCCATCATCATCTTATGCCTTTGATCTCTATCTCCAAAGCACCGTCATGATCACCATCGTCACCGGCGCGACACCTTGATCTCCATCGTAGCATCGTTGTCATGTCGCCAAATATTGCTTCTACGACTATCGCTACCGTTTAGTGATAAAGTAAAGCAATTACAGGGCGATTGCATTGCATACAATAAAGTGACAACCATATGGCTCCTTCGAGTTGTCGATAACTCCGTTACAAAACATGATCATCTGATACAATAAAATATAACATCATGCCTTGACCATATCACATCACAACATGCCCTGCAAAAACAAGATAGACGTCCTCTACTTTGTTGTTGCAAGTTTTACGTGGCAGCTACGGGCTGAGGAAGAACCGATCTTACCTACATATCAAAACCACAACGATATTTCGTCAAGTTAATGTTGTTTTAACCTTCAACAAGGACTGGTCGTAGTCACACTCGGTTCAACTAAAGTTGGAAAAACTGACACCCGTCAGCCACCTGTGTGCAAAGCACGTCGGTAGAACTAGTCTCGCGTAAGCGTACGCGTAATGTCGGTCCGGGCCGCTTCATCCAACAATACCGCCGAACCAAAGCATGACATGCTGGTAAGCAGTATGACTTGTATCATCCACAACTCACTTGTGTTCTACTCGTGCATATAACATCTACGCATAAACCTAGCTCTGATGCCACTATTGGGGAACGTAGTAATTACAAAAAAATTCCTACGCACACGCAAGATCATGTTGATGCATAGCAACAAGAGAGGAGAGTATCGTCCACATACCCTCGTAGACCATAAGCGGAAGCGTTTTGAGAATGCGGTTGATGTAGTCGTACGTCTTCACGATCCGACCGATCCAAGTACCGAACGTACGACACCTCCGAGTTCAGCACACGTTCAGCTCGATGACGTCCCACGAACTCCGATCCAGCAGAGCTTCGCAGGAGAGTTCCATCAGCACGACGGCGTGATGACGGTGATGATGTTGCTACCGACGCAGGGCTTCGCCTAAGCACTGCTACGATATGATCGAGGTGGATTATGGTAGAGGGGGGCACCGCACATGGTTTGGAACAATCAACTTGTGTGTCCTAGGGTGCCCCCTGTTCCCGTATATAAAGTAGCAAGGGGGAAGGCCGGCCGGCCCTTGCAGGGCGCGCCAGGAGGATGATTCCTCCTCCTAGTAGGAGTAGGACTCCCCTTTCCTACTCCTACTAGGAAGGGGAAAGGAAGGAGGAGAGGGAGAAGGAAAGGGGGGCGCCGCCCCCCTTCCCTAGTGCAATTCGGACCAGAGGGGGAGGGGGCACACGGGCTGCCCCGGCCTGCCCTCTCTCTCTCCAGTAAGGCCCATGTGGCCCATTACTTCTCCCGGGGGGTTCCGGTAACCCTCCGGCACTCCGGTTTTCTCCGAAATTACCCGGAACACTTCCGGCATCCGAATATAGTCGTTCAGTATATCAATCTTTATGTCTCGACCATTTCGAGACTCCTCGTCATGTCCGTGATCACATCCGGGACTCCGAACTACCTTCGGTACATCAAATCACATAAACTCATTTAATACCGATCGTCACCGAACGTTAAGCGTGTGGACCCTATGGGTTCGAGAACTATGTAGACATGACCGAGACATGTCTCCGGTCAATAACTAATAGCAGAACCTGGATGCTCATATTGGCTCCTACATATTCTATGAAGATCTTTATCGGTCAAACTGCATAACAACATATGTTGTTCCCTTTGTCATGGGTATGTTATTTGCCCGAGATTCGATCGTCGGTATCTCAATACCTAGCTCAATCTCGTTTCCGGCAAGTCTCTTTACTCGTTCCATAATGCATCATCCCACAACTAAGTCATTAGTTGCATTGCTTGCAAGGCTTATCGTGATGTGCATCATCGAGAAGGCCCAGAGATACCTCTCCGACAATCGGAGTGACAAATCCTAATCTCCTATGCCAACTCAACAAGTAGCATTGGAGACACCTGTAGAGCACCTTTATAATCACCCAGTTACATTGTGACGTTTGGTAGCACACAAGGTGTTCCTCCAGTAATCGGGAGTTTTATAATCTCATAGTCATAGGAACATGTATAAGTCATGAAGAAAGCAACAATAGTAAACTAAAATGATCAAGTGCTAAGCTAACGGAATGGGTCAAGTCAATCACATCATTCTCCTAATGATGTGATCCCGTTTATCAAATGGCAACTCATGTCTATGGTTAGAAAAAATAATCATCTTTGACCAACGAGCTAGTCAAGTAGAGGCATACTAGTGACACTCTGTTTGTCTATGTATTCACACATGTATTTTGTTTCTGGTTAATACAATTCTAGCATGAATAATAAACATTTATCATGAAATAACGAAATAAATAATAACTTTATTATTGCCTCGAGGGCATATTTCCTTCACCGACCGGCTTAAATAGGCGGATTCGTGCACCCTGGCAGATAAGATAGTTAGTAATAAAGTGATTTGACTTTGCACTGCCCGGGCAGCTGCGGGAGTCCTGCTAGTGCATTGTAAACTCAGATCACATCATTACTATCTATCTTATTTTTGATAGTTTAGCACTCTACGCAAATTTTTTCACCTCACTTAAATTATATCATTAATATCTAAAGTTTTTTAATATTTGTCACACGTGATTTAAATCACATTATTAGTACCTGAACGGTCTTCGTAGAACGAGGTCAATTTTTTGGACATCTTCAGAATGGCCTGAAATTTTGTAAGTGAGTTGGTATGCCCACTTCCACACCGAATCCAAAAATTGATCGTATTTCGATACCAAAAGCATGTTGCGTCACGTCCGGTCAGTGTTTTAGGTGTTTTCACCAAAAAGATTGTAGAAAATTCATAAAGTGGCAAAAAGCCACGAAACTTGTCATGCATCCTAGTCATGATGGTAGAACAGTATGGAAAAAATTTAGGTTCATTTGAAGGATGTAAAAAAAAACTCCTTTTCGGACAGGGCCTTTGCTCCTACCCGAATGGTTTACGGAGAACGAGGTCAATTTTTTGACATCTTCAGAATGGTCTAAATTTTGCATGTGAGTTAGTATGCCCACTCCCACACTGAATCCAAAAATTGATCGTATTTTGATACCAAAAGCACGTTGCGTCACGTCCGATCAGTGTTTTAGGTGTTTTCACCGAAAAAATTATAGAAAATTCATAAAGTGGCAAAAAGCCGCGAAACTTGTCATGCATCCTATTTATGATGGTAGAACACTATGGAAAAAATTTGGGTTCATTTGAAGGATGTCGAAAAAAACTCCTTTTCGGGCAGGGCAGCGGTTTTTTCAATGCATTTGCACTCGTCGAGTACTGGTACAGGGAGTGTCTGTGTGGACATGCAGTCGTCATGTGACTCGTTCTCACGGAGCCGAACAATGCAGTTCTCATAATGCACAACCATATCAACAATTGTCATGCCAGAGTCAAGATGCATATGAAGGCAAGAGTTCGGACTCTCGCTCCTCTGGTTACTCTGCATATCAAGGAAGACCCCACCAGTGAGAGATGACGCAGCCCAAAGCCTATGCAACCATGTTTCAGTTTTCTCCGACTCCCATTTAGCTCTAAAAGCTGCCCATCTCGGCTCAAACTCATCATGTGTAGTAGCATAGTAAATAAGAGACCTGAACTCCTTAAGGGACTTATGGTGGAGGTGTTTCTGCATGTTTTTCTCTATATGCCACGCACAAAGTCGATGCCACACGTCAGTAAGGACCTTCCTGACGGCCCTTATCATGGCTGCATCTCCGCCAGTAATTACAGACCCCGGCTTCTTCTGATAATGAGCTCTCTAGAAGGTCTGCAACACCCAAACATATGTATCCTCCATCTCATCTGACACAACAGCACAACCGAACACATGGTGCAACGATGATTGTTTAGACCAACAAAAGGTATGAATGGCATTCTGTACCTATTCACCTTGTAAGTGTTGTCGAAGACGATTACATCAGCAAAGTCAAGGTAATCCCGACGTGACTGAGAATCACACCAGAACATGTTCTTCAGCTTTCCTTCTGCGTCAACAGTGTGCTCAAATAAAAAGTCTGGATCCCTTGCCTTTCTCGTCATCATGATACCAATAGGAGTGTCCGCATCACCCTTTGCTAGCAACTTCATTTTCTCCCTATAACACATGTTATAAAGCTTTCTCCTGCCGAAACCACCCGTGCATATGATCCATACCTACTAACGAAGTTGTCATAAATCCAATGTTATTTTAGCCCAGCACCTGCCATTGCTAAGATCTGAAGCTTCTGGTATTCCTTTATCTGTTTATGAGACCGAAGATATATAACTTCATCCGGTCTAGCAAGAGTGTGACTATGATCAACGGTGAAACTGCTGACATACCAAATGGATCACTCTCTATCAAGCTTCATAGTTAGATGGGCCTCGCAATAGCATCGAGTCTCCGCTCTCAGCCTGCGCTTCTTCCCTTCCATGGTACAAAACTTAGCTTGTCGTTTCCCAGCCCTTGAACAGAGAAACCTCCTCAAGCGCCTACGTGCGGCGATACCCTTTGCATATTTCAAGATGTCCTTCCTAATGCTAAAGCCACGCTTTTTCGCGTAGTTGTTATAGAAAGCATATGTCTCCTCGTCTGTCCTGAACGTCGTAGACATCACCGTCCAATGCCTGTCCAGAGATTCTTGCTGGTATTCATCGTACCCAGTGTCAAAATTGCACTCATCATCATCGACATCATCATCGTTTTCGCACGCGCCACCAACCTCTCCCTGAAAAACAAACAACCTTATATGTCAGTATGTAGTTGTATAAGGACAATCATATGTATTCACTTTGCACTACTTACTTTGCACGAGCTGTCATTATAAGATGCATTGATATCGTTTTCGTCATTGGCATCATCGAAAAACTTCCACTCATAGTACCCTTCCACTTCCATCTGCGCAAATTTTAAATATGATACGTAAAATTTGATGCGTTTTTCATGTCACTTTAAAATAACCTACATAATTCTAAACCTACATGGCTTCCGCTTTCAGCATATGAATCATCTACATCCATATCCTCATTGTCATCATCCCCTCCTACCCGTGTAAAGTCAAACATGTTATTGTCATCGCGGATGCTTGTATTTATATGTTTGACAACATGTAGACAACTTACATTGCCATTGTAAGACTCATCCAAACTCATATAATTTTCGTCGTCATGTTCGTCTTCATCCAATGACAATGATCTGCCCTCGTTACCGCCATCATCACCGTCATATCCTATTTCAGCCTCTATCTATACACGTTCATATATAATCGAAGATCCATTCAAACATCACGTAACATCTTCGCAATTAAAATCCGTTTTTAAATCACTATGCCAGCGGCTCGCGTACCTTGTTGCCTTCGTCAGACATGACAATAGTGTTGGGATTCGCCGGAGGCTCGACGGCGAATAGCTACGAGCTGACGGCGGCGGAGGCGTCTGCCCGACCGAGGTGATTGTCGGCGTCTAGTCACGCACAACGCGAGGACGAACAGCACGCCGAGCTGACGAAGGCGCCGACGTAGGTGGTTGTTGGCGTCCAGTAGCGCACAACGCATAGGTTTTTTTTCCGTCGGCCAGATACTGCCGGAGATGGCGGCGGCGGCGCGAGAGGTGGCGGCTGAGGCGACGTGAAGGTAGGGTTCGCCCGATCGGTTTTTTTAATCACTGGAACCACACGGGCGTGCATGCGGGCGGGCGTACACCGGGTGTGGGCACGGACGGGCAGGTGTACGCGACAACGCCGTACGGCGACGCGGACGCGCGTACGGCGGGCGGGTATTTTAATACGACATGTGAAATGACCGCCCTACCCCTTATACGTTTTGGGGGAGGGGGGGGATGGGTTGTACCGAAGCGCGGCTCTTCTCAAAGAGGGAGGAAAAATGGGTTCAATGGTAGAGTTGTTGGCCGATGGAATTGTAGATCCGCGGTGGTGGCGCATGGAATCTTGGCTGGCAGTGGTGGACGGCATGCTCCAGCGGGCGATTCCTGGTGACCGAGCTGCTCGCCAGGATGTGGGCCCTCCCAGCGATGCGGTCTCCCCCTTTTTTTCGTCCGCTGGTGTAGTCGGTCGGGTGGCTAGCTTCTCCTCATTGGCTCGGGGAGCGGCTCCATGCGAGGAGGGACGTCATAGGCGGCGGCACTGCTATGCCGGCATGCGAGCCAATGCTGGTCGGCGGAGGTGCCGGTGGGGATCTCGGGTGGGATGCGCCCTTGGCCGATTCTAGCAAGCCAAATCTAGCCCTTCACTGTGGTGTTGGTATTCCTTGATGATCATTGTTCCCAACCAGGTGGGATTTTGGCTCCGGGGCCGAGGATTCTTGTAAGCGTGGGTCAACATTGGGGATGTCCTGTCCTGGTTATGTACTACTCCCTCCGTTCGGAATTACTTGTCGCATAAATGGATGTATCTAGAACCACACAGTGATCCTGGCTCCTGGGCCAACATTTTCCATGCCAAGGTGCTTGCTTTCCCACTGGCGGTATGTCTTTGATAATGGATAGTCTCCATTGGATGCTGGGGCGGCAGCCCCAGAAGATGAGGTTGCGCGGTTGGCTCTACCGTCAGGAGTTCTACAGTAGTGGTGGTTCTCATCTTTGCTGTTGGGATAGGGAGCGCAGGGCGGCAGATGTTCCTAGAGTTCTCGTGGCTTCGGCAGTGGCGGTTCTCTACTCTTGTTCTGGAGGCTTTGAACTGGCAATGTCATTCCTCACCTCGAGTTGGGCAGTGTTGTTGGTACCCCGTGTGGCATGGATGAGGCTCCCAGCGAAATGTCCGTGATCTAGTGCCGGCGATGGCTATGCCTGTGGGTGTCACATCCCTCTTGAGGCGTCAGTGTGGGTCCCCTCTCCATTTTAGGGCTACAAGTGAAAACCCTAGTTCGTAAGGAGTGGCACGTTGCATCATCCGCCTCTTGGGGCGTCTACATAGAGCTCAGATACCATTCAATTGCAGATTGTCCATGTCTTTGGGCATGCTTTGATCCTGGCGTGAAGCTTCTTTGGCACTGTCATGGGTTTTGCTTGATTGGTCTCATAGGTTTTACACGTGCCGCCATTATCACAATTCTCGGTCCTTATTGTGCATTGGCAGAATCAGCGCTCCATGGCCTGGAACAAGAGGGGAAGTGGCCTTCTCGGGCGATAGCTTGGTGTCTATGGAGCAACGGAATCGGAAGGTTTCCTAAGGAAGCATGGTTTTGTTCATGATCAACCGTCTCGGTTGCCTATTATTCGGGCGTTGGTACTCATTTATTCTTGCTTGGCTTTTTAGTTGGTGTCATTATCAATACTCTCTTGGATGTCGACTGCATATTAAACTACTTTGTAAGAGGACTACATCATCATAAAATAGGCCGAAAGCCTGTTTCATGTGAGAACCAACCGTAGAAGGAGTGGTTAATAGAGGGGTGGTTGTGCCCCCAACCTATCACAAATTAAATAGTGTCTTTGATAACAGTCTATCTCATTGACTTTGTTGTACTGTTCTTTTGGTGCACATACCATTTTCTTGCTTGACTTTTGTGTGTGGCTACTTCCTATAATCTTGCTCAACTTTTGGGCTGGTGGTGTTCCCGGTAGTTTCTAGAACGTCATTTTTAGTTGAAGCTGCTTTGGAAGAAGATTTCAACATCGCCCAGTGTGGTCATTTGAATTTAATTTATAAAGTGGGCCCAAAGTCTGTTTTAAGAGAGAAGCAACCATAGAATGGGTGGTTAATAAAAAAGTGGTTGCGCCCCTAACCCATCACATATCAAACAGTGTACTTCCTCCGTAAATATAAGTCTTTTTAGATATTTCAATATAAACTACATACGGATGTGTATAGACATATTTTAGAGTGCAGATTTACTCATTTTGCTCCATGTGTAGGAACGGATGTGTATAGACATATTGCAATCTCTAAAAAGACTTATATTTGGGAACGGAGCAATTATTGATAACTGTCTATCCCTATGGCTTGTAGTAGTATTCTACTCTTTTAATGATAGGCGATTTGGAAATTTTGAAATTCTATAACTCTGTTTTTTGTTTTTGGTAGAAGTTGTGTAAGTGACCGTGTATATTCCGACTAGTTTAAAAAATACAGTACATGCTAATCCATGGGCTAAGAAAGTACTCCCTCCGATCCAAACCACGGCACATATTTGGGAACCGAGGGAGTACTACACGAATATATTGTTGCAATTTACAGTCCACCAGAAAAGAACACTGTTATTATCACATTGTTATTGCTGAATTAGTTTACCAGACTAACTGTTTTCATGCGGATTAAGTAACATATGTCATTCAAACAATATCAATAAGCAATACAGTATGATTCACAAAAAAAAGTAAAATTAAGCAATATGGTATCTTTTTTCCTTTATTATGGACGGAAGGCCAGGATTCATTTTGTACTACATTGCTTTTTTTTTTTGAGCAACTTTTGTACTAGATTGCTAGTCAAAGCTTCGATCCTGAAGTGGATATGGTGGGCCGGGCCGGTTCGGTCCTCCTCTTGTCTGAAGCCCTGGGTCTGAGCCCACGCGCCCTCTCCCGCAGCACGAGCTTTTGCAGCTTCCCCGTGGCCTTCTTGGGCAGCTCATCGACGAACACCACCTTCCTTGGCACCATGAAGTGCGCCATCTTGCTCCGGCAGAAGGACACAATCTTCTCATCGCTGACCTCGCCGGCTCCAAAGTCGGACTCTTTCTTCAGGACGACGAAAGCGCACGGCGTCTCGCCCCAGTACGGGTGCGGCATGGCGACCACCGCCGCCTCCCGCAGAGCAGGGTGGCCGTACAGCGCCGCCTCAATGTCCACGCTGCTGATGTTCTCGCCGCCGGATATGATCACGTCCTTCGAGCGGTCCTTGATCTCCACGTACCCGTCCGAGTGCACCACGCCCACGTCGCCCGTCAGAAACCACTCGCCGTGGAACGCTGCTGCCGTGGCCTCCGGGTTCTTGTAGTATCCCTTCATCAGGCTGCTACCGCGCAGCACGATCTCGCCGAGAGTGCCGCCGTCGCGGGGCACGCTCTCCATGGTCTTGAGGTCCTTTACCTCGGCGCCGGCGAGGGAGAGTGCGCCCACGCCCTGCCGCGCCTTGAGCAGCGCGCGCTCTGTCGGTGGCAGCGCGTCCCACCGCTTCCGCCACTCGCACACCATGGCCGGGCCTGTGGCTTCCGTCATGCCGTAGGCGTGTGTGACGTGGAACCCCAGCCGCTCCACGCGCTCCAGCAGCGCTGCGGGCGGCGGCGCGCCACCCGTGAGCACCTCGACAGTGCGGCGAAGCGGTCCGCGGTCAGCTTCCAGGAGGACGTTGAAGAGCACGGGTGCGACACACATGTGGGTGACGCCGTGGTTGGCGATAGCTGAGTACATGGCGTCGGCTGTCGGCGCACGGACACAGACGTTGGCGCCGCCGCGCGCCGCCACGCCCCACGTGAAGGTCCAGCCATTGCAGTGGAACATCGGTAGCGACCATAGGTACACCGGCTCGTGGCCCACGCCCCACTGGAGGAGGAGCCCCATGGTGCTGAGGTAGGCGCCGCGGTGGCTGTACACGACGCCTTTCGGTGCCGACGTGGTGCCAGAGGTGTAGTTGAGCGCGACGGCGTCCCACTCATCCTCGACCTTCCTCGGTGGGTACCTCGCCGGGTCGCCGCGTGCCACAAGCTGTTCGTACTCCAGCTCGCCGACGCACGCGCCCGTCGGCGTGTCAATGTCATCTATGACGACGAGCAGCGGCAAGTTCGTGTCCGAGATGGCGTTAAGGGCCTCCGTGACGACACCTGCGTACTGGTAGTCGACGAAGAGGAGCTTTGGTGCGGCATGCCTTAAGATGGCGGCCACGGCTGCCGCATCCAGGTGGGTGTTGATGGCGTTGATGACCGCGCCGGCCATCGGGACAGCGAAGTGCATCTCGTACAGCGCCGGCGTGTTGGGAGCAAGAACCGACACCTGGATGTCACGTCGTCAGAAGAAGTTGGATACTGCTCTAAATTTCAAACACAGGGGGCTACGGGGTACTGTAGTGTAGTGTAGTACTCCCTCCGTCCCAAAATACTTGTCATCAAAATAGATAAAAGGGATGTATCTACATGTATTTTCAGACGGAGGGAGTAGTACACATCGAGCAGCCATTAATGGACGCAATGGATAGTTTGTGAAGCTATAGCGAGCTAGGTACGTAGGACATCGTTCTTGGAGACGGAGAGTGCCCGGAGCGCGGCGACGAGGCGGCAGCAGCGGTCGCACGTCTGGCGCCAGGTGAAGGTGGTGCCGCCGTAGATGAGAGAGGTGCGGTCGGCGTACACAGCGGCGGCGCGAGGCAGGAACGTGATGGGGCTTAGGGGGACGTAGTTGCCGTCGTGCTTTGGCAAGTTCTCCATATATGAACAATGAGAACGAACGCCCAATGTGAAGAAGTGATTTGTACTACTTGGGTCCATTCTGTTATGATCTGAGTTCTAAATGTCATTTTGGATAACGACCCACACTTGAATTTGCAAATTTAACATCATTTTTGTTTTACGGATGTCTTTGACGTTCTATGTATTATTACTCTCTTCATTTCATAATGTAGTGCATATACACTTAAAAAAACTCAAACCCCACAAACTCTGACCAAATTTGTGTAGAAAAACATTAACATCTCGATTTTTTTTGTGGGTGAACAATTACATCTAGATTGCCAGACATATATAATTAGATTCATCATAAGATGTAATTTCATATTTTCTATATTTGGTATTGTACACATAAATAGTTTCACTATAATCTTAATCGAAGTTTGCAATGTTCGAATTTTCAAAAAATATATACGCACTACATTATGGAACGGAGAGAGTACTAGATTTCAAGTGTATATTCCTCAGATGGAGAAACACATGATGATCTCGTTAATTTTGAAACTATTCAACTTCATTTTCTATATGCCTTTATCTGGGTGAGATAGATTGTGAAATATATGGTATCTCTGGAATAGTAACAGCATATCAGTAAGATTTTTTGGTCGACATAAAAATAGTTAACTTCATATTGATTAGCTACGTAAAATTTGGCGTAAGAAAGCAAAAGTATAAGTCATAAGACCACAAAAATTGCATTTCCCTTTTTATTTTATGGTATATATTTACATTCGTGGTGTTATGTGACGTAAAATGTTTTCTACGACAAATATATATTTTGTTACGGTCTCGCTTGACTTACAACGTAATAAAATTATTGGAGTGGCGTAAAAATTGAGGCAGCAAGATATCCAGTCGCTGGCTTTATGACTTGACGACGTTTAACATTAAGCAGGGGATATGTAGAAGTCTGGATCTTCGCAAGCCACTGCTATTGCCCGGGTCTTATACACGCCAATAAGCTTCCTCATCGTTATCTTTTAGGTTGTTCTTCTATTTCAATATGTTCACATTTTCACTATATTTGGTTATTTTGTTTTGGATTATATAGAAATATAGATGTGCACTGTTAGTGTGTATTATCTACTATGGTTTTCATTAAAAAATGTATGCTTAAGAGTTTGCCTGACCCCAAAAAGTTTTGTCCTCCACCACTAAGCTTAGTTATGTTCACATAGGAAAAACCAAATTTAGAAATCAGTGACTTTCGTAGAAGACATATGTTAGTATTGTAGCTTCAACTAATGTACGGATGATCCAAACATTCATTTACCCATTTGTCGTTTTTCTTCTACCTACATGTCTGCCTTATGCGTAATCTCCCAAAAAAGGTTTGCTCCATTACAGTCCTAATTGCTACCAATCCCTAGTTAACCATTTTCTAGTTAAAATGCATTCAGAGATAAAAAAAGGCCATAGAGACATGTAAACACAAATTGCTAGAGATAATCATCTATGACATGCTGACATCATTAGCTTTAGATGGCATAGAGAGCAAGGACAAGTTTTTCCAACTGTTGTCCACATGGTCTTATCTGTTTTTCTAGCAAAACAGATAAAATTCAACCTTCAAATTAGTATGAATGACTAATAATTAACCATAGCAAATTGTTGGTTGCAATATAATAAGAATGACCAAATGGAGTATTTTTACTAGTTGTTAGTAATTAGTTGGTAATACTCTTAACTACAGTGGTGCTTCTTGCAGAATGGATGAGATGGGAATGGGATACAAGTGAGAGATCTGAAAGTTAGTACATTATCCAATAGGCCACACTTCATAACATGAGAATTTGTATCCTTATTATCTCAAGCTATGTATTCATGTATGGATGTGTATCCATATTAATCAAGAAGGATAAGTGTTCACAATAGGGGTGAAGTGACTTCTAGCTGCCAAATTTAAGTCAGGCGCGGCAACTATCAAGCAATAATTTGCTATGGACAAATTGTTGGTTGTGAGAGAGCTCTCGTAGAGCTAATTAATGTAGAGGGCATATTACCACCAAAATTTGAAAAGTAATCTATTTGTTCATCCTGATCTATCTAAAGCTATGTCTACCTATATGGGTGGGTATCCATCATAATCAAGAAGGACATATGTCCATGAGAGGAGCAAAGTGACTCCTAGGTGTGAAATTTAAAGAAGTAACGACATTCACCATGTAATAATTAGCTGTGCATAGTTGTTTGTTGTGAGAGAGGTCTAGTGGAGCTAACTAATCTAGCGGCAAGAGGGAGGAAAGATACTACTCGAGTTTTGAAATTCTGTCTCCTTCTTCACTCTCATCCATCTCGAGCTATGTCTACATGTATAGATGTGTATCCATCTTATTCAACATGGGTATATGTTAGTGAGAGGAGTGAATTGTCTCCTAGGTGCTAGACTTAAATCAGTACCCCAACTGCACCATATATAATAATTAGCTATGGTGATTTTTTTGGTTGTGAGCGACGTCTCTTGGAGTTAGTTAATGTAGAAGTCATATCGAGTAATTGCTAACAATAACCAAATATTATTGGTGGTAGTTAATGTTAAACATTTGGGGGTGGGGGGTGGGTGGGGGAGTTAATATTAGTCTTAGTACCATTACCTGAAAAATGGAAGGAGATGAGATGAAAGTCAGAGATGGAAGACCATCTGCATATTATCCAATGGCCCATATCAATTACTATCTTCTCGTTTGATAATTACTGCCCTTCGATGATTTGTCAGGATGTCCGCCATTGACTCCATGCCTCGTCGTCGCCGTCAGGCCTTTTGTATGACACCATCATCATCTACTCCTTCGCGAGAGAAGCCACAAGGGCCTCTCAATGGGTCGTACTACGGACAATAAGGATTATGGACGCGGTAGACAAATGGTGGGAGCTGAAGAAGATGGAGGCTCTCGCACTTGATAGCACGGACATGACAGACATGCAAGTTTGCAAAAATCACATGATTAGTGAATTGAGAAATGCAGTAGACGTTGTCATATTGGAGGCCAATAACGAAGAGCGTGCACGGATGCCGGTTCAGAGCAGACCAGAATTGGTCCTCGTATGCTACAAAACAAGATGAAATCTCCGATTCGGGTTCAAAGAGCCAGATGGGGTGATGTCTACTACACAACCTTCTTCTTGTAGACATTGTTGGGCCTCCAAGTGCGGAGGTTTGTAGGGCAGTAGCAAATTTCCCTCAAGTGGATGAGCTAAGGTTTATCAATCCGTGGGAGGCGTAGGATGAATATGGTCTCTCTTAAACAACCCTGCAACCAAATAGCAAAGCGTCTCTTGTGTCCCCAACACACCCAATACAATGGTAAATTGTATAGGTGCACTAGTTCGGCGAAGAGATGGTGATACAAGTGCAATATGAATGGTAGATATAGGCTTTTGTAAGATGAAAATATAAAAGCAGCAAGGTAACTAATGATAAAAGTGAGCGTATACGGTATTGCAATGCCTTGAAACAAGGCCTAGGGTTCATACTTTCACTAGTGCAAGTTCTCTCAACAATAATAACATAATTGGATCATATAACTATCCCTCAACATATAACAAAGAGTCACTCCAAAAGTCACTAATAGGGGAGAACAAACGAAGAGATTATTGTAGGGTACGAAACCAACTCAAAGTTATCCTTTCTGATCGATCTATTCAAGAGTCCGTAGTAAAATAACACGAAGCTATTCTTTCCGTTCGAGCTATCCTAGAGTTCGTACTAGAATAACACCTTAAGACACAAATCAACCAAAACCCTAATGTTACCTAGATACTCCAATGTCACCTCAAGTATCCGTGGGTATGATTATACGATATGCATCACATAATCTCAGATTCATCTATTCAACCAACACAAAGAACTTCAAAGAGTGCCCCAAAGTTTCTACCGTAGAGTCAAGACGAAAACGTGTGCCAACCCCTATGCATAAGTTCACGAGGTCACGGAACTCGCAAGTTGATCACCAAAACATACATCAAGTGGATCACATGAATATCCCATTGTCACCACAGATAAGCACATGCAAGACATAAATAAAGTGTTCTCAAATCCATAAAGACTCAATCCGATAAGATAACTTCAAAGGAAAAACTCAATCCATTACAAGAGAGTAAAGGGGAAGAAACATCATAAGATCCAACTATAATAGCAAAGCTCGTGATACATCAAGATCGTGCCGAATCAAGAACACGAGAGAGAGAGATGGAGAGCAAACACATAGCTACTGGTACATACCCTCAGCCGCGAGGGTGAACTACTCTCTCCTCGTCATGGAGAGCACCGGGATGATGAAGATGGCCACCGGTGAGGGATCCCCCCTCCGGCAGGGTGCTGGAACAGGGTCCCGATTGGTTTTTGGTGGCTATAGAGGCTTGCGGCGGCGGAACTCCCGATCTAGGTTATTTTCTAGAGGTTTTTGTATTTATAGGAATTTTTGGCGTCAGGAACAAGTCAGGGGGGGTCCCCGAGTCGTCCATGAGATAGGGGGGGTGCACCCGGGGAGTATGGCACGCCCCCCACCCTCGTGGACGGCATGGGACTCTTCTGGCCCAACTCTTTTACTCCGGGGGCTTCTTTTGGTCCATAAAAATCATCAAAAATTGGCACGTCAATTGGACTCTGTTTGGTATTCCTTTTCTTTAAACTCAAAAACAAGGAAAAAACACAAACTGGCACTGGGCTCTAGGTTAATAGGTTAGTCCCAAAATCATATAAAATAGTATATAAATGCATATAAAACATTCTAGATGGATAATATAATAGAATGGAACAATCAAAACTTATAGATACGTTGGAGACGTATTATGGGGATGTATGTTGGGACTAACATCGCCAAGAACACCCCACCCACGACCATGGAGGATGGATAGAATGCCCCAAACAGCACCAATCGTCTGACGAGTAGGTGTTTTGAGAGTGCAGTTTTGAGAACATTGCGATTTAGTATGCATGTTAGTTAAGTGTGTGGAACTTATGCTAAATGATGTTCCATTATATTTTTCTTGCCTTAAAAGGTGTCATGGAAGCATAATTAACCTTTTGGATCATAAGCGCTCCCATGGCACCATGTTGGGATACAAAAGGAGGTCTTTGTTGACTCAAAGAGTATGCCATGGAAGAAAAAACCTCCTATGAAATGACTACTATGTGTGGTTGTTATCTAAATCTATTTTACATGAATGAAAGCTACTAATTGCACCAACTAGATTACATTATTTTGTTTGGCAGCAAGTAGGATAAAAACGTTGCCAAACAAAATAAATTATTTTATTTATTATATGGGAAATTTAGAATGATTCAGGCTAGCCATGTATGGCCGCGTCATCTTGGTTCCATGAGTAATCCATCCATGATCCATGTGGATTCTCGTCTAAGCTGACAATCCCAATTCACTTTCTTAGGAGGGAACTAGACGATCACACTTCCAAGTTCTCGCTATTTTGAGAAGCGACCCCACTATTTTTCTATTAACATTTACAAAAAGGACCCACTAACATTTACTATGAAACTAAGACTCGTCGCAGAAAATGGACATGCCTAATGACGGCTAAATACATCACCAAAAATCAATCTGGAATGTCGCCAAAGTTGCAGAGGGCACTGCCCCTGAGGGAGGGGGAACCTCGTGATGGTGAACTGTCACAGAAAATGATCTTTGGTGATATTTCATGTTTCGTCCTGACGGTTTTTGTCACTGAATAGAGCATATTTTGTAGTACATTGAAACACATTCATTGCTTTGATAAACTGTTAAGTAGGTGGGCCGGTGCTAAGGTGTTGTTCTTACTCAAACAAACCACTTACAATTACCCCCTCTCGCAAGCATCCACAAATACAAGAGAAGAATTAACACAAATCTAACCATAGCATGAAACAAAAGGATGCAAATATTCCCCTTACGAAATAGCTCATAAACTGTGTCTTAGGATTCTTTCACTCTCGCAACCCATCATCTACTCACTAATCCCATAATGCCTTCCCCTAGGCCCAAACATGGTGAAGTGTCATATAGTCGACGTTCACATGACACCACTAGAGGAAGAACAACATGACACATCATCAAAATATTGAACGAATATCAACTTTACATCATTACTTATAACGATACTTCTCCCATGTCCTCAAGAACAGACGGAACTACTCACAAAGCATGTTCATGTTCATGATCAGAGTAGATAAATATGTAATTACCAATTTGAACATATAATATTTCACCAAGTAAACCAACTAGATGGTGTTACTGAAGATGTTTATGCAGATGGGTCCTCCCGCAATGAGAGGAGCGTTGGTGATGATGATGGTTTTTGTAACACCCCTGGTTAATGAGCTACAATAACCCTCTGCGATTAAGCTAATCATTTTGCTAAATAGTGCATGATCACCTTTGATGCCATATCTCATTTCAAATTCCACTTGAATTCAAATTTAAATAATAAGTGAAATACAGAAATTCACAAACATGAAAACTGAAATGTTCATCATGTGGCAAATAATCCATAACTACTTATGGTGGTAAACCAAAAAAAATTATAAAGTGTTCAAGTGCCCAAAAATAACTAAAACATGGGCTAAAACAATTATTTAAATGCCTTTTTAAAATTATAATATTGTAAAATATTTTATTTAATCCCCAAACTTTTAGTGGCGATGACTTATTTTACTACACTAATTGTGGTGCAGGTTTTCTATTTTATAAAACAAAAATCATTTGAAAATAAATTGGGAAACAGAAAGAAATAAAAAGAAAAGAAAAATAGAAAGAAGAAAAAGGCAAAGGAGCACTGCACTGGGCCTTGTGCATAGTGCCAGCTCACCTGGCCCAACTAGCCCAACCAAAGCTTTCAAGTTCCTCCCCCTGTTCACCGTTAGGGTGGACAATACGCCCACGCGTCGGCCATCCGCGACCACCACGTCGCCCTCGTCGACCTACAAGGATGACCCCCTCCTGTGAACCCTAGATCAAAACTGTCGTGGAATTGTGACGGCGGATGTCCTAGCGAAAGGACTTAGCCGTAGGGCCATCGCAACTAGGAAGCTTAAAGGGGTTAATCGAGACAAAGGACAGGAGAGGTTTTATACTAGTTCGGCCCCTTACGATGAAGGTAAAAGCCTACGTCTAGTTGTATTGGTATTGCTGGGATTTCGGTCACCAAGAGGCTTAACTCGCCGGCTTGGTTATCGATCTCTTGTTTCTTGCCCTAAGCCACCATCGGGTCGTTCCCTTATATACACGGGTTGACGCCTGGTGGCCTACAGAGTCCCGACCGGCTCATAAATCGTGTCCGGCTCGATGACTTATTTTACATGCCTTTCTTTACAAGTCTTTCCTTACATACAGCGGTTTACAATATTAGGCCTTAAGCCGCGTCCAGGCCTTTTAGGCCTTCTATAAGATTTGATAAACTATCATCTTAATATTTACTGGGCTTCCTTTGTAACCCGCCATTGGAGCTGACCCGGCCCCTCCTGGGCGGGTCATAGCTGATAGCTATATCCCCAACATTAGGCCCCAGTTAGACTTTGAACTTTGTTCTTTGTCAATCTTCAACACTTAGAAAAAATCCATCTTCTTATCCTCGCAAAAGTTTTTTGTAACCCGCCATGACATCATCTTTTGAAAACACAAAAAAACTTTTATGACGTCATCTCTCAACGGATCTTCATCTTTAATGCCTTCTGAGAATCGAGGCGTCCATCTAGTTAGATAACCATTATTCGGCTCTTCCTCTATTTTCGCGCCCGTCTGTTCACCTTTTCCCTTATAAATAGGCACGGCTCAGCCTTCCTCATTCCTCTCTCTCTCCGTCTTCTTCCTCTCGTAACCCTCCTACTGCTCGAGCTTCGCCGCCGTCGCGCTTCACCTCCGTCTCTGTCGACCTTGGCCGCTGCATTAACCGAATCGGTCCAGATAACGGCGGCGATCTCCGCAGAAGATCCGTGGTTGTGAGTACTCCCCTTCCTGCTCCTCAGATCCGCATTAGGGTTTCTAGCTTTCTGCGTGTTCTTCGCAGTTGATCATGGTTTCCTTGTAGTTCTTCCACTACGGCTTCTTCTTGATTCAAAGAGAACATGTGCTCATGCGATAGTTGTTTTGTGCCCATCTTCGATACCAGCAGATCCTTTTCTCTGGTTCAAAAGGCCTCACTAGAGCTCATGAACTCATCAGGGCTAAATTTTTAGGTCTAGACTTTTTTCCATTTTGAACGACCCTTTGATCCAGAATAATATCATGAAATTAGGAAACTTGTTTGCTTCCACACTTAGCCAATTCTGTCTCTGATTTCCTTTAAATGTCTGTAGTCATGGCGGCTTACTACGCCGGCTTACTTTTCCCTTATATGACATTAGCCCTTAATTAAGTCGCCATTACTTATTTGCATCATCATCACTTAACTGTTGATTTCACCATTGAATTGAACTGGCATGCTACTTTCTTTTCAGTTTTGTCTTTTGATCATCATGCCATCAAAAGCGCCGACCATCTGCAACTGGGTTCCCTCAACCATAACTGAGGAACGTTTGAAGGAGTTCTTCACCATAGGATTTTTGCCAGGAAAAGACGTCATGTCTTACCGTGCCCCTGGCCAGGACAAAGAACGACCCAATCCAAGAGATGGCGAAGTGATTGTTTTTACTGACCATATGAACCGTGGCTTCTCACCGCCCGGCTCAAAGTTCTTCAGTGAGGTCCTCCACTTTTTCAAACTCCTCCCTCAAATATCGGGCCCAATTCCATTTCTAACATCTGT
The DNA here is from genome assembly GCF_002162155.2 of Triticum dicoccoides. Classification (NCBI taxonomy): domain Eukaryota; kingdom Viridiplantae; phylum Streptophyta; class Magnoliopsida; order Poales; family Poaceae; genus Triticum; species Triticum dicoccoides. Next base: position 758,548,138 of record NC_041384.1, read on the forward strand.
AACTTCTAAGTGCTCTGTGAGGTGTATCTTCACGAATAGCCGACCGTGGAGCTGTTTAGAGAATATTTTTATCTGAACCGGCAGAACGAGTGCACCAACGGCCTTAGCTTGGAGCTTGGAGGCAACTCAATTCAGCGCCGGCAGGGCACTGTCTTTCCCCTCATAGTCTTGCCGAGTCATCCAAAAGACTGGCATCAGACTTGGTTCTATTGTCAAGACATTTCACCAGCAAACGAGAAGCCACTGCCGGGTTATGGCCCCGAACGTCTTGACTCCAAGTTTGCGCTCCCTGACAAGCTTACTGCCGTCGAAAGCAAGAAGCTGATCCCATCAATAAAGAGGATTAATGCCTTATTAGGAAACGGCTTAGCCGGAGTTGATCTGACCCGCTGCTGGATCTCATGGCGGGTTATCCCTCTAAGTCGTCGATCAAAATTGATGTACGAGTATGGTGGAGGCCCAGATGACTCTCTTCGTCACAGCTCCGTTCAACTAACGGAAGAAGATATTGTTTCAATGTCAACCCTTCTGGTGAACGGAAAATATGAAGACTGCAGTATCGTCGGGTTAAACCCCTTCTGCAAGCTTAACCCGGTGCCAGAAGTAAGGAAACTCTGATTTCTCTCCTTTGTATTTTCCCAGCCGTGTTGTTTAATACTTACCTGACCTTTCATCTTGTTTTTACCTGTTTGCAAGCCAAATCTGATTTCTGGAAAGCTAAATATGACCACGAAGCTGCGAAGAAAGCGAGAGCCGCCGCCATAAACGCCAAGAAAATGACCCGGAGGTTGAAAAAGAAGAAGAAGAGCACTGTTGAAGATTTGATGAGGCTTGACGATACTTCTGAGTCGGAGTTAGCCCTTGACTCCCTTGGCCATTTTTTTAGTAATCTTATTAACACTGATCATTACCAGGACGACACTAGGGCCAGTCAGGCCGTGCAAGAAGAGGTACATACTTCCTCCGACTCAGCCCATTTGCTAAGACAGAAACTTCGAGTCTTAACCCGGAAAGTAAGGTTTTCACACCCTTTAGCTTATCTGGACCCTCACTTTCTTTTGAAAAAGCAGCAACATGAGAGCCTCCGTCAAGCCCGGGCCGAAGACGAACCGGCTGTTGTTCTTCAACAAACTCCTCAAAAACACCAGAACGAGGTTTATTTCTTTATTTTTGACTTTCTGTTAATGGATCTCCTCCCTTGCATTACTTACTTTGTCTTATCTTTGCAGGAGGTATCTCGCTCCTCTGGCGAGTCGTCTCAAACCCAGTTTCCAGCCTTCAAGACTGCCCCTGGGTAAGGAAAAAATCATCTTTCCTCCGTGTTTTTTCAACCTGTATCCTTACACTGACAGTCCTATAATATTTCTCTTAGTGGGCAAGCTAAGTCTCAGAAGGCCAAGGTAACTAAGCCGGCGGAAGACCCGCCAGTCCTTGCACCTGAACCGGCGAGGCCACCTTCTCCTCCATCAATTGAAACTCCAGAAGACCCGCCTGTCAATGCAGAAGCAAATCCTCCTGAGCCGTCGGTTGATGGTACCACCATTAACCCTTCCACAACTGGACCATCGAGCTTGGCCAACCCGCCATCACCGTCTGCTTAAGACGTTTTGATCATCGGGAGCCGCTTTGTTGAGCCGGGGAATCCAACCGTGTTGGCTCGCCACACGGCGAAACAAGAGGCATTGGAGAGACAGAAAGTGTGATTTGATGTTGCACATTATGATCATCTGACTGCCAACAATATTTTATCCGGCTATCTCAGCCATGTGCACTCCAGTCGCGACTCAGAGATCGAAATGGTCAAATAGTTGCACCTGAAATATGAGGTATGTTCTTCCGGCTAATCTATATTCTGCCAGCCCCCAAGTCTTCAGATTATGAGAGAAACAGAATGATTTGTAGACTTTATAATATAGGCTAAGACTTTTACCTTTGAAACTTTTCTTGAGTTCAATAAAATAAAACAAAGCTTCACCTGTAGTCCCCAAGGGCCAGTTCATTTGATCATAAATGAGCTGGTACTTTAAATTGTCTTGTACCGTATTCAAAGAACTTCGTAATCCGTCTTAACCTTGAGAAACTTGCTGAATAGAATACATTAGCCCCCAAGTGCCAAGTGCTATTACTTTGTAAAGTACTTGGGACTTAAAGTATGTCTTTGGAGTCATAAGAAATTGTTTTGGCATACATTAGCCCCCATGTGTCAAGTGGTTTTTTAATGTACTTGAGACTTGAATCTTGACTTTTGAACCTTAAGCGAAATCTTGACTCATCTGGGTATGTTTTTTTTGCAGAATGCCTTATCTGAACTGAGCTCGCAATTGACTAATGCGAAGACCCAGCTGGCGGGTCAAGAGGCAAAAATCCAGTCTGCTAACTCCAAATTACAAGTAAGTCTCTCTGAGACAGAAAAATTAAAGACCAGCTTCACCACCAAGAAGAAAAGCTGGGCAGAGGAAAAAACGCTGCTGACACAACACGCCGAGAAGGCCGAAGCAGCCCTTGAAGAGGTTTCAACAGAGTTGAACGGTTTAAAGGGCCGGGTGTCTTAAATGGTGTCCGCCATCTTTGTTAAGCCGTCTATCTTTGATCTTGTGTACTTTTTGCTGATCCAGAAAATAAGCCGCCAGCTGACTTTGTTTATAAAATATGTGCAGGCCCACGAAGCAAGAATCTGAGCCAAGATAACGTGATTAAACTGAAGGCAGTGTATACCTTAGTGGAGCAACTGTATATTGGCGCATAATGGGCACTTGCCGCCATCTCTCTTGCCAATCAAGGACCCAACCGGCTCAGCGACATCTTAAAGAAACTGTCAATCCTACCCGCCAGGTTTCAAAAAGTGAAGCGCTCCTGTGCGAGAGCCAGATCATTGATTGTCCTGAGCCGCTCCAAGGCTTGGGTGCCAGATCTAGACCCGGCGGACGTGGCCAGAGGATATCCTATGGTGAAGGAAGACGGATCTCCCTTTAAGCAAGATGACTTCATGGCTTGTGTGCGCGAAGTCCGACCTCAGGCGACTATTCTTGGAGATGACACCAACATCGACAAGTATCAGCCGAGTTTTGATGTTGAAAATAAGAAGATGGCAACTCCATCGTACAAGGTGACTGATTTAATCCCGCCTGTTCGTGAAAATACATTTGCTCCGGAAGTTGATCCGGCCGGCCTGATTGATGAAGAAGCAGAATTTGTTGCTGTGAACGGTTTTGATTGGTCAAAACCCAGCTTCCAGTCAACAAAGGGCGGTGAACCGGCGAGGGAGGAGTAATAACCATCTTCATCGGCTTATAAAATCCTTGTAATAGGTTTGCTGTGAAAACACTTCATGCTTTGCCTATGCCATCGCGCATAAAACACTTGTGTGTGATTCTGTGTTTCCTGATGTCAATATATGCATCATATTTACGGTTGTCCCTGTAATACTTCAACTATGTTCATGTAGATACAAGAGAAAAGACTGGCTTGGCGGCTTAGCACCGAACGGGTTAGAACACCCGGCTTATAGCCAATATTTTTCCCATAGTAGAAAACAGAAACAGACATAAGAAGAGAACAAGGCTGAAAGAACTCTTCCATTAATACAGGAGGCAATTGTACATAAACAATAGCCATACTTGTACCTGTGATCTCTGGACCACCGGCTTAAATAACCCGGGTGTTGAAGCTGATAATGCAATTTTTTGGAAAAGTCAATGCTTCTGAATACTTAATGATTATCATACCTTTGTGGTTTGTTGTCCAATAGTCCAGCCGGCGAAAGAGACCATGTTGTTTATTTATGAAACTGAAACAACAAAAAACGAGAAGGCAAATAACATGTGGTAAAAGTAAATAAAATTGAACCTTGTAATTAAAAGGTGGGGGTTTCTGATTCGAATATGATCAGTAAACCAGACCAAAGGGGTTAAGCTATGGTTCGAATACGACCATATAGCCCCCAGTGGCTTTGGCGTTGCACCGATCAAGAGGGTACCGATAGCTATGTTCTCTTTGGTTCGAATACGACCTATGTTTTAACAGGAAGCCCCCAAATGACCTTGAGAGGTTTTTAACTACCCTGATTCGAATACGATCCAAGTCGGACCCAAAAGGGGTTAAGTTGTGATTCGGATACGATCAAGAAGCCCCCTAGTGATTTTGGCCTTGAGCCGATCAAGAGGGTTACGACAGCTATGTTCTCTTTGGTTCGAATACGACCTATGTTTGAACAGGAAGCCCCCAAGTTACCATGATAGTTGCGTCTAGATTCGAATACGATCATAAGCCAGACCAAAAAGGATAAACTTGATTCAAATATGATCAGCTCCTTAATAGTCATCTAAAAATAAGAAACAACAAAGATGCTTAATCTTTTGAAAAGAAAAGAGACCGATGGTCTTGCTTTATTACTTATCATAGTATATACAACATTAAAGTATGTACATGATGAGAGCCGGTGGCTCAGGTGTAGTATGGCTGAAGTTGTGCAATGTTCCATGGCCGGCGGGTCTCCTCTTCCGACTTACATGAGTCTTTGTGCTCTCGAACGTCAATGAGGTAATATGACCCGTTGTTTAAGTTCTTGCTGACCACTAAGGGTCCTTCCCAAGGTGGGGATACCTTGTGTGCATCTGACAGATCCTAGATGAGCGGGAGCACCAGGTCGCCTTCCTGAAAAGTCCTAGACTTAACCCGGCGGCTGTGATAACAGCGCATGTCCTTTTGATAAATTGCTGATCGAGCCGCTGCTAAGTCTCTTTCCTCATCGAACAAGTCAAGTGCATCCTGTCTGGCTTGTTCATTATTAGCTTCAACTTAAGCCGCCACACGGGGCGAGTCATGATGGATGTCACTAGGCAACACTGCTTCTGCTCCATACACCATGAAGAAAGGTGTGTAACCTGTAGACCTGTTAGGTGTGGTATTGATGCTCCACAACACCGAGGGTAATTCCTCTACCCAACAACCCGGCGTTCGCTGTAAGGGAACCATAAGCCAGGGTTTGAGACCTTTTAAAATTTCCTGATTTGCTCTCTCAGCTTGACCATTGGATTGAGGATGAGCTACAGATGAAACATCAAGCCGAATATGCCCACGTTGACAAAACTCCTCCATAGCCCCTTGGGATAAATTAATGCCATTGTCAGTGATAATGCTGTGTGGAAAACCAAAACGGAAGATCACCTTTTTCATGAACTGAACCGCCGTGGCCGCATCACACTTACTCACCGGCTCTGCCTCAACCCACTTTGTGAATTTATCAACTACCACTAAAAGATGTGTCTTTTTATCCTTAGACCTTTTGAAAGGTCCAACCATGTCAAGCCCCCAGACCGCAAATGGCCAAGTGATTGGAATCATCCGGAGCTCTTGAGCCCGCACATGTGCTCGTCGTGTGAACTTTTGACATCCATCACATCTACTGACCAGATCGTCTACATCAGCGAGAGCCGTCAACCAGTAAAAACCGTGACAAAAAGCCTTGGCCACCAGAGATTTTTGACCGGCGTGATGACCACAATCGCCTTCATGGATCTTGAGAAGTATTTCTTGGCCTTCTTCAAGGGAAACACACCGCTGAAACGCTCCAGAGACGCTACGATGGTATAGTTCTCCATCAAAAATCGTCATTGACTTAGACCGCCGGGTTATCTATCGACTCAGGGTCTCATCCGCTGGGAACTCTCCCTGGGTCATGTAAGCCAAGAATGACACTGTCCAATCTGGGATGACATGAAGAGCCGCCACCAACTGTGCCTCCGGGTCAGGAACGGCTCGATCTTCTTCTGTGGGCAACTTAACAGACGGGTTATGCAAAACATCCAAAAAGGTGTTAGGTGGCACTGGCTTACACTGAGATCCCAACTGGCTTAGAGCATCAGCCGCTTCGTTCTTCCTACGGTCAATGTGCTCCACCTAATATCCTTTAAAATGTCCTGCAACAACATCAACTTCACGGTGATAAGCCGCCATGAGAGGGTCTTTGAAATCCCACTTGCCTGATACTTGTTGAGCCACTAAATCTGAGTCGCCAAGACAACGGACCCGGCTCAGGCTCATCTCTTTGTCCACTCGAAGACCATGGAGCATGGCTTCATACTCTGCTGTGTTGTTAGTACAAGGAAACATCAGCCATAACACATAACAAAATTTGTCACCTCGAGGGGAGGTTAAAACAACTCCAGCCCCCGAGCCTTCCAACTGTTTGGACCCATCAAAATGAATAGTCCAATATGTGTTGTCTGGTTTCTCCTCCAGCATCTGCATCTCTGTCCAGTCAGTAATAAAGTCAACCAGCGCCTGAGACTTGATCGCAGTATGTGGCACATACTTCAACCCATGAGATCCAAGTTCAATGGCTCACTTGGCGACTCGTCGAGTGGCCTCTCTATTTTGAATGATGTCTCCCAAAGGAGCAGAACTAACCACAGTGATTGGGTGACCCTGAAAGTAATGTTTAAGCTTCCGGCTTGCCATGAACACCCCATATACGAGCTTCTGCCAATGTGGATATCTTTGTTTAGATTCAATCAACACCTCACTGACGTAATAAACTGGCCGTTGAACCGGATGTTCCTTGCCAACCTCCTTGCGTTCCACCACAATTGCCACACTAACAGCTCGTGATTTTGCAGCTACGTATAACAACAGCGGCTCTTTCCCAATTGGAGCAGCAAGGACCGGCGGCTCAGCAAGCTGTTTCTTTAGATCCTCAAAAGCAGAGTTCGCAGCATCGCTCCAAACAAAATCATCCGTTTTCTTCATCAGCTGATACAAAGGCATCACCTTCTCCCCTAAACGGGTTATGAACCGGCTCAAAGCAGCAACATGACCCGCCAGCCATTGAACGTCATTGATGCATGTTGGCTTGGCCAGGGATGTAATCACTTTAATCTTCTCTGGGTTAGCTTTGATACCTCAATTAGACACCAAAAACCCCAAGAGCTTGCCGGCTGGGACTCCAAAAACGCACTTAGCCAGGTTAAGCATCATTTTGTAGACCTGGAGGTTATCGAAGGTCTCTTTCAGATCTGTGACCAAGGCCCAATCTGATTGTGAAGAAAATTCTGCACACACCGTTGATAGGTCGCATGGGCACTCTTAAGCCCAAAAGGCATGGACACATAGTAGAAAGCTCCAAACGGAGTGATAAAAGTTGTCTTCTGCTGATTTTTGACTGCCATCTTGATCTAATGATAACCTGAATAAGCATCCAAAAAGCTCAGACGTGCGCAACCCGCCGTAGCATCAATGATATGATCAATACGGGGGAGGGCAAAAGGGTCAGCCGGACAAGCCTTGTCTAAATCGGTGTAATCCACACACATACGTCAGGTGTCGTTCTTTTTGAGTACAAGCACCGGGTTGGCTAACCACTCTGGGTGAAAAACTTCCACAATGAACCCGTCCGCGAAGAGCCGAGCCTCCTCTTCTCCAATGGCCTTGCGCCTTTCCTCGTTGAACCGTCGGAGAAACTGTCTAACTGGTCTAAACTTTGGATCAATATTGAGAGTGTGCTCACCAAGTTCCATCGGGACACCCGGCATGTCAGAAGGTTTCCATGCAAAGATGTCTTGGTTCTCATGGATGAACTCGATGAGCGCGCTTTCCTATTTTGGATCCAGGTTGGCACTGATGATGAACTGCTTAGATGAATTGCCAGGCACAAAGTCAACCATCTTGGTGTCATCAGCTGATTTGAATTTCAACACCGGCTCATGCTCTGTTGTTGGCTTCTTTAAAGATGTCATGTTTGCGGGTCAACATGATCCTTATAAAACTTTAACTTCTCTGTTGCACAAACAGACTCAGCATAGGCAGCATCACCTTCTTCACACTCTAAGGCTATTTTCCGGCTTCCATGTACTATCATAGTGCCCTTATAACCCGGCATCTTGAGTTGCAAATACACATAACACGGCCGAGCCATGAACTTGGCATAAGCCGGCCGTCCAAACAGAGCATGATATGGGCTTTTGATTTTAACCACCTCAAAGGTTAATTTTTCTGCTCTGGAGCCATACTCATCCCTGAAGGCTACTTCCAGTTCAATCTTACCAACTGGGTATGCCAACTTGCCAGGTACCACACCGTGAAAAATAGTGTTCGATTGCTTAAGACTCTTATCAGTCAATCCCATCCGACGGAACGTCTCATAGTAGAGGATGTTGATGCTGCTGCCTCCATCCATGAGTACCTTAGTGAATTTATATCCACCAACCTGAGGCGCCACTACCAAGGCCAAGTGACCCGGATTATCAACCTGGGGCGGGTGATCCTCTCTGCTCCACACAATAGGTTGTTCTAACCAATGTAAGTAACGTGGAACCGCCGACTCAACGGCATTGACGGCCCTCTTGTGAAGCTTCTGGTCCCTCTTACATAAACTAGTGGTAAACACATGGTATTGCCCACTATTCAACTGTTTTGGGTTGCTTTGATATCCGGACTGTTGCTGCTGATTACCTTGGCCGGGTTGTGAATTATATCCTCCCTGGTTACCTAGATGGCCCTGGCCGTGAAATCCTCCTCCACCTGAACCGACGCTCGGGCCATGGAAACCGCCACCTGGGCCATGACCTCCATCAAACACATTTGAATTTTTAAACGCCTTCATGATTGTACAATCCTCCCACAGGTGGGTGGCTAGCTTCTCCCGGGTGCCGTGTCTTGAACAAGGTTCATTCAATAGTTGCTCAAGGGTGGGACCTGACCCGCCCGACCGAGGGGGTTGCCTACCCTTGCGCCGTTGATTGCCACCCTGCGCATTGGTGTTAGCGACAAATTCATCAGCCTTATGTTTATTACCTCCTTGATTTGCCGGGTTATGCTGGTGACTCTTGCCGTTGCCATTCTTCTTTCCCTTTGCTGTCTTTTCTTCATCAAACACCGGGTCCTTGGTACTATTAGAATCAGCATACTCGAGGAGAGCCGCCATCAACTGGCCCATGTCATTGCAATCACGCTTGAGCCGCCCCAACTTCTGCTTCAGAGGTTCAAAACGACAGTTTTTCTCCAACATCAAGACGGCTGAACCGGCATCCATCTTATCAGATGAATGTATTATCTCCTTGACCCGGCGCACCCAATGGGTTGTAGATTCACCGTCCTCTTGTTTACAATTGGTCAGTTCCACAATCGACATAGGTTGTTTGCATGTGTCTTTGAAGTTCGGAATGAACCGGGCCTTCAACTCCGCCCATGAGCCGATGGAATTGGGTGGCAGCCCCTTCAACCAAGTACGAGCTGTTCCATCCAACATCATAGTGAAATACGTAGCCATTGCTGCGTCGCTAACCTCCAACAACTCCATAGCCATCTCATAACTCTCAATCCAAGCCCCAGGCTGCAAGTCGGCCGTGTAATTAGGCAGCTTACGAGGCCCCTTGAAGTCCTTTGGCAAACGCTCATTACGTATGGCCGACACCAAGCAAGGGACGCCTCCGGTTGTTGTGGCCACTCCTTCCTCTACCGAGGTTGCTGGATAAGCCGGAATAGTCTGATGAGCCACCTGATCTGCTGCCAGTTGAACTGCTCATTTAGCCTCTTGTCGGATCCTCTCCTGATACGCCAAATTAAGGGCTCCAGCCTGCACCGGCTCATACCTGTGTGGCCGGTTGCGGCGTTGAGCATTGCTTGACATGTCAGCTGAATCCATATGCCTACTATAGCTCGGGCTCTGGCTTGGGCGAGGAGTTGAATGGATCTTGTCTCGACTTTAGGAGTACGCATCCTGCTGTGCCAGAGCTGTTTGAAGAAGTTCTCTCACCCTCTGCGTTTCAACCGCCGCCGGTGACCTTCCATCGGGAGAGCCGCCAAACGAGCTGACACTGCAATGAGGTTTTCCAAGGGATTGGAGAAGTCACCCGGCGGCGTTGGTACGTAATGAGGTGTAGCGGTAGTTACACGAGGTGGTTCCATGGCATGCGGTTCGACCGGCGCGCCGGCTGTCTGGTTTGCCTCCGGCGGGTTGCTTCCCCCAGCTCCGGGTGTATGAAAAAGGTTCCTAGGATCGAGCGTCAGAGGTGGACGTGACTAAGTTTTCTGATGCCTTCTTCTCATGACCTCGTTTGACGAATTCAGGTCCATCGAGAGCCGTAAAGTCTCCGGTTGAAGCTGTTGAGCACGGATGTCCAAAGTCGCCCGCTCCGCTGCCATCCTGACCTCTTCTGCTACCAGATTTTCTTTAGCCTGTACCATCTCTTCACGTACGCGTGCCACCTCTGCGTCATGCTGGGCTTTATCCGCCGGCTCTACCATGGCAGTCAACAGAGTCGTCAGTTTATCCATGAGGTCCATTAGAATCTGAGCCGGGGGACGCGCGGGGTCTCCTGACCCGGCTGCAGCCGACCCGGTAGCTCTTGCCGCCGCTGCTGTGGAGTTCTGCCCGGGCTGTGATCCTTCCATGAAGACTCTGTCCCAATTCGGCGGCTCAAGGGGGTCCGGAATACTACTGCCATCAGAACAGCCCCCGAGCATGCCATCCTGCAGCTGGTACAAAGAGTCCGTCTCGCCCGTTGATGATGCAGTGTCAGAACAGACGGCCGTCTCACCGCCCTCCACCGATCCTTCAGAGTATTCGCCGCCATGGACGTAGCCTACGAAGGCATGCTTCATGACAGATTGAACACGGGTAGTCCTCGCACGCTGAGCCGTTTCGACGAGGTTGGTGTGGACGTCCGGCTCAGGGCCTGACTCACCGATCCAGCCGATGAAGAAGTGAATTCCGCTGAAGGGGACCCGGGACCCGTACTCAATTGAGCCGGCCTCGGGGCCCCATCGTTCGTCGTCGATGTAGAGCTTGCCGCGACGACTCTTGGTCATCCGGCCCACAACGTATCCCTTGAGCCCTTCGAAGTTGCCCTTCAAGAACTCAAATCCACCGTGTGCTAGCCCCACAGTGGGCGCCAACTGTCATGGAATTTTCACGGCAGATGTCCTAGCGAAAGGGCTTAGTCGTAGGGTCATCGCAACTAGGAAGCTTAAAGGGGTTAATCGGGACAAAGGACACGAGAGGTTTTATACTAGTTCAGCCCCTTACGATGAAGGTAAAAGCCCACGTCTAGTTGTGTTGGTATTGCTGGGATTTCGATCACCAAGAGGCTTAACTCACCGGCTTGGTTATCGATCTCTTGTTTCTTGCCCTAAGCCGCCATCGGGTCGTCAACTTATATACACGGGTTAACGCGTGGTGGCCTACAGAGTCCCAGCCGTCTCATAAATTGTGTCCGGCTCGGTGACTTCTTTTACATGCCTTTCTTTACAAGTGTTTCCTTACATACGGCGGTTTACAATATTGGGCCTTAAGCCGCCTCTAGGCCTTTTAGGCCTTCTATAAGATTTGATAAACTATCATCTTAATGTTTACTGGGCTTCCTTTGTAACCCGCCATTGGTGCTGACTCGGCCCCTCCTGGGCGGGTCATAGCTGATAGCTATATCCCCAACAGAAACCCCCCTCTCTCCCTCTTGCTTCACCCCAAGCACGCTCGTAGCCGCATCGCTGTGCTAACCACAACCACTTCCTCCCTCGAGCCCCTCTAACGAGTCCAATCGCTCCGCCGTCCTCCTCTACGTCCTCCACACTGACCAGCTGGAGCCAGTGGCCACCTACGACACCGCGCCGACCCTTCTCCCTCCTCGGGCCGCCGCACGCCATCGCCGTCTCCGGCCACGTTGAGTTGTCCCCAGGCCTTGCCAGCAACAGCAGTCAGCCCCGCTCCTACTCTCTCTCCCCCGGCCCTCTTCGTGGCCGCAGCCGGCTCGCCTTGTAGTCGTGATCCCGCCGCCACATTCGATCTCGCCGGCGTGGCCCCCACCCGAAGCCAACGAATGCACCCGCTCTCTCTTTCGTGCCCCATAGCCCGATCCCCACCATAGCCCGAACATGGCCGCCACTGCACCTCGATGTAGGCGCCGTTTCTGGCCACCCGGCTCCGGCTGCTGCCACCAATCAGTGCGGCTACATAGCCCCATTTGAATGCGCCCGTCCGTGCTCAATTTGACCGCTTGTAGGCGAATCCCGACGAGCTCCTGAGCCGCTCCGCCGTGGCAAAGCCTCGCCGGAGCCTCTTCAATGCAGTGTCGACGTGGCCGGCTTGAGGCCACCCCCTGGGTCGCTAACTGGTGGCCCCAATGGCCACACTAACCCCTTTGACCATGTTGACCCAGTCAGCATGCTGACTGGGCAGGCCCCATCCACTTACTTGTGGGGCCCACCCCGTATTAACAAAATAACAAATTTAAAATAATTAACTAGCTTAATTAGTGATATACAGGTGGACCCAGGTGTCGGTGTCAAAACCGGCGGATCTCGGGCAGGGGGTCCCGAACTGTGCGTCTAAGGTTGATGGTAACAAGAGACATGGGACACGAAGTTTTACCCAGGTTTGGGCCCTCTTGATGGAGGTAATACCCTACGTCCTGCTTGATTGATGTTGAATATGAGTATTACAAGAGTTGATCTACCACGAGATCGTAATGGCTAAACCCTAGAAGTCTAGCCTGTATGACTAAGGTGTTGAGTATATCCTTTCCGGACTACACCCTCCGGTTTATATAGGAACCGGGGGGGATCTAGGGTTACATAGAGTCGGTTACATAAGATGTAATCTTCATAGTTGTTCGCCAAGATTGCCTTCCACGCCAAGATTGCCTGGACACGGGTGTAGTCTTCGGTCTTCGTATCTTCACAGCCCATCAGTCCGGCCCATAGATAACAGGCCGGACGCCCAAGGACCCCTTAGTCCAGAACTCCCTCAGTAGCCCCTGAACCAGTCTTCAATAGCAAGGCGTTCGCCACACAAATTGTCTTCGGTATTGCAAGGCGGGTTCCTCCTTTAGTAATTTCCAAGTAGTGTATTTGGCTGTAGATTTGATGTCTCCCCTCGGCTTCTGCGTGCTTAGTGTCCTCGTTTTCCATGTGTCGAGCGAATGCGGACAGTTAGGGTATTTTTTGCAAATAACACCCCAATCCTGCAAGGAAGAGCATCTATTTAAAGAGATTGGATCTCAGATCCTTTCGGCAACAAGCAGAGAAAATCCTCAGAGACCGCCAGGCAAGACCATTCCAACATGGCCAACAATCCTAGATCCTCTTCCCGTTCCAACCTAGAGAGAGGCGAGTGGGAGAGGTGCTCTGTGTCCCACAGCCGATTGGCGAAGCTGCAAACACAGGGATTTCTCCCCCCAGCAGATCTGGTCCCTGTTCGAGAAGGGTTGGCCTCCTTCAACGGCAAAATCCAGGAAGAGGATTTTCGCAACCCGTCTGCGGGAGAACGGGTGTGCTTCATCCCCTGTCTGCTGAGGGGAGTGGGGTTTCCAATTCACCCATTCCTCCAAGGGCTGCTGGAGTACTATGGCCTCCAGCTGCACAATTTTACCCCCGGCTCCATCCTCCACATTGCGGGTTATGTTGCCCTATGCAAACTATTCCTGGGTTGCGAGGCCCATTTTGATATATGGAGAAGACTGTTCTGCCTCGTGCCTCGCAATCAAGGTGGATAAATTTTTGAAGTGGGAGGAGCCGAAGTGTGGCGCATCGCCGGGAATGGATATCTATCCGGCACGCTGAAGAAAGCTCCCGAAGAGTGGCCTTCTGAATGGTTCTACATTGAAGACATCGCTCTACCCAACCCCGTCCGCATGGGCCTCCCCGAGTTTTCAAATGCTCCGCTGAAGAAGTGCTATACCCGGCGTCCTCGGAGGCTCGAGGAAGAGGATAGCGCGGAGATCAGCTTGCTACTGGGCAAGATTAAAACTCTTGCCCAGTACGGATTGTCAATAGTCGAGGTGATGGCTATTTCCATAACACGAGGGGTCCAGCCACTCCAATACCGAGGACTGCCCATGTGGCATTATAACGGAGAATACGACGCCTCACATTATGGCCGAAAGGGCCCGAAGACCCCCACTGCTCTAGCCAAGATTCTGGCCGAGCTATATAAAGGGGAGAAGGAGGAGTTTAGCCGTCTCCAACATCGAGACGGACTTCCCATGTACAATCCTCCCAGCTGGATAAGGTTCGGCCCCACTTATTTTATTCTGTCCCTGGATCATTCATTGACATGTAGCATCTTATCTTCTCCTAATAGGAATGGCAAAAGGATGCCGAGGGGATCTATGACCCTACCCCTCAGTCGGGGAATCACAACCGGGATCTTGACCCCGGATATGAAGAAGATCCAGACATATTCGTGGAGCTTGAGGACGGGACATTCTATCAGATGAGCTACGACGGTACATATGTACCCATTATCGCCGATTACCCTGGCCTCCATCCAACTTCACACGTAAGTAATCCAAAGACACTTTTTCCAAAAGAGACCTCTCCTTTCCTTCTCACCCACCGCACTATCCTGTGCTCAAAAGGGGAAGGGTTCGGCGTGCCATACCGCTCCAGGGGTATCTTTGAAGAGAGCATCCCCCACACCAGGCGAGCCTCCCAAGAGGAAAGCAAACGATGACATGGCCAGGCCTTCATCGAAGAGGTATGAATTTGCCAATGTGCACCTGGGTAGTCATGTCCAACCGTGACCTTCCCGTCTTCCATGTGTCAGGAGAAAGGTGCGCTGGACTATATCCGGAGGTTCGAGCGGTCGTAGTTCCCGCAGCCAGGATTCAAATCCTATAGTGAAGACGGTGGTTCCTGTGGGGGTGACGCCGGACTGTCCTCCAGCCGAGGACTCGATTGATGTATCCGTCACCAACTCGGAAGTGGATAGTGCCATGAATCACCGGCGCCGCCGGGCCATTTTACAAGACCCTGATTTTTCAGAAGAGTCGTTTAACGTCTTTAGCTCGGCCGAGGCATACATCCAAGCTGCCCGAGATGGGCTTAACAGGGCCACAAGGCAGTATTTGAATGATGTGCAGGTAAATTTGTTTTGTCTGACTATGATAACCATATGCCAGTAGCCCCCGAGACTTAAAGGAGTTGAAACAACTGATTTAATGATCAATGTACAACCAGGTGCTTACGGAGAAGAACACCCTGTTAGCTCAAGAACTAGAGAAGTGTCAGCGCTGGCTGCTTGCTGCCAATGCCGAACTGGAGAAATACAAGGCATCTCCCGGTAATATTTCCCTTTATCGAGAATTCATAATGATACACTGATAGTGTGAATCTGGGTGCATATCTTTGTGTTGGGTTGTCAGACCAATTACAAGAGCAGCTGGACACCGCTCGAAGCGACGAACACAGAGCCAAAAAGCTACTAGCAGCGGGCGAGCGTGTATTGAGCAAAGTTGTTCAAGAGAAAAAGAAACTCCAGGATTCGAACACCAAACTGGGCGAAGAACTGAAAGATGTGCGAGCTCAGCTAGTGGACTCTGTGAAGGACAACAAGAAGCTGCGAGGCGGCATATTCAGTACGTGGCCGCTTTTAGCTTATAACAGTTTGGAGGTAACAGTAGCTGATACAGCTGTAATTGTAGGTATATTGACGAACCGCCCCGAGGAGGAGGTGTCTGGATCATCAAGTGATCTTCTGCAAGGGCTGTCGCAGTTGCACGAGCAAGCTCGGCAGGCGATGCGGAGTGTAGCCAAGGCCTTATGGCCATCCGACTCCCCTCCAGGAAGTAACGAGAAGCTGGTAGAGCTGTTCAAGGGAGTGCAGCGGCGTATCCGACTGTGGAAGATATCAGCCTGCCGAGAGGGTGCGCGAGTGGCCTAGGCCGTGGTGAAGACGCGATATATCAAGCTGGATCCTAATCACATGGCTCTTGTCAGACCGCTAGGGCCGAAAGGGGAAGAAATTTCCGTTAGTTTAGTATATGAACAAGTAGAGGTGGCCGCCAAATATTCCCAATATGATTTTAAATTAGACCGCCTTTTAGACGGTATAGAGGAGGAAGTGTTTGAGTCGTGAGTGACTATGTACTTTCCTTCTAGCTGGATATAAAGACAATTGTCATCGCCGACCTTTTCGCTTCAACCTCTGGACCCGAAGGTGCAGAGTGTTTCCGAATACCCTAGCGGCAGAATATACCGGGGTATGCGCGGAAACCAGGCGTAGGGGTCATAATTGCTCGAACCGACAATGTATCCGGCTATGTTATATTACATTATGTAAGAAACATCTTCCAGAGAGAATAGTTCCATTAAGGGTTCCTTTCCCTGGGTGTGCATGCATTTAATGTGCATGTCCGAACTGTGATTGAAAAACTCTTAGAGTAAGTAACATGTGGGGTTCACAATGGAGTGAATGCGGAAACACCTTTAATTCACCGACCGAATATCCCCTTAAGAACGCTATCTTTCGGCTTCACCCAGTCTGAGGTACACATCCGGAGGACCCGGCAGTAACAATCACAGAGGTGCTGCTTTTATGCCCGAGCCGAACTAACGGGAACGTAGGGCATAAGCACAGGAGCCAGGCAACCCAGCTTGGCCAAAACTTAAGTCATATCGATGCATATAATGGCGAAGAAAATGTACATATGGAGAAAACGCATATGAGCTAAGCTTGGTGCTCGAAGAATAGTCGCAAGCTTCTGTACGAGAAGCCCCCAGGTATAATGAACGTACATATTTAGATATGTACGCATTAGGTAGGGATGGTCTAGCCGTACTAAAGCCGTAAGGCTAAAGAAAAAACAAAAAAGGTAAAAAACAAAAAGAGAGGGAAGAAAAAATAATTGTACTAACAGGAGGGAGGAAACGAACACAGAGTTCGGTGCTAGGCATAAAATCGTCGTAGTCTGGCCGCGTTCCAGGGGTTCGGCTCCAGGTGATTGTCTGACACATCACATAGGCGGTACGCTCCTCCGGTGAGAACTTCGTCAATGATGAAGGGACCCTCCCACTTGGGCTTGAGTTTGTCCTTTTTCTTCTCCGGCAAGCGTAGAACGAGTTCGCCAACGTTATAAGTCTTGGCCCGCACTTCTCTGCTTTGGTACCTGCGAGCCCGCTGTTGATAATATGCGAAACGGGCTGTTGCGACGTAGCGCTCCTCCTCCAAGGTATCTGAGCTGTCCTGCCGATCTAGCTCGGCTTCTCTCTCTTCGTACATATGCACTCGAGGTGAGTCATGAATAATATCACAGGGTAACACTGCTTCCGCACCGTACACCATGAAGAAGGGTGTTTATCCGGTAGTGCGATTGGGCGTGGTCCGCAGCCCCCAAAGTACGGAGTCAAGTTCCTCCACCAAGTGCTTGTCTGATTCCTTCAAAGGCTACACTAGTCTGGGTTTGATGCCGCTCATAATAAGACCATTAGCCCGTTCGACTTGACTGTTTGTCTACGGGTGATAGACAAAGGCGTAGTCGAGCTTAATGCCTAGATTAGCGCACCAGGTTTTCACCTCATCGGCTGTAAAGTTGGAGCCATTATCAGTGATTATACTCTGTGGGACACCGTAATGGTGTACCACGCCGGATATGAAATCTATTACTGGCCCCGCTTCGGCCGTTTTGACTGGTTTGGCCTCTATCCACTTAGTGAATTTATCCACCATGACCAGCAGATACTTTCTCTTATGACTTCCTCCTTTAAGGGGTCCGACCATATCGAGCCCCCAGACCACAAAAGGCCAAGTGATGGGGATTGTTTGTAAGGCAGTGGGGGCATATGGCTTTGGTTGGCAAAGGGTTGGCATCCGACGCAATGTTGGACAAGGTCCTGTGCATCTACTCGGGTCGTCGGCCAATAAAACCCTATACGGAAGGCCTTGCTAACAAGGGCCCGAGCTGCGGCATGGTGACCGCCAAGTCCGGCATGAATTTCAGCCAAGAGCTGCCGCCCCTGTTCCGCGGATATACATCATTGAGGACTCTGGTAGCGCTTTTCTTATATTGCTGTCCATCATGAACCTTGTAGGCTTTTGAACGCCAAACAATGCAGCGGGCCTCATTCTGGTCCTCAGGAAGTTCCTTCCTATTAAGGTAGGACAGGAAGGGTTCGGTCCATGGGGCAATGACTGCCAAGATGAGATGCGCCGACCGTGTTATGTTGGTTGCTACCTCTTGAGCACTGCGTTGGTTTTCCCTTGAAGAGGAAAGAGTGATGCAGCAAAGTAGCGTAAGTATTTCCCTCAGTTTTGAGAAACAAGGTATCAATCCAGTAGGAGGCCACACATGAGTCCCTCGCACCTACACAAAAAAATAAAATCCTCGCAACCAACGCAATAAAGGGGTTGTCAATCCCTTCACGGTCACTACGATTGTGAGATCTGATAGATATGATAAGATAATATTTTTCATATTTTTATGATAAAGATGCAAAGTAAATAAAGAAAAATAAAAACGGTGCAAGAAATAGCTTGTTGATGGAAGATTAATATGATAGAAAATAGACCCCGGGGCCATAGGTTTCACTAGTGGCTTCTCTCGAGAGCATAAGTATTACGATGGGTGAACAAATTACTGTTGAGCAATTGGCAGAATTGAGCATAGATATGAGAATATCTAGGTATGATCATGTATATAGGCATCATGTCCAAGACAAGTAGACCGACTCCTGCCTGCATCTACTACTATTACTCCACACATCGACCGCTATCCAGCATGCATCTAGAGTATTAAGTTCAAAAGAACAGAGTAATGCTTTAAGCAAGATGACAAGATGTAGAGGGATAAACTCATGCAATATGATATGAACCCCATCTTGTTATCCTCAATGGCAACAATACAATACGTGCCTTGCTGCCCCTAGTGTCACTGGGAAAGGACACCGCAAGATTGAACCCAAAGCTAAGCACTTCTCCCATTGCAAGAAAGATCAATCTAGTAGGCCAAACCAAACTGATAATTCGAAGAGACTTGCAAAGATAACCAATCATACATAAAAGAATTCAGAGAAGATTCAAATATTGTTCATAGATAAACTTGATCATAAAGCCACAATTCACCGGACTCAACAAACACACCGCAAAAGAAGATTACATGTGACACTCCAAAAATTTTACTTTGGTTTTCAGCAAAAAAAAAACTTTGTGGTTTTTGAAAAGAGGCCATTTAAAATTTTCCAGAAAACCTTCCTCTTAAGAGACTTTCTTTTCTTTGGCAAGGTTTTTATTCTGGCTTCAAACTTTGGTGTTTGACCTTTTGAAACTTCTTCTCTGTTGGTTCTCTCTCAAAATTATTTTTGGGAGTTTAATCTTTTTCTTTTAAAAAGAAACTCCATGAAATTTGGGATTTTCATATCTTAGAACCACCATGACTTGGCATTCTTGCCCATGTGGTAAAACCCCTCCAAAACCTCCCCTACAACTTGTGGTCAACCTAAATTCTCTGTCCCAACTAATCCAAACTGGTTTTGGATTTTTATTCCAATTATTTTTCCCTCAATTCAATTCTGAAAATTATTTGGAGCCTGAGAGATTTTCAAACAAGTGCCCTATTGCATTTGAGTTTTGACCTCAAACCAATTCTCCTGGATTGTCCTTTGAACCCACAACCCATAACCATCTTGATCCACTCCTCCTCTTTTCAAATTTTTCAAAATTCAGTCTCTGCAAGTTTGGACCAGATTTGCCAAATTTGGTGAAATTCATATCTACACTCCTCCAAAAATTCCACCAAAATTCAGGCAGCCTATTTGAGCAAGGAGAAGCCACTCCACCAAAAATTAGCTCAAGGAAAAATCACCAGAGGCCAATTTCATTCGCTCGAACACCTGGTGGGCACTGTTACTGTTCATAGTTCAGAAAATTCAGTTTTTTAGTGTCATCTTCAGTCCGTCAGTTTCAGTCACGCGGCCACAGTGCCCTTGGCACGTTCCTCGCCGCCTCTTCCTCTTGTCCGAAGCTGCACACGCGTGCGTGGAGCCTTCCTGGCGTCGGTAGCGCGCTGGCTCGCCCTCGCCGGCGTCTTCTGCGGCGTCGGGACCTCCCGTGGCGGCCGCCAGGAGGCACACCACGGCATAACGCCGTTCCGCACCGCCCATCGCTCCCTGGCTCTCCGCGTGGCCTCATGCACGCCAGCGCACGCCCGTAGCACAGCCACCGTGGCCGGCAAGCACGGAACGCGCTCTCCGCCTTCGACGGGCCCGCACCATCACCGTTCCGTCGAGCTCGCCCTTAACACCCAAACCCCGGCCAGTTCAACACCAAAACGGACCCGTTGGACCTCCGTGATGATGCTCGACCCCCTAACCACCCCGACCGAGCACTGCGCCACCGTAATCGCTCGCCGGTGATCCTCGTTCACGGCAACCGCCTCGGACCGCCTATATAAAGGGGTCCCGAGCTCACTCTCGTGCACGCAGCACCTCCACTACTCACCAACACCCCGCCAGGCCACTAGGGGGACCTCGAGGAGGTCTCCTCCCCCAGCTCCGGCCGCCTCGCCCCGCCTCAGCCTCCAGCTCGATTCACTTCGATGAGGCCACCTCCGGCGCCCAAACCTCGTCCGTAGCCCTCTCTTGCACCCAGTAGTCTAACCCCCACCTCAATTTAATCTTTGCAGCCCTCTCCGACGAGCTCCATCCACGCCCGAACCACCGTCCGCCGGAGTTGAGACCGCCGTCGACGTGCTGCTCACCGGCGACCAACACCACCACCCACCGTTGCGGAAGGACACGGTGAGCACATTGGTAACCTCTGATCCCCATGCCTCGCCGTGGATCGCCGCCGGCGACCACAGCAGCTCTCGGGCACCGACGAGCCTCGTCCCTCCCATTTGAAAATTTAAACATGACAAGTGGGACCCGCTGTCAGCCTCTCTGTCCTTTCTAAACGAAGCATTATCTGAAAACGCCTTCTGCCAAATACGTTTTCTCTTCGGGCTGGCGTAATCGGTACCGAAGCGTTTTCTGCTTTTATAAACTAGCCCCTGGAAATCTTCTGTTTCATTACAGATAAGTCCCTGGACAAAAACCCTTATAACTTTTAATCAGAAAAGTATTTTTGATTGATTCTTTTTCTGTTCTCTTTAAAATTTTGTCTAGTTTTTATCAGATTTATTTGAAAAATATTTGGTTTACCTTCTGTGCTCTCCTTGGTATTTACGTTAGCGCATATATCTTCTTTAAACGTAGATACCGAAGGAGGTGACGGAGCCGCGAACTTCACCGAGCTAGGCTCCGACTACTCTGAACCAGGCAAGCATGTTTGAACTTTTGATATGATGAGTGTCTTGGCATGTTTTGCATTTAGTTAGTTTCATGGCATGCCGGTGAGTATACCGATGAACGTTATTTTATGTGATAATGAGGTAAGTGAGTTTGATGATCCATACGTGGATGAATGTGAATATGAATGGCCATGTGTTGGCATGAGGATGGGTACGACGGCAGTGTTGTAGCATGCCAGTCTTACGCCAGACTATGTGACTTCAGTGTCAAACCATATCGGTCCAGTACCTATCATTTCCTTCCTTGTACTACCACATGTTTTCCGCAAGGAATATGGTTTAGTAAGTTCCAAACCGCTTTCATGGTACACACCAAAGAGGAGAGGCCGTGATGATGGTTCCATGGCCCTGGATTAAAGCCAGTCATCCGGTCAGGGGGCATGGGTGTTTCCGGTTGGGACCGAGAGGGGGGCACCCCTTAGAGCGCGCGTATATAAATTTGATCCCATGCTATTCGAGATTGTGATCTCCCCGTCTCAAAAGTTTTTCTTGGACGATGACTAGGGTGATTCCTAGCATCGAGAGGTAGGATGGGTGTGTACCGGTTAGCTGTGTTTTCTTCTGAAATACCGTAAACGGAACTAGTCCTTCGTGACTACGGAAATCCGTTGACTGTGGGAAAAATTTTGTACAAACTCTGCAGAGTCATATATTCCTCCAAATCATCTCTTCCATGTCAAGTTTCGTTCCTTCTTATCCTAATCAATTGTCAGCTTTGATGACAGAGACTCCGGTGATTCGCATGAGTGCTATGTCCGGTTAAATGATCACTCCTGTGGATGGACTAACCCGTTTGTTTTCATGAATTGAATGTTTATTATGAGTATTATTTACTTGTGAATAAAAGCCCTTTATGTGATGTCGCTCAGACGTCCGACTGTGGCATTCCTTTTAAAGCCCTTTATGTGATGTCGCTCAGACGTCCGACTGTGGCATTTCTTTTTAAAGCCCTTTCTGCGATGTCGCTCAGACGTCCGACTGTGGCATTTCTTTTAAAGCCCTTTATGTGATGTCGCTCAGACGTCCGACTGTGGCATTTCTTCTAAAGCCCTTTATGTGATGTCGCTCAGACGTCCGACTGTGGCATTTCTTTTTAAAAGCCCTTTCTGCGATGTC
>NC_041384.1:758570878-758580840 GCF_002162155.2 Triticum dicoccoides
GCTCAGACGTCCGACTGTGGCATTTCTTTTAAAGCCCTTTCTGCGATGTCGCTCAGACGTCCGACTGTGGCATTTCTTTTAAAGCCCTTTATGTGATGTCGCTCAGACGTCCGACTGTGGCATTTCTTTTAAAGCCCTTTCTGCGATGTCGCTCAGACGTCCGACCGTGGCATTTCTATTAAAAGCCCTTTATGTGGTGTCGCTAAGATGCCCGACTGTGGCATCATTTTCCTTACTTTTATTTGTTCACCTTTCGAGGCGTCGCTTCAGACACCCGATCGGTACTTATTTATGTTCTGTGGAATTTCAGGCGGACTACCGCCGTTTTCTCTTTTTACTTACCCGTTATGCCAGTTTTATTTATTGTGCATTAAGGAATTAATCATGTTGCATCCATGCATGCATTTGTTATATCTTACGTCCGAACTGTCTTGCGAGTACTTTCAAAGTACTCACTGGCTTGTTGATTTGGCCTGATGCTGACGAAGGCGATCTCATGGATGAAGAGTTCGATAGCGAGCCCGACACTTAGAGGAGTCCTAGTCAGTCTTGTGCGACCCTGGATTTGGCCACTGTTTTATATCCGCTTCCGCTACCAAATAAATTCATCGAGCCTCTCCTCGACGCTCGATGAGATGACAGACGTAGAGTCTTGTATCTCTCTCCCCGCTGTGTTTTTCCACCACCAGCCTATCCTTGAGTCAGTAGTATGTCTCCACACCACTGTGTTCTGTCCGCCATTATGTATGATTATTGGCGTGCTTGTAATAATTTGGTTGAGCAACCGTAGTTCGACCCTGTAATATATCTTATGCTACTGGCTTATTGTATCAAGAATTTGTCTGCCAGTGTGGAGGATTTCTCTCATACTGGACTTAAAAGATTGGCTTTTCAATAAATACTTTTATTGGAAAACCGGTCGTGACAAGCTTGGTACCAGAGCCAGGCTGACTGTAGGAAGCCACTAGGTGCGATCGCTAATTGGTTATTAGCCTGATAGAGCTCATTTATATTTTTGCAATGGTAGTCATTTTCTGTCAGTCAGCATAAATTTATGATCTGACCCTGCAGAATTTTGCCTACTTTTGTAGATGGCCGACGTCAGCTGCGAGTCTTAGACCTTCGCCAACGTACCCGATGGGTTCGTCAAGCTTCTTTCTTCCATCGTTCAGGTCGCGATGGGGCCATCCGTGCGCCCAGTCTTCACACTCTACCAGCACCGAGTCAACGACAGTCTGACCATGCACCAGGCCGCGGTGCAGTTCAGGGGAGGGCGTGGTGAGTTACGCCGCTTCCGGTTCATGGGAAGAGCCATGCCTACGGAGAGGCATGCTATGCAGATGGCAGCCCGCGAGGCGATAGCTCGTCTCAGGGATGTCCTTCCCGTGATGAAGACTCGTCGTTACCGTTATCTTCCGTGCCATGTGCCTTACACCTGTCACTACGCATATTCCTGCCCTAGAGGAGAACGAGACGAGGCTTTTGAGATGCTCATTGAGTATCTCCGGGCCCTGGAGGCAGCCTTCGACAACCTGGTGGACGACTTCGTAGCTACCCGCATGGACTCAGTCCATGGCTGTGCTGCCAACAGGAGGGAGCTCCTACCCATCGCTCCGCCACCGACTTTTGTCTCGTCATCAGCATCTTTTACACCTACTCGTCGCCTGCCTTCTACCGAAGAATTTAACCAAGTCATTGCACCCACTCCAGCGCGCACTACACCAACCTTCGCGCCCACTCCTGTACGTGTTGCTCCGCCCCTGGCGACCGCTTCGCCCGCTCTGCGCAACACTACACGTATGGAGCCCATTAGCGAGGAGGAGGTCGAGTCCCCAACCTCGCTACGCCTCGCCCTCGGCAGGGCAAGGGAGGTCGTCAACATTTCTGCCTGAGTACGCTTAGCTGCCGTGTGTTGTACCGCTTTGTAAGATATGTGCATAGGCTGGGAGTAGTAGCCTGTTTTCGCATCATGTAGGATCTGGAGAAGTGCACTAGCCTTAATAACATGTCAGGATTAGGTACGCATATCCTGAGTGATGTACTGTATAATTACCGCCCGCGTGTAAGATGTGTAATGAGCAATCCTTCTCCGTGCGCAAGTCGTTTTATTTTTCTTAAGTAAGCTGAGTTATTTAATTCTATTTGCCAGCTTTATGCATTTTATGGATTTGTTTTTGCGACGCTTTCCGCTTTTCTTATGGGTTTTACAAAATATATCCCCAGAGTGAAAAATGTCTCGTCCTTGGACTCGCTCCATACCAATTCCATCAGAGGAAAATTATGATGCACAACCCAGCAACGAGTTCACTCAGGGACAGTCAAGCCAACCGGGAAATAAATCGGCACTTTCACAAATGTGCCGCCTTTATGAACAGAGTCAGCAACAACATCGTGAAATAATGAACGAAGTCATCAACATGGGAAATCACCATGGACAGTATCAGCAACATTCCAAGTTATCTGAGCTACAGAAGACACGTCCTCAAACATTTTCTCACACTGACAAGCCTCTTGAAGCCGAGGACTGGCTTCGAGATATGGAGAGGAAATTAATTATTGCAAAGTGTTCAGATCTCGAGAAAGTACTATATGCTCCACACTATCTCACAGGAGCAGCCGCATCGTGGTGGGAGAATTTTCTGCACATGCATCCCAACGAAAATGACATAACCTGGGATGATTTCAAGGAAGGTTTCCGTGGTGCACATATTCCTAAGAGTATTATGAAAATCAAGAAGAGAGAATTTGATGACCTCAAACAAAGGAACATGACAGTGTCAGATTACAACAGTCAATTTACCCTATTATCCCGCTACGCCAATGAGGAGCGTATGACTGAAATCAAGAAGATGGAGAAATTCCTTGACGGTCTGGCGCCCGCACTTAAATGCCAACTGGTCGTGCACACTTTTCCTGATTTTAAAACGCTGGTGGACAAGGCCATTACTCTAGAAAATGAGAGACGCAGTCTGGAAGATATCCGCAAGCGAAAAAGGGACCAGACTAACCACACTCGCAATCACCGAAGCAAGATAGATTTTAAAAAGGGTGGGACACCCAAATTCTCATCCAATGTCTCACGCCCAATCAAGAATTTTCATGCAAGGGACAAGGAATTCACCTATCGCCCCGGCGTTACTTGTTACGCTTGTGGAGAAGAAGGGCATTATGCCAAACAGTGCCCCAAGCCAAGGAACTCAACCCCAAAGCCGAACAACGGCGGCAATAATTCAGCGCCCAAACGAAACAATTTCAATCCCAACAATAACCACAGGAAGGGCCATCTGAACCACGTAACCAAAGAGGAGGCACAAAATGCTTTGGATATCGTACTCGGTAGGTTTCCTGTCAACACAATACCTGCAATGGTTTTGTTTGATTCTGGAGCTTCTCACTCTTTCATCTCGAAAAGTTTTGCTTTGCAAAATAATTTTTCGATGCTTCCTTTGGAGAAATCCATAATAATCAAGTCCCCCGGGATTCAGCAAGTTTCTCAGAATTACTGTCAGAATGTGGTCATTGAGTTTGAAGGATTGGAGTTTTACGCAAATCTTATTGTATTGGAAAATAAAGGACTGGATGTCATCCTAGGGATGGATTGGCTAACCACCAATAAAGGTTTTATAGACTGTTTCAACAGGACCGTGATTCTCACACACCACCAAGGGAAGACAATAAGAGTATCAGCCAAGGAAGGAAAAAGACCCCGGCAATCGAGATTAAATAAGGTGGACGTTTCTGAGCTAAACAAGGTTCCAGTAGTGTGTGAATTTCCAGATGTATTCCCTGAAGAGCTGCCAGGCATGCCACCAGATCGAGAAATAGAATTCCGCATTGAGCTAGCACTAGGAACCACCCCCATATACAAGAAACCATACAGAATGGCACCATCCGAGTTGATCGAATTGAAGAAACAGATAAAGGAATTACTGGATAAAGGGTACATTCGGGCCAGCTCCTCACCTTGGGGATCACCAATTTTATTTGCCAAGAAGAAGGATGGAACGCTGAGATTGTGTATCGACTATCGAGCACTTAACATGGTCATAGTCAAAAACAAATACCCGATGCCAAGGATAAATGATTTGTTTGATCAACTTGCTCAGGCCAAGGTATTCTCAAAGATTGACTTAAGGTCAGGATACCATCAATTGAAGGTACGAACGGAAGATATCCCCAAAACAGCCTTCACCTCCAGATATGGATTGTACGAGTTCACAGTGATGCCATTTGGATTAACTAACGCCCCGACATATTTTGTTCACCTCATGAACAAAGTATTTATGAAGTTTATGGACAAATTCGTCGTAGTATTCATCGACGATATTCTGGTATACTCCAAAACACCAGAAGAGCACGCAGAACATCTCAGGATTGTACTAGGAGAGCTAAGGAAAACACCAATTGTATGCCAAGTTCAGCAAGTGCGAATTTTGGCTAAGACAAGTAGGTTTTCTAGGCCACGTGCTGACTCAAGACGGTATAGCAGTGGACCCAGAGAAAGTCAAGGCCGTACTTGACTGGAAGTCACCCGCCAGCGTAACAGACATACGAAGTTTCTTGGGAATGGCAGGGTATTACCGCAGATTTATTGAAGGATTTTCCACCATATCCAAGACTATGACACAGTTACTCAAGAAAGATAAGAAGTTTGAATGGACAGAAGCCTGCGAGAAAAGCTTCCAAGAGCTAAAGCGGAAGTTAACAACAGCACCAGTATTAATTGTACCCGATATACACAAGAATTTTGAAGTATTTTGTGACGCATCCAGAAAGGGTCTCGGATGCGTGTTGATGCAAGAAGGCAAGGTTGTCGCCTACGCTTCAAGACAACTTCGCAAACACGAGGAAAATTATCCCACTCATGATTTAGAAATGGCAGCAGTTATTCATGCGCTCAAGGAATGGAGGCATTTTCTACTTGGGAATCGATGTGAGATATATACGGATCACAAAAGCCTCAAATACATTTTTACGCAGCCAGAACTAAATTTACGGCAACGCCGCTGGTTAGAATTGGTAAAGGATTATGATGTTGGTATCCATTACCATCCAGGGAAAGCAAACGTAGTGGCCGATGCCCTGAGTCGGAACCCCAGCTCCGACGGGAACTATTTGCACAGCTTGAGGCCAGAATTCCATCAAGAATTTGTCAAGCTCAACTTGATAATGGTAGCAGAAGGCACCATATCAAACTTGGAAATACAACCACACCTTGTGGAGAAAATTAAAGAGGCTCAGTCCGGTCACCCCAGCATCGAAGGAATTAAAAGGAAGTTGAGTACGGGAAGGCCTCGGAATTCGTCATAGACAATGAAGGAATATTATGGTACGGAGAAAGGCTATGCGTGCCAAACATAGAAGACCTTAAACAGCAAGTTTTAACTGAAGCACACACCACTCCATATTCGATCCACCCTGGAGGAACCAAAATGTATAAGGATATCTAGGAAAGATTTTGGTGGCACGGTATGAAGAGGGACATAGCCGCTTTCATTGCATGCTGCGACTCGTGTCAACGCATAAAAGCTGAACATCAGAGACCAGCCGGACTACTGCAACCTAACAAAATACCTGAGTGGAAATGGGATGAAATAGGGATGGATTTTATTGTCAGATTACCTCGGTCACGACACGGGAATGATGCCATATGGGTCATCACTGACAGGTTGACCAAAGTAGCACACTTTATTCCAGTAAAGACAACCTACACCACTCAGAGGCTTGCCAGGATTTATCTTTCCCGCATAGTTTGTCTGCACGGTGTCCCGAAGACTATAATTTCCGACAGAGGCACTCAGTTCGTCTCAAGATTTTGGGAGCAATTACAACAGGCTCTGGGAACCCAACTAGCCTTCAGTACCGCATACCATCCTCAGACTGATGGACAAACAGAACGCGTAAACCAAGTTTTAGAAGACATGCTGAGAGCATGTGTCCTCACGTATGGAACCAGTTGGGAGGACAGCCTGCCATATGCCGAGTTCGCATACAACAACAGTTACCAGGCCAGCCTGCAAATGGCTCCTTTCGAAGCCCTATACGGAAGGAGATGTCGTACCCCGTTAAATTGGTCAGAGACCGGAGACAGCCGCATCTTCGGACCAGATATGCTCAGAGAAGCCGAGGAAAAAGTCAAGCTAATCAGGGACCGACTTAAGACCGCTCAAAGTCGACAGAAAAGTTATTATGATCAGAAACATCGTAGGGTCAGCTTCGAACCCGGTGAATTCGTATACTTGAGAGTATCCCCGATGAGAGGATTGCAACGGTTTAAGATTAAAGGAAAATTAGCACCAAGATTCATTGGACCATTTTGCATAGTGGCATGAAGAGGCACTATAGCCTACCAGCTAGACTTACCCGAAGACTTGTCCGACATTCACGACGTGTTCCACGTCTCTCAATTAAGGAAGTGCGTAAGCAACCCAGAGAAACAAGTATCTCATGAGAACATTGACATACAGCCAGACCTCACTTATCGAGAACGTCCCATAAGAATATTAGAGGAGTCTGAAAGGAGGACCCGACAGAAAACCATCAAGTTTTTCAAAGTCCAGTGGAGCAATCACACCGACAGTGAAGCAACCTGGGAAAGCGAGGATTTTCTTCGGACAGAGCATCCACACTTATTTAAGGATCAGCTGAAATCTCGGGGACGAGATTTTTCCTAAGGGGGTAGGTGTTGTGACACTCCAAAATTTTTACTTTGGTTTTCAGCAAAAAAAAAAACTTTGTGGTTTTTGAAAAGAGGCCATTTAAAATTTTCCAGAAAACCTTCCTCTTAAGAGACTTTCTTTTCTTTGGCAAGGTTTTTATTCTGGCTTCAAACTTTGGTGTTTGACCTTTTGAAACTTCTTCTCTGTTGGTTCTCTCTCAAAATTATTTTTGGGAGTTTAATCTTTTTCTTTTAAAAAGAAACTCCATGAAATTTGGGATTTTCATATCTTAGAACGACCATGACTTGGCATTCTTGCCCATGTGGTAAAACCCCTCCAAAACCTCCCCTACAACTTGTGATCAACCTAAATTCTCTGTCCCAACTAATCCAAACTGGTTTTGGATTTTTATTCCAATTATTTTTCCCTCAATTCAATTCTGAAAATTATTTGGAGCCTGAGAGATTTTCAAAGCAAGTGCCCTATTGCATTTGAGTTTTGACCTCAAACCAATTCTCCTGGATTGTCCTTT
Source organism: Triticum dicoccoides (assembly GCF_002162155.2). Lineage (NCBI taxonomy): Eukaryota > Viridiplantae > Streptophyta > Magnoliopsida > Poales > Poaceae > Triticum > Triticum dicoccoides. The sequence continues at coordinate 758,578,070 of NC_041384.1, forward strand.
GAACCCACAACCCAGAACCATCTTGATCCACTCCTCCTCTTTTCAAATTTTTCAAAATTCAGTCTCTGCAAGTTTGGACCAGATTTGCCAAATTTGGTGAAATTCATATCTACACTCCTCCAAAAATTCCACCAAAATTCAGGCAGCCTATTTGAGCAAGGAGAAGCCACTCCACCAAAAATCAGCTCAAGGAAAAATCACCAGAGGCCAATTTCATTCGGTCGAACACCTGGTGGGCACTGTTACTGTTCATAGTTCAGAAAATTCAGTTTTTTAGTGTCATCTTCAGTCCGTCAGTTTCAGTCACGCGGCCACAGTGCCCTTGGCACGTTCCTCGCCGCCTCTTCCTCTTGTCCGAAGCTGCACACGCGTGCGTGGAGCCTTCCTGGCGTCGGTAGCGCGCTGGCTCGCCCTCGCCGGCGTCTTCTGCGGCGTCGGGACCTCCCGTGGCGGCCGACAGGAGGCACACCACGGCAGAACGCCGTTCCGCGCCGCCCATCGCTCCCTGGCTCTCCGCGTGGCCTCATGCACGCCAGCGCACGCCCGTAGCACAGCCACCGTGGCCGGCAAGCATGGAACGCGCTCTCCGCCGCCGACGGGCCCGCACCATCACCGTTCCGTCGAGCTCGCCCTTAACACCCAAACCCCGGCCAGTTCAACACCAAAACGGACCCGTTGGACCTCCGTGATGATGCTCGACCCCCTAACCACCCCGACCGAGCACTGCGCCACCGTAATCGCTCGCCGGTGATCCTCGTTCACGGCAACCGCCTCGGACCGCCTATATAAAGGGGTCCCGAGCTCACTCTCGTGCACGCAGCACCTCCACTACTCACCAACACCCCGCCAGGCCACTAGGGGGACCTCGAGGAGGTCTCCTCCCCCAGCTCCGGCCGCCTCGCCCCGCCTCGGCCTCCAGCTCGATTCACTTCGGTGAGGCCACCTCCGGCGCCCAAACCTCGTCCGTAGCCCTCTCTTGCACCCAGTAGTCTAACCCTCACCTCAATTTAATCTTTGCAGCCCTCTCCGACGAGCTCCATCCACGCCCGAACCACCGTCCGCCGGAGTTGAGACCGCCGTCGACGTGCTACTCACCGGCGACCAACACCACCACCCACCGTTGCGGAAGGACACGGTGAGCACATTGGTAACCTCTGATCCCCATGCCTCGCCGTGGATCACCGCCGGCGACCACAGCAGCTCTCGGGCACCGACGAGCCTCGTCCCTCCCATTTGAAAATTTAAACATGACAAGTGGGACCCGCTGTCAGCCTCTCTGTCCTTTCTAAACGAAGCGTTATCTGAAAACGCCTTCTGCCAAATACGTTTTCTCTTCAGGCTGGCGTAATCGCTACCGAAGCGTTTTCTGCTTTTATAAACTAGCCCCTGGAAATCTTCTGTTTCATTACAGATAAGTCCCTGGACAAAAACCCTTATAACTTTTAATCAGAAAAGTATTTTTGATTGATTCTTTTACTGTTCTCTTTAAAATTTTGTCTAGTTTTTATCAGATTTATTTGAAAAATATTTGGTTTACCTTCTGTGCTCTCCTTGGTATTTACGTTAGCGCATATATCTTCTTTAAACGTAGATACCGAAGGAGGTGACGGAGCCGCGAACTTCACCGAGCTAGGCTCCGACTACTCTGAACCAGGCAAGCATGTTTGAACTTTTGATATGATGAGTGTCTTGGCATGTTTTGCATTTAGTTAGTTTCATGGCATGCCGGTGAGTATACCGATGAACGTTATTTTATGTGATAATGAGGTAAGTGAGTTCGATGATCCATACGTGGATGAATGTGAATATGAATGGCCATGTGTTGGCATGAGGATGGGTACGACGGCAGTGTTGTAGCATGCCAGTCTTACGCCAGACTATTTGACTTCAGTGTCAAACCATATCGGTCCAGTACCTATCATTTCCTTCCTTGTACTACCACATGTTTTCCGCAAGGAATATGGTTTAGTAAGTTCCAAACCGCTTTCATGGTACACACCAAAGAGGAGAGGCCGTGATGATGGTTCCATGGCCCTGGATTAAAGCCAGTCATCCGGTCAGGGGGCATGGGTGTTTCCGGTTGGGACCGAGAGGGGGGCACCCCTTAGAGCGCGCGTATATAAATTTGATCCCATGCTATTCGAGATTGTGATCTCCCGTCTCAAAAGTTTTTCTTGGACGATGACTAGGGTGATTCCTAGCATCGAGAGGTAGGATGGGTGTGTACCGGTTAGCTGTGTTTTCTTCTGAAATACCGTAAACGGAACAAGTCCTTCGTGACTACGGAAATCCATTGACTGTGGGAAAAATTTTGTACAAACTCTGCAGAGTCATATATTCCTCCAAATCATCTCTTCCATGTCAAGTTTCGTTCCTTCTTATCCTAATCAATTGTCAGCTTTGATGACAGAGACTCCGGTGATTCGCATGAGTGCTAAGTCCGGTTAAATGATCACTCCTGTGGATGGACTAACCCGTTTGTTTTCATGAATTGAATGTTTATTATGAGTATTATTTACTTGTGAATAAAAGCCCTTTATGTGATGTCGCTCAGACGTCCGACTGTGGCATTCCTTTTAAAGCCCTTTATGTGATGTCGCTCAGACGTCCGACTGTGGCATTTCTTTTTAAAGCCCTTTCTGCGATGTCGCTCAGACGTCCGACTGTGGCATTTCTTTTAAAGCCCTTTATGTGATGTCGCTCAGACGTCCGACTGTGGCATTTCTTCTAAAGCCCTTTATGTGATGTCCCTCAGACGTCCGACTGTGGCA
>NC_041384.1:758580943-758581174 GCF_002162155.2 Triticum dicoccoides
TTAAAAGCCCTTTCTGCGATGTCGCTCAAACGTCCGACTGTGGCATTTCTTTTAAAGCCCTTTATGTGATGTCGCTCAGACGTCCGACTGTGGCATTTCTTTTAAAGCCCTTTATGTGATGTCGCTCAGACGTCCGACTGTGGCATTTCTTTTAAAGCCCTTTATGTGATGTCGCTCAGACGTCCGACTGTGGCATTTCTTTTAAAAGCCCTTTATGTGGTGTCGCTAAGA
>NC_041384.1:758581349-758582679 GCF_002162155.2 Triticum dicoccoides
AAAGCCCTTTCTGCGATGTCGCTCAGACGTCCGACTGTGGCATTTCTTTTAAAGCCCTTTATGTGATGTCGCTCAGACGTCCGACTGTGGCATTTCTTTTAAAGCCCTTTCTGCGATGTCGCTCAGACGTCCGACTGTGGCATTTCTTTTAAAGCCCTTTATGTGATGTCGCTCAGACGTCCGACTGTGGCATTTCTTTTAAAGCCCTTTCTGCGATGTCGCTCAGACGTCCGACCGTGGCATTTCTATTAAAATCCCTTTATGTGGTGTCGCTAAGATGCCCGACTGTGGCATCATTTTCCTTACTTTTATTTGTTCACCTTTCGAGGCGTCGCTTCAGACACCCGATCGGTCCTTATTTATGTTCTGTGGAATTTCAGGCGGACTACCGCCGTTTTCCCTTTTTACTTACCCATTATGCCAGTTTTATTTATTGTGCATTAAGGAATTAATCATGTTGCATCCATGCATGCATTTGTTATATCTTACGTCCGAACTGTCTTGCGAGTACTTTCAAAGTACTCACTGGCTTGTTGATTTGGCCAGATGCTGACGAAGGCGATCTCATGGATGAAGAGTTCGATAGCGAGCCCGACACTTAGAGGAGTCCCAGTCAGTCTTGTGCGACCCTGGATTTGGCCACTGTTTTATATCTGCTTCCGCTACCAAATAAATTCATCGAGCCTCTCCTCGACGGTCGATGAGATGACAGACGTAGAGTCTTGTATCTCTCTCCCCGCTGTGTTTTTCCACCACCAGCCTATCCTTGAGTCAGTAGTATGTCTCCACACCACTGTGTTCTGTCCGCCATTATGTATGATTATTGGCGTGCTTGTAATAATTTGGTTGAGCAACCGTAGTTCGACCCTGTAATATATCTTATGCTACTGGCTTATTGTATCAAGAATTTGTCTGCCAGTGTGGAGGATTTCTCTCATACTGGACTTAAAAGATTGGCTTTTCAATAAATACTTTTATTGGAAAACCGGTCGTGACATTACATCGAATAGATCTCCACAAGAGAGGGGGAGAACATTGTATTGAGATCCGAAAAGAGAGAAGAAGCCATCTAGCTAATAACTATGGACCCTAAGGTCTGAGGTAAACTACTCACACATCATCGAAGAGGCTATGGTGTTGATGTATAAGCCCTCCGTGATCGATGCCCCCTCTGGCAGAGCTCCGGAAAAGGCCCCAAGATGGGATCTCATGGGTACAAAAGGTTGCGGCAGTGGAATTAGGGTTTTGGCTCTGTATCTGGTAGTTTGGGGGTACGTAGGTATATATAAGAGGAAGAAGTACGTTGGTGGAGCAACATGGGCCCCATGAG
>NC_041384.1:758583092-758591156 GCF_002162155.2 Triticum dicoccoides
CCTGGTTGCTTTCTTGACATAGGGTCCAAGTCCTCTAGATCACGTTCATTCCAAAAATCACGTTCCCAAAGGTTTCATTCCATTTGGACTCCGTTTGATATTCCTTTTCTTCGAAACTCTGAAATAGGCAAAAAACAAAAATTCTGGGGCTGGGCCTCCTATTAATAGGTTAGTCCCAAAAATAATATAGAAGTGTATAATAAAGCCCAATAATGTCCAAAATAGAATATAATATAGCATGGAACAATCAAAAATTATAGACACATTGGAGACGTATCAAGCATCCCCCAAGCTTAATTCCTGCTCGTCCTCGAGTAGGTAAATGATAAAACCATAATTTTTGATGTGGAATGCTATTTGGCATAATTTCAATGTAATTCTCCTAATTGTGGTATGAATATTCAGATCCGAATGATTCAAGACAAAAGTTCAATATTGACATAGAAATAATAGTACTTCAAGCATACTAACTAAGCAATTATGTCTTCTCAAAATAACATGGCCAAATAAAGTTATCCCTACAAAATCATATAGTCTGGCTATGCTCCATATTCACCACATAAAGTATTTAAATCATGCACAACCCGACGACAATCCAAACAATTGTTTCATACTTTTGGTGTTCTAAAACTTTTTCAATCTTCAGGCAATACAGGAGCGTGAGCCATGGACATAGCACTATATGTGGAATAGAATGGTGGTTGTGGAGAAGACAAAAAGGGAGAAGATAGTCTCACATCAACTAGGTGTATCAACAGGCTATGGAGATGCCCATTAATAGATATTAATGTGAGTGAGTAGGGATTGCCATGCAACGGATGCACTAGAGCTATAAGTATATGAAAGCTCAGCAAAAGGAACTAAGTGGGTGTGCATCCAACTCACTTGCTCATGAAGACCTAGGGCATTTTGAGGAAGCCCATCATTGGAAGATACAAGCCATGTTCTATAATGAAAAATTCCCACTAGTATATGAAAGTGATATCATAGGAGACTCTCTATCATGAAGATCATGGTGCTACTTTGAAGCACAAGTGTGGAAAAAGGATAGTAGTATTGTCCCTTTTTTGGGCCATTTTTTTATTTGGCCTTTCTCTTTTTTTGGGACAATACTCTATGAATGATGATCATCACACTTCTATTTATTTACAACTCAATGATTACAACTCAATACTAGAACAAAGTATGACTCTATATGAATGCCTCCGGCGGTATACTGGGATAGCAATGATGCATGAGTGACATGTATGAAAGAATTATGAACGGTGGCTTTGCCACAAATATAATGTCAACTACATGATCATGCAAAGCAATATGACAATGATGGAGCGTGTCATAGTAAACAGAATGGTGGAAAGTTGCATGGCAATATATCTCGGAATGGCTATGGAAATACCATGATAGGTAGGTATGGTGGCTGTTTTGAGGAAGGTATATGGTGGGTGTTCGATACCGGCAAAAGGTGCGCGGTATTAGAGAGACTAGCAATGGTGAAAGAGTGAGAGTGCGTATAATCCATGGACTCAACATTATTCATAAAGAACTAACATACTTATTGCAAAAATCTATTAGTTATCGAAACAAAGTACTACACGCATGCTGGGGATAGATTGGTAGGAAAAGACCATCGCTCGTCCCCGACCACCACTCATAAGGAAGACAATTAATAAATAAATCATGCTCCAACTTCTTCACATAACGGTGCACCATACGTGCATGCTACGGGAATCACAAACTTCAACACAAGTATGTCTCAAATTCACAACTACTTAACTAGCATGATTCTAATATCACCATCTCCATATCTCAAAATAATTATCAAGTATCAAACTTATCTTAGTATTCAGCACACTCATAAGATTTTTTTACTAATCTTGAATGCCTAGCATATTACGATTAATTTCCTAGTTTAAGTAAATTACCAAGCTGTTTAAGACTCTAAAAATAATACAAGTGAAGCATGAGAATAATAGTTTCTATAAAACAAATCCACCACCGTGTTCTAAAAGATATAAGTGAAGTAGTAGAGCAAAAACTATATAACTCAAAAGATTTAAGTGAAGCACATAGAGTATTCTAATAATGTTCAAATCATGCGTGTTTCTCTCAAAAGGTGTGTGCAGCAAAGATGATTGTGGCAAACTAAAAAATAAAGACTCAAATAATACAAGATGCTCCAAGCAAAACACATATCATGTGGTGAATAAAAATATAGCTCCAAGTAAAGTTACCGATGGAAGTAGACGAAAGAGGGGATGCCTTCCGGGGCATCCCCAAGCTTTGGCTTTTAGGTGTCCTTAGATTATCTAGGGGTGCCATGGGAATCCCCAAGCTTAGTCTCTTGGCACTCCTTGTTCCATAACCCATCTAATCTTTTACCCAAAACTTGAAAACTTCACAACACAAAACTTAAAGTAGAAAATCTCGTGAGCTCTGTTAGCGAAAGAAAACAAAACAACACTTCAAGTTACTGTAATTAACTCATTCTTTATTTATATTGGTGTTAAACCTACTGTATTCCAACTTCTCTATGGTTTATAAACTATTTTACTAGCCATAGATTCATCAAAATAAGCAAATAACACACGAAAAACAGAATCTGTCAAAAACGGAACAGTCTGTAGTAATCTGTAGCTAACGCATGTTATGGAACCCAAAAAATTCTAAAATAAATTTCTGGACATGAGGAATTTATCTATTAATCATCTAGGTATTGCCATCTTTGGTAGGCAATCCATAAGTGTCTCTCATATTATATTCATATGGTAATTTAATTTTCTTTCTAGGAAAGTGTTCCATACCTTTCCTTAAGGGAAATTGGAATCTAATATTCCCTTCCTTCATATCAATAATTGCACCAATCGTTCTAAGGAAAGTTCTACCAAGAATAATAGGACATGAACGATTGCAATCTATGTCAAGAACAATAAAATCTACGGGAACATAATTCCTATTTGCAACAATAATAACATCATTAATTCTTCCCATAGGTTTCTTAATAGTGGAATCCGCAAGGTGCAAGTTTAAAGAGCAATCATCAAAGTCATGGAAACGTAGCAAATCACACAAATTCTTTGGAATCGTGGTAACACTAGCACCCAAATCACACAAAGCATATCATTCATGATCTTTAATTTTAATTTTAATAGTAGGTTCCCACTCATCATAAAGTTTTCTAAGGATAGAAACTTCCAACTCAAGTTTTTCTTCATAAGATTGCATCAAAGCATCAACGATATGTTTAGTAAAAGCTTTATTTTGACTATAGGCATGTGGAGAATTTAGCACAGATTGTAACAAGGAAATACAATCTATCAAAGAGCAATTATCATAATTAAATTCCTTGAAATCCAAAATAGTGGGTTCATTGATATTTAAAGTTTTGACCTCTTCCATCCCACTTTTAACAGTTTTAGCATCAAGATCTAAAAACTCCAAATTTTTGGAACGCCTTCTAGGTAAAGGTGGATCATATTCAGTTCCATCATTATCAAGATTCATATTTGTAAGTGCATCTAGTGCCACCCCTAGTTGGTTTTGGAGTATTGACGACAAACCTGGTTAAGGGACTAATGTGTTTCTGAGAATTGTAGGATAACACAGGTAGAAGTCCCTCATTGATTCGGTTTTCCTACCAGTTAGAATGTGTAAGTGGGGTCCAAGTGAACCAGTTAGAATGACTGAAGTGCCGCTTAACCAAAATCCTATGTCTTCGAGCAAACACAATGAGAGCAAATCTTATCCAGAGCTGGATAAGTCAGCTTTGCTTGTAGCCCAAGTAAAGTTGTAGTGTGTGTTTGAAATCTGACCGTTGGAACACGTGTCAGTTCCTTAGTGACCCAGGGTCATTTCGGACAAATCAGGTCGGGTTGCCTAGTGGCTATAAATAGCCCACCCCCTACAACCATAAATGGTTGGCAGCTCAGAGTTAGTATACGGCTTTTCTCGTTTGAGAGCAACCCACCTCGAAGCCTTTGAGAGAGAATTCCTTGCGAGGATAAAGCCCTAAACACCCAGAACCAAAGAGTGTTAGGCATCACTGAAGTCTTCCTGTCTGTGTGATCTGAAGACTTATTACACTTGAGGACTGTGAATCCTCCAGTTGGTTAGGCGTCACATTTTGAGTATCCAAGAGTCATTGTGGATCGCCGGTGAACGAAGTCTGTGAAGGTTTGGAAGTCTACCTTGAAGACTTACCAGAGTGATTGAGTGAGGACTGGGTGTCCTTAGCTCAAGGGGAATAAGGTGAAGACACGGTCTTCTGAGTTCAATCTCAGCCTCCCTAACCAGACGTACAGTTGTCACAGCAACTGGAACTGGTCCAACAAATCATTGTCTTCAATGAGTCATTGGTTTCATCGTTACCATTCCTTTACTTACTGTTGGCTCTAGTGAAGTCATTGTATGATTGCATTATCTTTTGTCTTCACTGAGTGACCGCTAGTTCTGATTGGCTTCACACTATCTTCCTACCTGATCTATACTTCCTAGCTGCTATTTGTCGTTGTGCTTTCACTTCATTGAATACTTGACTATGGATTGCTTAGTGTAGTCTACCTTCCGCTGCATGATAATAGGTTAATTTCTGTCATCTGTCTTCGAAACTTCCATGTTTTGAAGACTTCCATAAAATCGCCTATTCACCCCCCCTCTAGTCGATCACTAGCACTTTCAATTGGTATCAGAGCAAGGTACTCCCTTGTTCTGTGTGGTTCGGTTTAACCACCTGGAGTTTTAGCTATGTCGACTGCAGGGATAATCAAAGTCTCCGCTGCGTGCCCAGTCTTCCATGGAACTGAATATCCCTACTGGAAGAATAAGATGCGCATGCATCTTGAAGCCATTGATATCGACCTATGGTATGTCATCAAGAATGGCGTTCCCAAGGCTGGTGAAGGTGTCACCGCTGCTGATGTTAAGAAGTTTGTTCAACTAGACTCCACTGCCAAGAACATCATCTGTGGTCATCTGACAAAAGGATAGTATGGCCGTGTGAGTGCTTTGGAAACATCTAAGCTAGTTTGGGACTGGCTCTCCAAGGTCAACGAAGGCGCCTCAACCCAGAGAGATCAGAGAATCAGTGTCCTTCGCAACCTCTTCAACCACTTCAAGAGAAATGAGAACGAGAATGTCCAGCTCATGTTTGATCGACTCACTGACATCACAAATGAGCTTCATTCCCTCGGGGCTACTGAGATCACCAAGCATGAAGTCGTCAAGACACTCCTGAGATCACTTGACAGCTCGTTTGACACCCTAGCCCTGATGATTCAAGAACGTCCTGACTTCAAGACACTCGATCCGTCTGACATACTTGAGAGGCTCAACACACATGAGTTTCAGCTTTCTGAGAAAAGAGACATCTATGGTCCCAACTATGGGCGAACTCGTGCCTTGAAGGCAAAATCTGTCTCCTCATCCGAAGAAGAATTTGACAACAGTTCTGATGATCCTGAAGACATTGGAAAGGAGCTTGCTATGCTTGTGAAGAAGTTCCAAAAATTCACCAAGAAGAAAGGCTTCAGAAAGTCTTCACGATCAAGCTCAAGGAATGATGAAGCTTCCGCTCATGACTACAAGAAGAGAACATGCCACAAGTGCAAGAAACCTGACCACTACATATCTGAGTGTCCGCAGTGGGACAATGAGAACAAGAAGAAAAAGAAGAGCAAGGAGTATGATTCTGACGACAAGAAGAAGAAGAAATACTCAAGGTCTTCTTCCAAGTCTTCCTCAAAGTCTTCATCAAACAAGAAGAGCTCATCTGGCAAGGCACGTGCGTTTGTTGGCAAGGAAATGGATTCAGAAGAGGAGTCCGCTTCTGAGGAGGCGGAGGTGGAGACTGAGGAGGAGTCCGATTCTGGCGTTGCGAGTCTGGCTACAGCATACGTTGCCAAGTCCATCTTCAACACTGAAGACAATGACTTCATCACCGACACCGATGCAAATGACAAGGACTACTCCGCTCCCACCTACTGCTTCATGGCATGCGGTGCCAAGGTAAACACACACACTACTCACTATCAAACATCCAGTGAAGATGACTTTGATTGTGGTTCCAAACCCAGCTACAAAACACTTCCTAAAATTGCAACTGAACAACAGAAAGCTATGGAACATATTCAAAAACTATTAGATAAAAGCGATGACCTGTTAGATGCTGAAATGACTCGATCTCAGTCCTTAATTGAAGACATAAAAAATCTTCATGTTAAGTATGAGGAACTTGAAAGTCGTCATGAAACGCTCTCAACAACTCATGAAAAGCTTTCCTATGATTATCTTCAAAGAAAGCAAGATCTTGAGAAATTGAGAACGGCTCATGAAGATCTTCAAAAGGAAAACGAGTCACTTCGCGCCAAACAGATCAGTCCCGCTCAGGAAGGATTTGAAACACCATGTCTTACATGCATTGAGCGTGACAACGCTACTTCTGTTGCTGAATGTTCTACTGCTGCTACTATTGCAATATCTTCAACTGTTGATGTGCAACTAACCCCTCTGCTGAGGATACCACTGCTATTGCTGATGAAAATGCAAGGTTGAAGACATTGCTTGAAACAGGGATGTACAGAAGTTTCAAAGGGCATCAGACACTATGTGATGTTCTCAAAAGGCAGATCCTGAACCGAAACCCTAGGAAAGAGGGTTTTGGGTTCGAAAGGAAAATGAATGCTGATGGCTCTTACTGGAAACCTGAGCAGTACCCCAAAACCACATGGGTTGCTACAAAGGAACCCTCAGTGGATCCATCCACCCTGTCAGGCTTCAATTGTGCTAATCCCATTGTTATTGATGAATCCTTTGATGCAAACTATAGACTGTTTAAGAATCAGAATGGTGAAGTGTTTGCTAGGTATATTGGTACTAACTGCAGGAATGGGCAACCTGTGAAGAAAGTCTGGGTGCCAAAAAGGTTGCTAGAGAATCTTCCTATGAATGTCATCATGACACCACAAGTGAAGAAGACAAACCCCAGACCACAAGCTTCATATGGTCCAAAGGCATCATACGGACAAAGGACTCACCTGAGTCGCACTAATGCAAATGTTTTGCAGGGAAGCCATACTCAGGCATATGAATATGAGCGCGTTTCATCAAACTGCCATGTTCATAAGACCAAGAACTACTCTGCTTATTCTTATGAGTACTATTGTCCACCTGCAAGACTTTTTGCTAGTGCTCCAAAGCCAAAGTTCTCAGATGTTGCACTTAGACTCATTGCTTCGAAGCCACCCTTGAAGATGAGGGTGGCTAAGAAAGCTTAACTCTCTTTTGCAGGGAAAGGTCTCCAGCCGACAATCAAATTCGTCTGAAGCTATTGCTGAGGACCTTAAACATCTTGTAGGGCGCAAGATCAAATGCCCAAATGGTCTTATTATGTATTTTGTGAAGAAAATATGCCCTAGAGGCAATAATAAAGTTATTATTTATTTCCTTATATCATGATAAATGTTTATTATTCATGCTAGAATTGTATTAACCGGAAACATAACACATGTGTGAATACATCGACAAAATAGAGTGTCACTAGTATGCCTCTACTTGACTAGCTCGTTGATCAAATATGGTTATGTTTCCTAACCATAGACATGAGTTGTCATTTGATTAACGAGATCACATCATTAGGAGAATGATGTGGTTGACTTGACCCATTCCGTTAGCTTAGCACTTGATCGTTTAGTTTGTTGCTATTGCTTTCTTCATAACTTATACATGTTCCTATCACTAGTAGAAAACAGGGCTTTGGTCCAGGCCGGGTCAGGCCATTAGTCCCGGTTCAGTCCAGAACCGGGACCAATGCCCCCATTGGTCCCGGTTCGTGAGCCCAGGGGGCCGGCCGGGCCACGTGGGCCATTGGTCCCGGTTCATCTGGACCTTTTGGTCCCGGTTGGTGGGATGAACCAGGACCAATGGGCCTCGCTCCTGGCGCACAACCATTGGTCCCGGTTCGTGCCTCAAACGGGGACTAAAGATTAGACCTTTAGTCCCGGTTTGAGGCACGAACCGGGACTAATGGGGTTGAGACCTTTAGTCCCGGTTCTTGCCATGAACCGGTACTAA
>NC_041384.1:758591596-758702341 GCF_002162155.2 Triticum dicoccoides
GTGATATGTGGTCTAGTTGTTGGGAAAATTTGCAAATGTGAATTTTGACTTTATTTGCAAAATCTCTCTGAAATTTGTAAAAATGGGCATAACTTTTGCATACTAACTCGGAGTTAAACATTTTCAAAATCCTCAAAAACCTAATAGAAAAAAAGTTACGGGGCTTTTAAGATCTAGAGTGAAAAAAATTGAAAAAAAATTCAAACAGTGGGCAAACTGTGGTCAAACAATGGTCAAACTAATTATTCTAGAACATTAGTGTTACTAAATAATTATTTCTGTTATTTCAATTTTGGTGCCAACTGTCATGGAATTTTCATGGCAGAGGTCCTAGCGAAAGGGCTTAGTCGTAGGGCCATCGCAACTAGGAAGCTTAAAGGACATGAGAGGTTTTATACTAGTTCGGCCCCTTACGATGAAGGTAAAAGCCTACGTCTAGTTGTGTTGGTATTGCTGGGATTTCGATCACCAAGAGGCTTAACTCACCGGCTTCGTTATCGATCTCTTGTTTCTTGCCCTAAACCTCCACCGGGTCGTCCACTTATATACACGGGTTAACGCGTGGTGGCCTATAGAGTCCCAGCCGTCGCATAAATCGTGTCCGGCTCGGTGATTTCTTTTACATGCCTTTCTTTACAAGTGTTTCCTTACATACGGCAGTTTACAATATTGGGCCTTAAGCCGCCTCTAGGACTTTTAGGCCTTCTATAAGATTTGATAAACTATCATCTTAATGTTTACTGGGCTTCCTTTGTAAACCGCCATTGGGGCTGACCCGGCCCCTCCTGGGCGGGTCATAGCTGATAGCTATATCCCCAACAGAAACCCCCCTCTCTCCCTCTTGCTTCACTCCCAAGCACGCTCGTGGCCGCATCGCTGTGCTAACCACAACCACTTCCTCCCTCGAGCCCCTCTGACGAGTCCAACCGCTCCGCCGTCCATTACGTCCTCCACATCGACCAGCTGGAGCTAGTGGCCACCTACGACACCGTGCCGACCCTTCTTCCTCCTCGGGTTGCCGCACGCCATCGCCATCTCCGGCCACGTTGAGTTGTCCCTAGGCCTTGCCAGCAACAGCAGTCAGCCCCGCTCCTCCTCTCTCTCCCCTGGCCCTCTTCATGGCCGCAGCCGCCTCGCCTCGTAGTCGTGATCCCGCCGCCACAGTCGATCTCGCCGGCGTGGCCCCCACCCGAACTCAATGAATGCACCCGCTCTCTCTTCCGTGCCCCATAGCCCGATCCCCACCATAGCCCGAACATGGCCGCCGCTCCACCTCGATGTAGGCGCCGTTTCTGGCCACCCGGCTCCGGCTGCTGCCACCAATCAGCGCGGCTACGTAGCCCCATTTGAACGCGCCCGTCCGTGCTCAATTTGACCGCCTGTAGGCGAATCCCGACGAGCTCCTGAGCCGCTCCGCCGTGGCAGAGCCTTGCCGGAGCCTCTTCGATGTAGTGTCGACGTGGCCGGCTTGAGGCCACCCCCTGGGTCGCTGACTGGTGGCCCCAATGGCCACACTAACCCCTTTGACCATGTTGACCCAGTCAGCATGCTGACTGGGCAGGCCCCATCCACTTACTTGTGGGGCCAACCCCGTAATTAACAAAATAACAAATTTAAAATAATTAACTAATTTAATTAGTGATATACAGGTGGACCCAGGTGTCGGTGTCAAAACCGGCGGATCTCGGGTAGGGGGTCCCGAACTGTGCGTCTAAGGTTGATGGTAACAGGAGACATGGGACACGAAGTTTTACCCAGGTTTGGGCCCTCTTGATGGAGGTAATACCCTACCTCCTGCTTGATTGATATTGATGAATATGAGTATTACAAGAGTTGATCTACCACGAGATCGTAATGGCTAAACCCTAGAAGTCTAGCCTGTATGACTAAGGTGTTGAGTATATAATTTCCGGACTACACCCTCCGGTTTATATAGGAACCGGGGGGATCTAGGGTTACATAGAGTCGGTTACATAAGATGTAATCTTCATAGTTTTTTGCCAAGCTTGCCTTCCACGCCAAGGAGAGCCTTATCCGGACACGGGTGTAGTCTTCGGTCTTCGAATCTTCACAGCCCATCAGTCCGGCCCATAGATAACAGGCCGGACGCCCAAGGACCCCTTAGTCCAGAACTCCCTCAGTAGCCCCTGAACCAGTCTTCAATAGCAAGGCGTTCGGCACACAAATTGTCTTCGGTATTGCAAGCCGGGTTCCTCCTTTAGTAATTTCCAAGTAGTGTATTTGACTATAGATTTGATGTCTCCCCTCGGCTTCTGCATGCTTAATGTCCTCGTTTTCCATGTGTCGAGCAAATGCGGACAGTTAGGGTATTTTTTGCAAATAACACCCCAATCCTGCAAGGAAGAGCATCTATTTAAAGAGATTGGATCTCAGATCCTTTCGGCAACAAGCAGAGAAAATCCTCAGAGACCGCCAGGCAAGACCATTCCAACATGGCCAACAATCCCAGCTCCTCTTCCCGTTCCAACCTAGAGAGAGGCGAGTGGGAGAGGTGCTCTGTGTCCCACAGCCGATTGGCGAAGCTGCAAACACAGGGATTTCTCCCCTAGCAGATCTGGTCCCTGTTGGAGCAGGGTTGGCCTCCTTCAACGGCAAAATCCAGGAAGAGGATTTTCCCAATCCGTCTGCGGGAGAACGGGTGTGCTTCATCCCCTGTCTGCTGAGGGGAGTGGGGTTTCCAATTCACCCATTCCTCCAAGGGCTGCTGGAGTACTATGGCCTCCAGCTACACAAATTTACCCCCGGCTCCATCCTCCACATTGCGGGTTATGTTGCCCTATGCGAACTATTCCTGGGTTGCGAGGCCCATTTTGATTTATGGAGAAGACTGTTCTACCTCGTCCCTCGCAATCAAGGTGGATAAATTTTTGAAGTGGGAGGAGCCGAAGTGTGGCGCATCGCCGGGACTGGATACCATCCGACACACTGAAGAAAGCTCCCGAAGAGTGGCCTTCCGAATGGTTCTACATTGAAGACATCACTCTACCCAACCCCGTCCGCATGGGCCTCCCCGAGTTTTCAAATGCTTCGCTGAAGAAGTTCTATACCAGGCGTCCTCGGAGCCTCGAGGAAGAGGATAGCGCGGAGATCAGCTTGCTACTGGGCAAGATTAAAACTCTTGCCCAGTACGGATTGTCAATAGTCGAGGTGATGGCGATTTCCATAACACGAGGGGTCCAGCCACTCCAATATCGAGGACTGCCCATGTGGCATTATAACGGAGAATACGACGCCTCATGTTACGGCCGAAAGGGCCCGAAGACCCCCACTACTCTAGCCAAGATTCTGGCCGAGCTATATAAAGGGGAGAAGGAGGAGTTTAGCCGTCTCCAACATCGAGACGGACTTCCCATGTACAATCCTCCCAGCCGGGTAAGGTTCGGCCCCACTTATTTTATTCTGTCCCTGGATCATTCGTTGACAGGTAGCATCTAATATTCTCCTAATAGGAATGGCAAAAGGCTGCCGAGGGGATCTGTGACCCTACCCCTCAGCCGGGGAATCACAACCGGGATCTTGATCCCGGATATGAAGAAGATCCAGACATATTCATGGAGCTTGAGGAGGGGACATTCTATCAGATGAGCTACGACAGTACATATGTACCCATTATCACCGATTACCCCGGCCTCCATCCAGCTTCACACGTAAGTAATCCAAAGACACTTTTTCCAAAAGAGACCTCTCCTTTCCTTCTCACCCACCGCACTATCCTGTGCTCAAAAGGGGAAGGGTTCGGTGTGCCATACCGCTCCAGGGGTATCTCCAAAGAGAGCGTCCCCCAGACCAGGCGAGCCTCCCAAGAGGAAAGCAAACGATGACATGGCCGGGCCTTCATCGAAGAGGTATGAATTTGCCAATGTGCACCTGGGCAGTCACGTCCAACCGTGACCTTCCCGTCTTCCATGTTTCAGGAGAAAGGTGCGCCGGACTATATCCGGAGGTTCGAGCGGTCGTAGTTCCCGCAACCAGGATTCAAATCCTGTCGTGAAGACGGTGGTTCCTGTGGGGGTAACGCCGGACTGTCCTCCAGCCGAGGACTCGATTGATGTATCCGTCACCAACTCGGAAGTGGATAGTGCCATGAATCACTGGCATCGCCGGGCCATTTTACAAGACCCTGATTTTTCAGAAGAGTCGTTTAACGTCTTCAGCTCGGCCGAGGCATACATCCGAGCGGCTCGAGATGGGCTTAACAGGGCCACAAGGCAGCATTTGAATGATGTGCAGGTAAATTTGTTTTGTCTGACTATGATAACCATATGCCAGTAGCCCCCGAGACTTAAAGGAGTTGAAACAACTGATTTAATGATCAATGTACAACCAGGTGCTTACCCAGAAGAACACCCTGTTAGCTCAAGAACTAGAGAAGTGTCAGCGCAGGCTGCTTGCTGCCAATGCCGAACTGGAGAAATACAAGGCATCTCCCGGTAATATTTCCCTCTATCAAGAATTCATAATGATACTTGAAAAGTTTTTTATATGAAAAATCATCTACTCGATAAGTTACATCCGAATTTAACAGGGGGAACCCCGTTAAACATTTTCAAAATCCTCAAAAACCTAATAGAAAAAAAGTTACGGGGCTTTTAAGATCTAGAGTGAAAAAAATCGAAAAAAATTCAAACAGTGGGCAAACTGTGGTCAAACAATGGTCAAACTAATTATTCTAGAATATTAGTGTTACTAAATAATTATTTCTGTTATTTCAATTTTGGTCAAATCTGGTCAAACTGTGGTCAAACTGTGGTCAAACAATGGTCAAACTAATTATTCAAGAAATATTAGTGTTACTAAATAATTATTGTTTTTTAAAACAATAGTTTCAAAATAAAACTATGAAATGTGTCACTTCATGCTCAAGCAAAATTCCTGAAGGTTAATAGGATTGACATCTTAGTATTGTCAGGAAAACAACAAGTGCATACTTGGAGCGAGGGAGAATAGAACCCGGAAGTTAAAAAAATTTCAAAAAAAAAATCATAAAATTTCATTTAGTCCCGGTTGGTGTTACCAAACGGGACTAAAGGTGGAGCTCCACGTGGCCGCGCCCTTTAGTCCCGGTTCTGGATTGAACAGGGACTAAAGGGATAGGCATTAGTACCGACACTTTAGTCCCGGTTCCAGAACCGGGACTGAAGGCCCTTTTTCTACTAGTGTATGACTATGAGATTATGCAACTCCCGTTTACCGGAGGAACACTTTGTGTGATACAAAATGTCACAACGTAAATAGGTGATTATAAAGGTGTCCTACAGGTGTCTCCGAAGGTAGTTGTTGGGTTAGCATATTTCGAGATTAGGATTTTTCACTTCGATTGTCGGAGAGGTATCTCTGGGCCCTCCCGGTAATGCACATCACTCAAGCCTTGCAAGCATTGCAACTAATAAGTTAGTTGCGGGATGATGTATTACGGAACGAGTAAAGAGACTTGCCGGTAACGAGATTGAAATAGGTATTGAGATACCGATGATCGAATCTCGGGCAAATAACATACCGATGACAAAGGGAACAACGTATGTTGTTATGCGGTCTGACCGATAAAGATCTTCGTAGAATATGTAGGAGCCAATATGAGCATCCAGGTTCCGCTATTGGTTATTGACCGGAGACGTGGCTCAGTCATGTCTTCATAGTTCTCGAACCCGTAGGGTCCGCACGCTTAAAGTTCGGTGACGATAGTAATTAGGGTTTTTGTGTTTTGATGTACCGAAGCTTGTTCGGAGTCCTGGATGTGATCATGGACATGACGAGGAGTCTCAAAATGGTCGAGACATAAAGATTGATATATTGGAAGCCTATATTTGGATATCGGAAACGTTCCGGGTGAAATCGGGATTTTACCGGAGTACCGGGGGGTTACCGGAACCCCCGGGGGTTATTGGGCCTACATGTGCCATAAGGGAGAAGAGGAGGGCAGGCCAGGGCAGGCCGCGCGCCCCCTCCCCCTAGTCCGAATAGGACAAGGAAGGGGGGGGGCGGCGCCCCCTTTCCTCTTTCTCCCTTCCTCCTTCCTTTTCCAACAAGGCAAGAGGGGGGAGTCCTACTCCCGGTTGGAGTAGGACTCCTCCAGGCACACCCATAGGGCCGGCCGCACCTCCCCCTCTCCCTCCTTTATATACTGAGGCAAGGGGGCACCCCATGACACACAAGTTGATCCTCGTGATCGTTCCTTAGCCGTGTGCGGTGCCCCCTTCCACCATATTCCACCTCGGTATTATAGTAGCGGTGCTTAGGCGAAGCCCTGCGTCGGTAGAACATCATTACCGTCATCACGCCATCGTGCTGACGAAACTCTCCCTCAATGTTTTGCTGGATCGGAGCTCGAGGGACGTCACCGAGTTGAACGTGTGCAGAACTCGGAGGTGCCGTACGTTCGGTACTTGGATCGGTCGGATCCGGAAGACGTACGTCTACTTCCTGTACGTTGTGTCAACACTTCCGTTACCAGTCTACGAGGGTACATAGACAACACTCTCCCCTCTCGTTGCTATACATCACCATGATCTTGCGTGTGCGTAGGAATTTTTTTGAAATTACTGCGTTCCCCAACAGTGGTATCAGAGCCAGGTTTTATGCGTTGATGTTGTGCACGAGTAGAACACAAGTGAGTTGTGGGCGATATAAGTCATACTACTTATCAGCATGTCATACTTTGGTTTGGCGGTATTGTTGGATTAAGCGGCCCGGACCAACATTACGCATACGCTTACGCGAGACTAGTTCTACCGACATGCTTTGCACACAGGTGGCTGGCGGTGTCCGTTTCTCCAACTTTAGTTGAACCAAGTGTGGCTACGCCCGGTCCTTGCGAAGGTTAAAACAGCACCAACTTGACAAACTATCGTTGTGGTTTTGATGTGTAGGTAAGAACGGTTCTTGCTAAGCCCATAGCAGCCATGTAAAACTTGCAACAACAAAGTAGAGGACGTCTAACTTGTTTTTGCAGGGCATGTTGTGATGTGATATGGTCAAGACATGATGCTAAATTTTATTGTATGAGATGATCATATTTTGTAACCGAGTTATCGGCAACTGGCAGGAGCCATATGGTTGTCGCTTTATTGTATGCAATGCAATTGCGCTGTAATGCTTTACTTTATCACTAAGCGGTAGCGATAGTCGTGGAAGCATAAGATTGGCGAGACGACAACGATGCTGAGATGGTGATCAAGGTGTCGCACCAGTGACGATGGTGATCATGAAGGTGCTTCGGAGATGAAGATCACAAGCACAAGATGATGATGGCCATATCATATCACTTATATTGATTGCATGTGATGTTTATCTTTTATGCATCTTATCTTGCTTTGATTGACGGTAGCATTATAAGATGATCCCTCACTAAATTATCAAAGTATAAGTGTTCTCCCTGAGTATGCACCGTTGCAAAAGTTCTTCGTGCTGAGACACCACGTGATGATCGGGTCTGATAGGCTCTATGTTCAAATACAACGGGTGCAAAACAGTTGCACACGCAGAATACTCAGGTTTAACTTGACGAGCCTAGCATATAACAGATATGGCCTCGGAACAGGGAGACTGAAAGGTCGAGCGTGAATCATATAGTAGATATGATCAACATATTGATGTTCACCATTGATACTACTCCATCTCACGTGATGATCGGACAAGGTTTAGTTGATTTGGATCACGTGATCACTTAGAGGATTAGAGGGATATCTTTCTAAGTGGGAGATCTTAAGTAATATGATTAATTGAACTTAAATTTATCATGAACTTAGTACTTGATAGTATCTTGCTTGTCTATGTTTGATTGTAGATAGATGGCTCGTGTTGTTGTTCCGTTGAATTTTAATGCGTTCCTTGAGAAAGCAAAGTTGAAAGATGATGGTAGCAATTACACGGGCCGGGTCCGTAACTTGAGGATTATACTTATTTCTGCACAGAAGAATTACGTCCTGGAAGCACCGCTAAGTGCCAAGCCTGCTGTAGGAGCAACACCAGATGTTATGAACGTCTGGCAGAGCAAAGCTGATGACAACTCGACAGTTCAGTGTGCCATGCTTTACGGCTTAGAACCGGGTCTTCAACGATGTTTTGAACGTCATGGAGCATATGAGATGTTCCAGGAGTTGAAGTTAATATTTCAAGCAAATGCCCGGATTGAGAGATATGAAGTCTCCAATAAGTTCTATAGCTTCAAGATGGAGGAGAATAGTTCTGTCAGTGAACATATACTCAAAATGTCTGGGTATCATAATCACTTGACTCAACTGGGGGTTAATCTTCCTGTTGATAGTGTCATTGACAGAGTTCTTCAATCATTGCCACCAAGCTACAAAAGCTTCGTGATGAACTATAATATGCAAGGGATGAATAAAACTATTCCTGAGCTCTTCGCGATGCTAAAAGCCGTGGAGGTAGAAATCAAGAAGGAGCATCAAGTGTTGATGGTCAATAAGACCACCAGTTTCAAGAAAAAGTGCAAAGGGAAGAAAAAAGGGAACTTCAAGAAGAACAACAAACAAGTTGCTGCTCAGGAGAAGAAACCCAAGTCTGGACCTAAGCCTGAGAGTGAGTGCTTCTACTGCAAGAAGACTGGTCACAGGAAGCGGAACTGCCCCAAGTATTTGGCGGATAAGAAGGATGGCAAAGTGAACAAAGGTATATGTGAAATACATGTTATTGATGTGTACCTTACTAATGCTCGCACTAGCACTAGGGTATCTGATACTGGTTCTGTTGATAACATTTGCAACTCGAAACAGGGGCTACGGATTAAGCGAAGATTGGCTAAGGTTGAGGTGACGATGCGCGTGGGAAATGGTTCCAAAGTCGATGTGATCGCGGTCGGCAGGCTACCTCTACATCTACCTTCGGGATTAGTATTAGACCTAAATAATTGTTATTTGGTGCCAGCATTGAGCATGAACATTATATCTGGATCTTGTTTGATGCGAGACGGTTATTCATTTAAATCAGAGAATAATGGTTGTTCTATTTATATGAGTAATATCTTTTATGGTCAAGCACCCTTGAAGAGTGGTCTATTTTTGTTGAATCTCGATAGTAGTGATACACATATTCATAATGTTGAAATCAAAAGATGCAGAGTTGATAATGATAGTGCAACTTATTTGTGGCACTGCCGTTTAGGTCATATCGGGGTAAAGCGCCTGAAGAAACTCCATACTGATGGACTTTTGGAACCACTTAATTATGAATCACTTGGTACTTGCGAACCGTGCCTCATGGGTAAGATGACTAAAACGCCATTCTCCGGTACTATGGAGAGAGCAACGGATTTGTTGGAAATCATACATACAGATGTATGTGGTCCAATGAATGTTGAGGCTCGTGGCGGATATCGTTATTTTCTCACCTTCACAGATGATTTAAGCAGATATGGGTATATCTACTTAATGAAAGATAAGTCTGAAACATTTGAAAAGTTCAAAGAATTTCAGAGTGAAGTTGAAAATCATCGTAACAAGAAAATAAAGTTTCTATGATCTGATCATGGAGAAGAATATTTGAGTTACGAGTTTGGTCTACATTTGAAACAATGCGGAATAGTTTCGCAACTCACGCCACCCGGAACACCACAGCGTAATGGTGTGTCCGAATGTTGTAATCATACTTTATTAGATATGGTGCGATCTATGATGTCTCTTACTGATATACTATTATCGTGTTGGGGTTATGCTTTAGAGACGGATGCATTCACTTTAAATAGGACACCATCGAAATCCGTTGAGACGACGCCTTATGAACTGTGGTTTGGCAAGAAACCAAAGTTATCGTTTCTGAAAGTTTGGGGCTGCGATGCTTATGTGAAAAAGCTTCAACCTGATAAGCTCGAACCCAAATCGGAGAAATGTGTCTTCATAGGATACCCAAAGGAGACTGTTCAGTACACCTTCTATCACAGATCCGAAGGCAAGACTTTTGTTGCTAAATTCAGATTTTTTCTAGAGAAGGAGTTTCTCTTGAAAGAAGTGAGTGGGAGAAAAGTAGAACTTGATGAGGTAACAGTACCTGCTCCCTTATTGGAAAGTAGTACATCACAGAAGACGGTTTCTGTGACACCTACACCAATTAGTGATGAAGCTAAAGATAATGATCATGAAACTTCAGATCAAGTTACTACCGAACCTCGTAGATCAACCAGAGTAAGATCCACATCAGAGTGGTATGGTAATCCTATTCTGGAAGTCATGCTACTAGATCATGATGAACCTATGAACTATGAAGAAGCGATGGTGAGCCCAGATTCCGCAAAATGGCTAGAAGCCATGAAATCTGAGATGGGATCCATGTATGAGAACAAAATGTGGACTTTGGTTGAGTTGCCCGTTGATCGGCAAGCAATTGAGAATAAATGGATCTTCAAGAAGAAGACTGACGCTGAAGGTAATGTTACTGTCTACAAAGCCAACTTGTTGCAAAAGGTTTTCGACAAGTTCAAGGGATTGACTACGATAAGACCTTCTCACCCGTAGCGATGCTTAAGTCTGTCCGAATCATGTTAGCAATTGCCGCATTTTATGATTATGAAATTTGGCAAATGGATGTCAAAACTGCATTCCTGAATGGATTTATGGAAGAAGAGTTGTATATGATACAACCAGAAGGTTTTGTCGATCCAAAGGGAGCTAACAAAGTGTGCAAGCTCCAGCGATCCATTTATGGATTGGTGCAAGCCTCTCAGAGTTGGAATAAATGCTTTGATAGTGTGATGAAAGCATTTGGTTTTGTATAGACTTTTGGAGAAGCCTATATTTACAAGAAAGTGACTGGGAGATCTGTAGCATTTCTGATATTATATGTGGATGACATATTATTGATTGGAAATGATATAGAATTTCTGGATAGCATAAAGGGATACTTGAATAAGAGTTTTTCAATGAAAGACCTCGGTGAAGCTGCTTACATATTGGGCATTAAGATCTATAGAGATAGATCAAGACACTTAATTGGACTTTCTCAAAGCACATACCTTGACAAGGTTTTGAAGAAGTTCAAAATGGATCAAGCAAACAAAGGGTTCTTGCCTGTGTTACAAGGTGTGAAGTTGAGTAAGACTCAATGTCCGACCACCGCAGAAGATAGAGAGAAAATGAATGATGTTCCCTATGCTTCAGCCATAGGCTCTATCATGTATGCAATGCTGTGTACCAGACCTGATGTGTGCCTTGCTATAAGTCTAGCAGGGAGGTACCAAAGTAATCCAGGAGTGGATCAGTAAACAGCGGTCAAGAACATCCTAAAATACCTGAAAAGGACTAAGGATATGTTTCTCGTATATGTAGGTGACAAACAGCTCATCATAAATGGTTACGTTGATGCAAGCTTTGACACTGATCCAGACGATTCTAAATCGCAAACCGGATACATGTTTTTACTGAATGGTGGAGCTGTCAGTTGGTGCAGTTCTAAACAAAGCGTTGTGGCGGGATCTACATGTGAAGCGGAGTACATAGCTGCTTCGGAAGCAGCAAATGAAGGAGTCTGGATGAAGGAGTTCATATCCGATCTAGGTGTCATACCTAGTGCATTGGGTCCAACGAAAATCTTTTGTGACAATACTGGTGCAATTGCCTTGGCGAAGGAATCCAGATTTCACAAGAGAACCAAGCACATCAAGAGACGCTTCAATTCCATTAGGGATTTAGTCCAAGTGGGAGACATAGAAATTTGCAAGATACATACGGATCTGAATGTTGCAGACCCGCTGACTAAGCCTCTTCCACGAGCAAAACATGATCAACACCAAGGCTCCATGGGTGTTAGAATCATTACTGTGTAGTCTAGATTATTGACTCTAGTGCAAGTGGGAGACTAAAGGAAATATGCCCTAGAGGCAATAATATGTTGGGGAACGTAGCAGAATTTTAAAATTTTCTACGCATCACCAAGATCAATCTATGGAGTCATCTAGCAATGAGGGAGAGGGGAGTGCATCTACATACCCTTGTAGATCGCGCGCGGAAGCGTTCAAGAGAAACCTGGTCTCCTTAGCAAGGGCAATAGCTCCAGTGTTATCACAGAAGAGAGTCATCGGGCTCGACACATTGGGTATGACTCCTAGGTCGGTAATGAACTCCTTCACCCAGATTGCCTCTTGTGCTACCTCCAAGGCTACCATGTACTCCGCTTCACATGTAGATCCCGCCACAATGCTTTGCTTGCAACTGCACCAGCTTACTTCCCCACCATTCAAAATATACACGTATCCGGTTTGTGACTTAGAGTCATCCAGATCTGTGTCGAAGCTAGCATGGACGTAACCCTTTACGACGAGCTCTTCGTCACCTCCATAAACGAGAAACATATACTTAGTCCTCTTCAGGTACTTCAGGATATTCTTGACCGCTATCCAGTGTTCCATGCCGGGATTACTTTGGTACCTTCCTACCAAACTTATGGCAAGGTGTACATGAGGTCTGGTACACAACATAGCATACATGATACACCCTATGGCTGAGGCATAGGGGACGACACTCATCTTTTCTCTATCTTCTGCCGTGGTCGGGCATTGAGCCGTGCTCAATATCGTACCTTGCAATACAGGCAAGAACCAATTCTTTGACTGATCCATATTGAACTTCTTCAATATCTTGTCAAGGTACGTACTCTGTGAAAGACTAATGAGGCATCTCGATCTATCTCTATAGATCTTGATGCCGAATATGTAAGCAGCTTCTCCAAGATCCTTCATTGAAAAACACTTGTTCAAGTAGGCCTTTATGCTTTCCAAGAATTCTATATCATTTCCCATCAACAGTGTGTCATCCACATACAATATGAGAAATGCTACAGAGCTCCCACTCACTTTCTTGTAAATGCTGGCTTCTCCATAAGTCTGCGTAAACCCAAACGCTTTGATCATCTCATCAAAATGAATGTTCCAACTCCGAGATGCTTGCACCAGCCCATAAATCGAGCGTTGGAGCTTGCACACCTTGTCAGCATTCTTAGGACCGACAAAACCTTCCGGCTGCATCATATACAATTCTTCCTTAAGGAAACCATTAAGGAATGCCGTTTTGACGTCCATTTGCCATATCTCATAATCATAGAATGCGGCAATTGCTAACATGATTCAGACGGACTTCAGCTCCGCTACGGGTGAGAAAGTCTCATCATAGTCAACCCCTTGAACTTGTCGATAACCCTTAGTGACAAGCCGAGCTTTATAGATGGTTACATTACCATCCGCGTCTGTCTTCTTCTTAAAGATCCATTTATTTTCTATGGCTCGCCGATCATCGGGCAAGTCAGTCAAAGTCCATACTTCGTTTTCATACATGGATCCTATCTCGGATTTCATGGCTTCCAGCCATTTGTCGGAATCTGGGCCCGCCAGGCAGGGTTGCCGTACCACTCTGGTGCGGAATGTGTCCTTGTGGACCTACGAAGTTCAGTAGCAACTTGATCTGAAGTTTCATGATCATCATCATTAACTTCCTCTCTAGTCGGTGCAGACACCTCAGGAACATTTTCTTGAGCTGCGCCACTTACCGGTTCGAGAGGTAATACTTCATCGAGTTCTACTTTCCTCCCACTTATTTCTTTCGAGAGAAACTCTTTCTCTAGAAAGGATCCATTCTTGGCAACAAAGATCTTGCCTTCGGATCTGAGGTAGAAGGTATACCCAATAGTTTCTTTAGGGTATCCTATGAAGATGCATTTTTCCGACTTGGGTTCGAGCTTTTCAGGTTGAAGTTTCTTGACATAAGCATCGCATCCCCAAACTTTTAGAAACGACAACTTAGGTTTCTTCCCAAACCATAATTCCTACGGTGTCGTCTCAACAGATTTCGATGGAGCCCTATTTAAAGTGAATGTGGTAGTCTCTAAAGCATAGCCCAAAAATGACAGCGGTAAATCGGTAAGAGACATCATAGATCGCACCATATCCAATAGAGTGCGATTACGACGTTCGGACACACCATTACGCTGAGGTGTTCTAGGCGGCATGAGTTGTGAAACTATTCCACATTTCCTTAAGTGTGTGCCAAATTCGTGACTCAAGTATTCTCCTCCACGATCTGATCGCAAGAACTTGATTTTCCTGTCACGTTGATTCTCAACCTCACTCTGAAATTCCTTGAACTTTTCAAAGGTCTCAGACTTGTGTTTCATTAAGTATACATACCCATATCTACTCAAGTCATCAGTGAGGGTGAGAACATAACGATAGCCACCGCGAGCCTCAACACTCATTCGACCGCACACATCAATATGTATGATTTCCAATAAGTTGGTTGTTCGCTCCATTATTCCTGAGAATAGAGTCTTGGTCATTTTACCCATGAGGCATAGTTCGCATGTGTCAAATGATTCGTAATCAAGAGACTCCAAAAGTCCATCTGCATGGAGCTTCTTCATGCGTTTGACACCTATGTGAACAAGGCGGCAGTGCCACAAGTATGTGGGACAATCATTATCAACCTTACATCTTTTGGTATTCACACTATGAATATGTGTAACATTACGCTCGAGATTCATTAAGAATAAACCATTCACCAGCGGAGCATGACCATAAAACATATCTCTCATATAAATAGAACAACCATTATTCTCGGATTTAAATGAGTAGCCATCTCGAATTAAACGAGATCCTGATACAATGTTCATGCTCAAAGATGGCACTAAATAAAAGTTATTGAGGTTTAAAACTAATCCCATAGGTAAATGTAGAGGCAGCGTGCCGACGACGATCACATCGACCTTGGAACCATTCCCGACGCGCATCGTCACCTCGTCCTTCGCCAGTCTCCGCTTATTCCGCAGCTCCTGCTTTGAGTTACAAATGTGAGCAACCACACCGGTATCAAATACCCAGGAGCTACTACGAGTACTGGTAAGGTACACATCAATTACATGTATATCACATATACCTTTAGTGCTGCCGGCCTTCTTGTCCGCTAAGTATTTGGCACAGTTCCGCTTCCAGTGACCACTTCCCTTGCAATAAAAACACTCAGTATCAGGCTTGGGTCCATTCTTTGACTTCTTCCCAGCAGCTTGCTTACCGGGCACGGCAATCCCCTTGCCGTCCTTCTTGAAGTTCTTCTTACACTTGCCTTTCTTGAACTTAGTAGTTTTATTCACCATCAACACTTGATGTTCCTTTTTGATTTCCACCTCCGCTGATTTCAGCATTGAATATACCTCAGGAATGGTATTTTCCATCCCTTGCATATTGAAGTTCATCACAAAGCTCTTGTAGCTCGGTGGAAGCGACTGAAGGATTCTGTCAATGACCGCGTCATCCGGGAGATTAACTCCCAGCTGAGTCAAGCGGTTATGCAACCCAGACATTTTGAGTATGTGCTCACTGACAGAACTATTTTCCTCCATCTTACAACTGAAGAACTTGTCGGAGACTTCATATCTCTCGACCCGGGCATGAGCTTGGAAAACCATTTTCAGCTCTTCGAACATCTCATATGCTCCGTGTCGCTCAAAACGCTTTTGGAGCCCCGGTTCTAAGCTGTAAAGCATGCCGCACTGAATGAGGGAGTAATCATCAACACGTGATTGCCAAGTGTTCATAACGTCTTGGTTTTCTGGGATGGGTGCGTCAGCTAGCGGTGCTTCTAGGACATAATCTTTCTTGGCAGCTATGAGGATGATCCTCAGGTTCTGGACCCAGTCCGTATAGTTTCTGCCATCATCTTTCAGCTTGATTTTCTCTAGGAACGCGTTGAAGTTGAGGGCAACATTAGCGTGGGCCATTTGATCTACAAGACATAGTGTAAAGATTTTAGACTAAGTTCATCTAATCGAATTGTTCAATGAACTCCCACTCAGATAGAAATCCCTCGAGTCGTCTAAGTGAAACATGATCCGAGTCAACTAGGCCATGTCCGATCATCACGTGAGATGGACTAGTCAACATCAGTGAACATCTTCGTGTTGATCGTATCTTCTATACGACTCATGCTCGACCTTTCGGTCTTCCGTGTTCCGAGGCCATGTCTTCCGTGTATTCCGTGTGTAAATCTAGCATACACCCGTTGTATTCGAACGTTAGAATCTATCACACCCGAGCATCACGTGGTGCTTCGAAACAACGAACCTTCGCAACGGTGCACAGTTAGGGGGAACACTTTCTTGAAATTATTACGAGGGATCATCTTATTTAAGCTACCGTCGTTCTAAGGAAATAAGATGTAAAACATGATAAACATTACATGCAATCAAATAGTGACATGATATGTCCAATATCATTTGCTCCTTTTGATCTCCATCTTCGGGGCTCCATGATCATTGTTGTCACCGGCATGACACCATGATCTGCATCATCATGATCTCCATCATCGTGTCTTCTTGAAGTTGTCTCGTCATCTATTACTTCTACTACTATGGCTAACGCTTTAGCAATAAAGTAAAGTAATTACATGACGTTTATGTTGACACGCAGGTCATAAATAAATAAAGACAACTCCTATGGCTCCTGCCGGTTGTCATACTCATCGACATGCAAGTCGTGATTCCTATTACAAGAACATGATCAATCTCATACATCACATATATCATTCATCACATCCTTTTGGCCATATCACATCACACGGCACATGCTGCAAAAACAAGTTAGACATCCTCTAATTGTTGTTGCAAGTTTTTACGTGGCTGCTATAGGTTTCTAGCAAGAACGTTTCTTACCTATGCCAAAACCACAATGTGATATGCCAATTTCCATTTACACTTCATAAGGACCCTTTTCATCGAATCCGATCCGACTAAAGTGGGAGAGACAGACACCCGCTAGCCACCTTATGCAACTAGTGCATGGCAATCGGTGGAACTAGTCTCATGTAAGCGTACGTGTAAGGTCGGTTTGGGCCGCTTCATCCCACGATGTCGCCGAATCAAGATAAGACTAGTAACGGCAAGAAAATTGACAATATCCACGCCCACAACTGCTTTGTGTTCTACTCGTGCATAGAAACTACGCATAGACCTAGCTCTGATACCACTGTTGGGGAACGTAGCAGAATTTTAAAATTTTCTACGCATGACCAAGATCAATCTATGGAGTCATCTAGCAACGAGGGAGAGGGGAGTGCATCTACATACCCTTGTAGATCGCGCACGGAAGCGTTCAAGAGAACGGGGTTGATGGAGTCGTACTCGTCGTGATCCAAATCACCAATGACCTAGCGCTGAACAGACGGCACCTCCGCGTTCAATACATGTACGGTTGGGAAGACGTCTCCTCCAACTTGATCCAGCAAGGGGGAAGGAGAGGTTGATGAAGATCCAGCAGCACGACGGCGTGGTGGTGGAAGCAACGGTGATCTCGGCAGGGCTTCGCCAAGCTCAGGGAGAGGGAGGAGTGTCACGGGAGGGAGAGGGAGGCGCCACGGGCTAGGGTGTGGCTGCCCTCCCTCCCCCCCACTATATATAGGACCCCTAGGGGGGGCGGCCCTAGGAGATGCAATCTCCAAGGGGGGCGGCGGCCAAGGGGGTTGGAGTGCCCCCCAAGCCAAGTGGGTCACCCCCCACCCCTAGGGTTTCCAACCCTAGGCGCATGGGGAGGCCCAAGGGGGGCGCACCAGCCCACTAGGGGCTGGTTCCCCTCCCACTTCAGCCCATGGAGCCCTCCGGGATAGGAGGCCCCACCCGGTGGACCCCCGGGACCCTTCCGGTGGCCCCGGTACAATACCGATTACCCCCGAAACTTTCCCGATGGCCGAAACTTGACTTCCTATATATATAAATCTTTACCTCCGGACCATTCCGGAACTCCTCGTGACGTCCGGGATCTCATCCGGGACTCCGAACAACTTTCGGGTTACCGTATATTAATATCTCAACAACCCTAGCGTCACCGAACCTTAAGTGTGTAGACCCTACGGGTTCGGGAGACACGCAGACATGAACGAGACGACTCTCCGGTCAATAACCAATAGCGGGATCTGGATACCCATGTTGGCTCCCACATGCTCCTCGATGATATCATCAGATGAACCACGGTGTCGAGGATTCAATCAATCCCGTATACAATTCCCTTTGTCAATCGGTACGTTAGTTGCCCGAGACTCGATCGTCGGTATCCCAGTACCTCGTTCAATCTCATTACCGGCAAGTCACTTTACTCGTACCGTAATGCATGATCCCGTGATCAACCAGTTGGTCACATTGAGCTCATTATGATGATGCATTACCGAGTGGGCCCAGAGATACCTCTCCATCATATGGAGTGACAAATCCCAGTCTCGATTCGTGCCAACCCAACAGACACTTTCGGAGATACCCGTAGTGTACCTTTATAGTCACCCAGTTACGTTGTGACATTTGGCACACCTAAAGAACTCCTACGGTATCCGGGAGTTGCACAATCTCATGGTCTAAGGAAATGATATTTGACATTCGAAAAAGCTATAGAAAACGAACTACACGATCTTTGAGCTATGCTTAGGATTGGGTCTTGTCCATCACATCATTCTCCTAATGATGTGATCCCATTATCAATGACATCCAATGTCCATAGTCAGGAAACCATGACTATCTTTTGATCAATGAGCTAGCCAACTAGAGGCTCACTAGGGACGTGTTGTGGTCTATGTATTCGCACATGTATTACGATTTCCGGATAACACAATTATAGCATGAACAATATACAATTATCATGAACAAAGAAATATAATAATAACCATTTTATTATTGCCTCTAGGGCATATTTCCAACATAATAAAGTTATTATTTATTTCCTTATATCATGATAAATGTTTATTATTCATGCTAGAATTGTATTAACCGAAAACATAATACATGTGTGAATACATAGACAAAACAGAGCGTCACTAGTATGCCTCTACTTGACTAGCTCGTTGATCAAAGATGGTTATGTTTCCTAACCATAGACATGAGTTGTCATTTTATTAAAGAGATCACATCATTAGGAGAATGATGTGATTGACTTGACCCATTCCGTTAGCTTAGCACTTGATCGTTTAGTTTGTTGCTATTGCTTTTTTCAGAACTTATACATGTTCCTATGACTATGAGATTATGCAACTCCCGTTTAATGGAGGAACACTTTGTGTGCTACCAAACGTCACAACGTAACTGGGTGATTATAAAGGTGCCCTATAGGTGTCTCCGAAGGTACTTGTTGGGTTGGCGTATTTCGAGATTAGGATTTGTCACTCCTATTGTCGGAGAGGTATCTCTGGGCCCTCTCGGTAATGCACATCACTCAAGCCTTGCAAGCATTGCAACTAATAAGTTAGTTGCGGGATGATGTATTACGGAACGAGTAAAGAGACTTGCCGGTAATGAGATTGAACTAGGTATTGAGATACCGACGATCGAATCTCGGGAAAGTAACATACCGATGACAAAGGGAACAACGTATGTTGTTATGCGGTCTGACCGATAAAGATCTTCGTAGAATATGTAAGAGCCAATATGAGCATCCAGGTTCCGCTATTGGTTATTGACCGGAGACGTGTCTCGGTCATGTCTACATAGTTCTCGAAATGGACATGAAATAAAGAATGTTCGGAGTCCCGGATGTGATCACGGACATGACAAGGAGTCTTGAAATGGTCGAGACATGAAGATTGATATATTGGAAGCCTATATTTGGATATCGGAAACATTCCGGGTGAAATCGGGATTTTACCGGAGTACCGGGGGGTTACCGGAACCCCCCTGGGGGTTATTGGGCCTACATGGGCCATAAGGGAGAAGAGGAGGGCCGGCCAGGGCAGGCCGCGCCCCCCCTCCCCCCTAGTCTGAATAGGACAAGGAAGGGGGGGGGGCGGCGACCCTCTTTCCTCTTTCTCCCTTCCTCCTTCCTTTTCCAACAAGGCAAGAGGGGGGAGTCCTACTCCCGGTTGGAGTAGGACTCCTCCAGGCGCACCCGTAGGGTCGGCCGCACCTCCCCCTCTCCCTCATTTATATAGTGAGGCAAGGGGGCACCCCATGACACACAAGTTGATCCTCGTGATTGTTCCTTAGCCATGTGCGGTGCCCCCTTCCACCATATTCCACCTCGGTCATATCGTAGCGGTGCTTAGGAGAAGCCCTGCGTCGGTAGAACATCATCACCCTCATCACGCTGTCGTGCTGACGAAAATCCCCCTCAACGTTTTGCTGGATCGGAGCTCGAGGGACGTCACCGAGTTGAACGTGTGCAGAACTCGGAGGTGCCGTACGTTCTGTACTTGGATCGGTCGGATCAGGAAGACGTACGACTACTTCCGCTACGTTGTGTCAACACTTCCATTGCCGGTCTACGAGGGTACATAGACAACACTCTCCCCTCTCGTTGCTATACATCACCATGATCTTGCTTGTGCGTAGGAATTTTAAAAGTAGAGGGCATATTACCACCAAAATTTGAAAAGTAATCTATTTGTTCATCCTGATCTATCTAAAGCTATGTCTACCTATATGAGTGGGTATCCATCATAATCAAGAAGGACATATGTCCATGAGAGGAGCAAAGTGACTCCTAGGTGTGAAATTTAAAGAAGTAACGACATTCACCATGTAATAATTAGCTGTGCATAGTTGTTTGTTGTGAGAGAGGTCTAGTGGAGTTAACTAATCTAGCGGCAAGAGGGAGGAAAGATACTACTCGAGTTTTGAAATTGTGTCTCCTTATTCACTCTCATCCATCTCGAGCTATGTCTACATGTATAGATGTGTATCCATCTTAATCAACATGGGTATATGTTAGTGAGAGGAGTGAATTGTCTCCTAGGTGCTAGACTTAAATCAGTACCCCAACTGCACCATATATAATAATTAGCTATGGTGAATTTTTTGGTTGTTAGAGACGTCTCTTGGAGTTAGTTAATGTAGAAGTCATATCGAGTAATTGCTAACAATAACCAAATATTATTGGTGGTAGTTAATGTTAAACATTTGTGGGTGGGGGTGGTGGGGGAGTTAATATTAGTCTTAGTACCATTACCTGAAAAATGGAAGGAGATGAGATGAAAGTCAGAGATGGAAGACCATATGCATATTATCCAATGGCCCATATCAATTACTATCTTCTCGTTTGATAATTACTGCCCTTCGCTGATTTGTCAGGATGTCCGCCATTGACTCCATGCCTCGTCGTCGCCGTCAGGCCTTTTGTATGACACCATCATCATCTGCTCCTTCGCGAGAGGAGCCACAAGGGCCTCTCAATGGGTCATACTACGGACAGTAAGGATTATCGACGCGGTAGACAAATGGTGGGAGCTGAAGAAGATGGAGGCTCTCGCACTTGATAGCACGGACATGACAGACATGCAAGTTTGCAAAAATCACGTGATTAGTTAATTGAGAAATGGAGTAGATGTTGTCATATTGGAGGCCAATGATGAAGAGCGTGCACGGATGCCGGTTCAGAGCAGACCAGAATTGGTCCTCGTATGCCACAAAACAAGATGAAATCTCCGATTCGGGTTCAAAGAGCCAGATGGGGTGATGTCTACTACACAACCTTCTTCTTGAAGACATTGTTGGGCCTCCAAGTGCAGAGGTTTGTAGGACAGTAGCAAATTTCCCTCAAGTGGATGAGCTAAGGTTTATCAATCCGTGGGAGGCGTAGGATGAATATGGTCTCTCTCAAACAACCCTGCAACCAAATAGCAAAGCGTCTCTTGTGTCCCCAACACACCCAATACAATGGTAAATTGTATAGGTGCACTAGTTCGGCGAAGAGATGGTGATACAAGTGCAATATGAATGGTAGATATAGGTTTTTGTAATCTGAAAATATAAAAACAGCAAGGTAACTAATGATAAAAGTGAGCGTAAACGGTATTGCAATGCCTTGAAACAAGGCCTAGGGTTCATACTTTCACTAGTGAAAGTTCTCTCACCAATAATAACATAATTGGATCATATAACTATCCCTCAACATACAACAAAGAGTCACTCCAAAGTCACTAATAGGGGAGAACAAACGAAGAGATTATTGTAGGGTACGAAACCAACTCAAAGTTATCCTTTCTGATCGATCTATTCAAGAGTCCGTAGTAAAATAACACGAAGCTATTCTTTCCGTTCGAGCTATCCTAGAGTTCGTACTAGAATAACACCTTAAGACACAAATCAACCAAAACCCTAATGTTACCTAGATACTCCAATGTCACCTCAAGTATCCGTGGGTATGATTATACGATATGCATCACACAATCTCAGATTCATCTATTCAATCAACACAAAGAACTTCAAAGAGTGCCCCAAAGTTTCTACCGTAGAGTCAAGACGAAAACGTGTGCCAACCCCTATGCATAAGTTCACGAGGTCACGGAACTCGCAAGTTGATCACCAAAACATACATCAAGTGGATCACATGAATATCCCATTGTCACCACAGATAAGCACATGCAAAACATAAATAAAGTGTTCTCAAATCCATAAAGACTCAATCCGATAAGATAACTTCAAAGGGAAAACTCAATCCATTACAAGAGAGTAAAGGGGAAGAAACATCATAAGATCCAACTATAATAGCAAAGCTCGTGATACATCAAGATCGTGCTGAATCAAGAACACGAGAGAGAGAGAGAGAGAGAGAGAGAGATCAAACACATAGCTACTGGTACATACCCTCAGCCGCGAGGGTGAACTACTCTCTCCTCGTCATGGAGAGCACCGGGATGATGAAGATGGCCACCGGTGAGGGATCCCCCCTCCGGCAGGGTGCTGGAACAGGGTCCCGATTGGTTTTTGGTGGCTAAAGAGGCTTGCCGCGGCGGAACTCCCGATCTAGGTTATTTTCTAGAGGCTTTTGTATTTATAGGAATTTTTGGCGTCGGGAACAAATCAGGGGGGTCCCCGAGTCGTCCATGAGATAGGGGGGTGCACCCGGGGAGTAGGGCGCGCCCCCCAGCCTTGTGGACGGCCTGGGACTCTTCTGGCCCAACTCTTTTACTCCCGGGGCTTCTTTTGGTCCATAAAAATCATCAAAAATTGGCACGTCAATTGGACTCTGTTTGGTATTCCTTTTCTGTAAACTCAAAAACAAGGAAAAAACAGAAACTGGCACTGGGCTCTAGGTTAATAGGTTAGTCCCAAAATCATATAAAATAGTATAAAAATGCATATAAAACATCCTAGATGGATAATATAATAGAATGGAACAATCAAAACTTATAGATACGTTGGAGACGTATCATGGGGATGTATGTTGGGACTAACATCGCCAAGAACACCCCACCCACGACCATGGAGGATGGATAGAATGCCCCAAACAGCACCAATCGTCTGACGAGTAGGTGTTTTGAGAATGCAGTTTTGAGAACATTGCTATTTAGTATGCATGTTAGTTAAGTGTGTGGAACTTATGCTAAATGATGTTCCATTATATTTTTCTTGCCTTAAAAGGTGTCATGGAAGCATAATTAACCTTTTGG
Source organism: Triticum dicoccoides (assembly GCF_002162155.2). Lineage (NCBI taxonomy): Eukaryota > Viridiplantae > Streptophyta > Magnoliopsida > Poales > Poaceae > Triticum > Triticum dicoccoides. Next base: position 758,614,969 of record NC_041384.1, read on the forward strand.
ATCATAAGCGCTCCCATGGCACCATGTTGGGATACAAAAGGAGGTCTTTGTTGACTCATAGAGTATGCCATGGAAGAAAAAACCTCCTATGAAATGACTACTATGTGTGGTTGTTATCTAAATCTATTTTACATGAATGAAAGCTACTAATTGCACCAACTAGGTTACATTATTTTGTTTGGCAGCAAGTAGGATAAAAACGTTGCCAAACAAAATAAATTATTTTATTTATTATATGGGAAATTTAGAATGATTCAGGCTAGCCATGTATGTCCACTTCATCTTGGTTCCATGAGTAATCCATCCATGATCCATGTGGATTCTCGTCTAAGCTGACAATCCCAATTCACTTTCTTAGGAGGGAACTAGACGATCACACTTCCAAGTTCCTGCTATTTTGAGAAGCGGCCCCACTATTTTTCTATTAACGTTTAAAAAAAGGACCCACTAACATTTACTCTGACACTAAGACTCGTCGCAGAAAATGGACATGCCTAATGACGGCTAAATACATCACCAAAAATCAATCTGGAATGTCGCCAAAGTTGCAGAGGGCACTGCCCTGAGGGAGGGGGAACCTCGTGATGGTGAACTGTCACAGAAAATGATCTTTGGTGATATTTCATGTTTCGTCCTGAGGGTTTTTGTCACTGAATAGAGCATATTTTATAGTACATTGAAACACATTAATTGCTTTGATAAACTGTTAAGTAGGTGGGCCGGTGCTAAGGTGTTGTTCTTACTCAAACAAACTACTTACAATTACCCCCTCTCGTAAGCATCCACAAATACAAGAGAAGAATTAACACAAATCTAACCATAGCATGAAACAAAAGGATGCAAATATTCCCCTTACGAAATAGCTCATAAACTGTGTCTTAGGATTCTTTCACTCTCGCAACCCATCATCTACTCACTAATCCCATAATGCCTTCCCCTAGGCCCAAACATGGTGAACTGTCATATAGTCGACGTTCACATGACACCACTAGAGGAAGAACAACATGACACATCATCAAAATATTGAACGAATATCAACTTTACATCATTACTTATAATGATACTTCTCCCATGTCCTCAGGAAGAGACGGAACTACTCACAAAGCATGTTCATGTTCATGATCAGAGTAGATAAATATGTAATTACCAATTTGAACATATAATCTTTCACCAAGTAAACCAACTAGATGGTGTTACTGAAGATGTTTATGCAGATGGGTCCTCCCGCGATGAGAGGAGCGTTGGTGATGATGATGGTTTTTGTAACACCCCTGGTTAATGAGCTACAATAACCCTCTGTGATTAAGCTAATCATTTTTCTAAATAGTGCATGATCACCTTTGATGCCATATCTCATTTAAAATTCCACTTGAATTCAAATTTATTTAATAAGTGAAATACATAAATTCACAAACATGAAAACTGAAATGTGCATCATGTGGCAAATAATCCATAACTACTTATGGTGGTAAACCAAAAAAAATTATAAAGTGTTCAAGTGCCCAAAAATAACTAAAACATGGGCTAAAACAATTATTCAAATGCCTTTTTAAAATTATAATATTGTAAAATATTTTATTTAATCCCCAAACTTTTTGTGGCGATGACTTATTTTACTACACTAATTGTGGTGCAAGTTTTCTATTTTATAAAACAAAAATCATTTGAAAATAAATTGGGAAACAGAAAGAAATAAAAAGAACAGAAAAACAGAAATAAGAAAAAGGCAAAGGAGCACTGCACTGGGCCTTGTGCATAGTGCCAGCTCACCTGGCCCAACTAGCCCAACCAAATCTTTCAAGTTCCTCCCCCTGTTCACCGTTACGGTGGACATTACGCCCACGCGTCGGCCATCCGCGACCACCACGTCGCCCTCGTCGACCTACAAGGACGACCCCCTCCTGTGAACCCTAGATCGAAACTGTCGTGGAATTGTGACGACAGATGTCCTAGCGAAAGGACTTAGCCGTAGGGCCATCGCAACTAGGAAGCTTAAAGGGGTTAATCGAGACAAAGGACACGAGAGGTTTTATACTAGTTCGGCCCCTTACGATGAAGGTAAAAGCCTACGTCTAGTTGTGTTGGTATTGCTGGGATTTCGATCACCAAGAGGCTTAACTCACCGGCTTGGTTATCGATCTCTTGTTTCTTGCCCTAAACCGCCATCGGGTCGTCCCCTTATATACACGGGTTGACGCCTGGTGGCCTACAGAGTCCCGGCCGGCTCATAAATCGTGTCCGGCTCGGTGACTTCTTTTACATGCCTTTTTTGACAAGACTTTCCTTACATACAGCGGTTTACAATATTAGGCCTTAAGCCGCCTCCAGGCCTTTTAGGCCTTCTATAAGATTTGATAAACTATCATCTTAATATTTACTGGGCTTCCTTTGTAACCCGCCATTGGAGCTGACTCGGCCCCTCCTAGGCGGGTCATAGCTGATAGCTATATCCCCAACATTAGGCCCCAGTTAGACTTTGAACTTTGTTCTTTGTCAATCTTCAACACTTAGAAAAAATCCATCTTCTTATCCTCGCAGAAGTTTTTATGTAACCCGCCATGACATCATCTTTTGAAAACACAAAAAAACTTTTATCACGTCATCTCTCAACGGATCTTCATCTTTAATGCCTTCCGAGAATCGAGGCATCCATCTAGTTAGATAACCATTATTCGGCTCTTCCTTGATTTTCGCGCCCGTCTGTTCACCTTTTCCCTTATAAATAGGCACGCCTCGGCCTTCCTCATTCTTCTCTCTCTCCGTCTTCTTCCTCTCGTAACCCTCCTACTGCTCGAGCTTCGCCGCCGTCGCGCTTCACCTCCGTCTCCGTCGACCTTGGCCGTTGCATTACCCGAATCGGTCCAGATAACGGCGGCGATCTCCGCAGAAGATCCGTGGTTGTGTGTATTCCCCTTCCTGCTCCTCAGATCCGCATTAGGGTTTCTAGCTTTCTGCGTGTTCTTCGCAGTTCATCATGGTTTCCTTGTAGTTCTTCCACTATGTCTTCTTCTTGATTCAAAGAGAACATGTGCTCATGCGATAATTGTTTTGTGCCCATCTTCGATACCAGCAGATCCTTTTCTCTGGTTCAAAAGGCCTCACTAGAGCTCATGAACTCATCAGGGCTAAATTTTTAGGTCTAGACTTTTTTCCATTTTGAACGACCCTTTGATCCAGAATAATATCATGAAATTAGGAAACTTGTTTGCTTCCACACTTAGCCAATTATGTCTCTGATTTCCTTTAAATGTCTGTAGTCATGGCGGCTTACTACGCCGGCTTACTTTTCCCTTGTATGACACTAGCCCTTACTTAAGTCGCCATTACTTATTTGCATCATCATCACTTAACTGTTGATTTCACCATTGAATTGAACTGGCATGCTACTTTCTTTTCAGTTTTGTCTTTTGATCATCATGCCATCAAAAGCGACGACCATCTGCAACTGGGTTCCCTCAACCATAACTGAGGAACGTTTGAAGGAGTTCTTCACCATAGGATTTTTGCCAGGAAAAGACGTCATGTCTTACCGTGCCCCTGACCAGGACAAAGAATGACTCAATCCAAGAGATGGCGAAGTGATTGTTTTTACTGACCATATGAACCGTAGCTTCTCACCGCCCGGCTCAAAGTTCTTCAGAGAGGTCCTCCACTTTTTCAAACTCCACCCTCAAATATCGGGCCCAATTCCATTTCTAACATCTGTAACTTCTAAGTGCTTTGTGAGGTGTATCTTCAAGAATAGCCGACCATGGAGCTGTTTAGAGAATATTTTTATCTGAACCGGCAGAACGTGTGCACTAACGGCCTTAGCTTGGAGCTTGGAGGCAACTCAATTCAGCACCGGCAGGGCACTGTCTTCCCCCTCATAGTCTCGCCGAGTCATCCAAAAGACTGGCATCAGACTTGGTTCTATTGTCAAGCAATTTCACCAGCAAACGAGAAGCCAATGCCGGGTTATCGCCTGTAACGTCTTGACTCCAAGTTCGCGCTCCCTGACAAGCTTACTGCCGTCGAACGCAAGAAGCTGATCCCATCAATAAAGAGGATTAATGCCTTATTAGGAAACGGCTTAGCCGGAGTTGATCTGACCCGCTGCTGGATCTCATGGCGGGTTATCCCTCTAAGTTGTCGGTCAAAATTGATGTACGAGTATGGTGGAGGCCCAGATGACTCCCTTTGTCACAGCTCCGTTCAACTAATGGAAGAAGATATTGTTTCAATGTCAACCCTTCTGGTGAACGGAAAATATGAAGACTGCAGTATCGTCGGGTTAAACCCCTTCTGCAAGCTTAACCCGGTGCCAGAAGTAAGGAAACTCTGATCTCTCTCCTTTGTATTTTCCTAGCCGTGTTGTTTAATACTTACCTGACCTTTCATCTTGTTTTTACCTGTTTGCAAGCCAAATCTGATTTCTGGAAAGCTAAATATGACGACGAAGCTGCGAAGAAAGCGAGAGCCGCCGCCATAAACGCCAAGAAAATGACCCGGAGGTTGAAAAAGAAGAAGAAGAGCACTGTTGAAGATTTGATGAGGCTTGACGATACTTCTGAGTCGGAGTTAGCCCTTGACTCCCTTGGCCAATTTTTTAGTAATCTTATTAACACTGATCATTACCAGGACGACACTGGGGCCAGTCAGGCCGTGGAAGAAGAGGTACGTACTTCCTCCGACTCAGCCCATTTGCCAAGACAGAAACTTCGAGTCGTAACCTGGAAAGTAAGGTTTTCACACCCTTTAGCTTATCTGGACCCTCACTTTCTTTTGAAAAAGAAGCAACATGAGAGCCGCCGTCAAGCCTGGGCCGAAGACGAACCGGCTGTTGTTCTTCAACAAACTCCTCAAAAACACCAGAACGAGGTTTATTTCTTTATTTTTGACTTTCTGTTAATGGATCTCCTCCCTTGCATTACTTACTTTGTCTTATCTTTGCAGGAGGTATCTCGCTCCTCTGGCGAGTCGTCTCAAACCCAGTTTCCGGCCTTCAAGACTGCCCCTGGGTAAGGAAAAAATCATCTTTCCTCCGTGTTTTTTCAACCTGTATCCTTACACTGACAGTCCTATAATATTTCTCTTAGTGGGCAAGCTAAGTCTCAGAAGGCCAAGGTAACTAAGCCGGCGGAAGACCCGCCAGTCCTTGCACCTGAACCGGCGAGGCCACCTTCTCCTCCATCAATTGAAACTCTAGAAGACCCTCCTGTCAATGCAGAAGCAAATCCTCCTGAGCCGTCGGTTGATGATACCACCATTAACCCTTCCACAACTGGACCATCAAGCTTGGCCAACCCGCCATCACCGTCTGCTTAAGAAGTTTTGATCATCGGGAGCCGCTTTGTTGAGACGGGGAATCCAACCGTGTTGGCTCGCTACACAGCGAAACAAGAGGCATTGGAGAGACAGAAAGTGTGATTTGCTGTTGCACATTATGATCATCTGAATGACAACAATATTTTATTCAGCTATCTCAGCCATGTGCACTCCAGTCGCGACTCAGAGATCGAAATGGTCAAATAGTTGCAGCTGAAATATGAGGTATGTTCTTCCGGCTTATCTATATTCCGCCAGCCCCCAAGTCTTCAGATTATGAGAGAAACAGAATGATTTGTAGACTTTATAATATAGGCTAAGACTTTTACCTTTGAAACTTTTCTTGAGTTCAATAAAATAAAACAAAGCTTCACCTATAGTCCCCAAGGGCCGGTTCATTTGATCATAAATGAGCTGGTACTTTAAATTGTCTTGTACCGTATTCAAAGAACTTCGTAATCCGGCTTAACCTTGAGAAACTTGCTGAATAGCATACATTAGCCCCCATGTGCCAAGTGTTGTTACTTTGTAAAGTACTTGGGACTTAAAGTATGTCTTTGGAGTCATAAGAAATTGATTTGGCATACATTAGCCCCCATGTGTCAAGTGGTTTTGTAAAGTACTTGAGACTTGAATCTTGACTTTTGAACCTTAAGCGAAATCTTGACTCATCTGGGTATGTCTTTTTGCAGAATGCCTTATCTGAACTGAGCTCGCAATTGACTAATGCGAAGACCTGGCTGGCGGGTCAAGAGGCAAAAATGCAGTCTGCTAACTCCAAATTACAAGTAAGTCTCTCTGAGATGGAAAAATTAAAGACCGGCTTCACCACCAAGAAGAAAAGCTGGGCAGAGGAAAAAAACGCTTCTGACACAACGCGCCGAGAAGGCCGAAGCAGCCCTTGAAGAGGTTTCAACAGAGCTGAACGGTTTAAAGGGCCGGGTGTCTCAAATGGTGTCCGCCATCTTTGTTAAGCCGTCTATCTTTGATCTTGTGTACTTTTTGCTGATCCGGAAAATAAGCCGCCAACTGACTTTTTTTATAAAATATGTGCAGGCCACCGAAGCAAGAATCTGAGCCAAGATCACGTGATTAAACTGAAGGCAGTGTATACCTTAGTGGAGCAACTGTATATTGGCGCATAACGGGCACTTGCGGCCATCTCTCTTGCCAATCAAGTACCCAACCGGCTCAGCGACGTCTTAAAGAAACTGTCAATCCTACCCGCCAGGTTTCAAAAAGTGATGCGCTCCTGTGCGAGAGCCAGATCATTGACTGTCCTGAGCTGCTCCAAGGCTTGGGTGCCAGATGTAGACCCGGCGGACGTGACCAGAGGCTATCCTACGGTGAAGGAAGACGGATCTCCCTTTAAGAAAGATGACTTCATGGCTTGCGTGCGCGAAGTCCGACCTCAGGCGACTATTCTTGGAGATGACACCAACATCGACAAGTATCAGCCGAGTTTTGATGTTGAAAATAAGAAGATGGCAACTCCGTCGTACAAGGTGACTTATTTAATCCCACCTGTTCGTGAAAATACATTTGCTCCGGAAGTTTATCCGGCCGGCCTGATTGATGAAGAAGCAGAATTTGTCACTGTGAACGGTTTTGATTGGTCAAAAGCCAGCTTCCAGTCAACAGAGGGTGGTGAACCGGTGAGGGAGGAGTAATAACCATCTTCATCGGCTTATAAAATCCTTGTAATAGGTTTGTTGTGAAAACACTGCATGCTTTGCCTATGCCATCGCGCATAAAACACTTGTGTGTGATTCTGTGTTTCCTGATGTCAATATATGCATCATATTTACGGTTGTCCCTGTAATACTTCAACTCTGTTCCTGTAGATAAAAGAGAAAAGACTGGCTTGGCGGCTTAGCACCGAACGGGTTAGAACACCCGGCTTATAGCCAATAATTTTTCCATAGTAGAAAACAGAAACCGACATAAAAAGAGAACAAGGCTGAAAAAACTCTTCAATTAATACAGGAGGCAATTGCACATAAACAATAGCCATACTTGTACCTTTGATCACCGGACCACCGGCTTAAATAACCCGGGTGTTGAAGCTGATAATGCAATTTTTTGGAAAAGTCAATGCTTCTGAATACTTAATGATTATCATACCTTTGTGGTTTGTTGTCCAATAGTCCAGCCGGCGAAAGAGACCATGCTGTTTATTTATGAAATTGAAACAACAAAAAACGAGAAGGCAAATAACATGTGGTAAAAGTAAATAAAATTGAACCTTGTAATTAAAAGGTGGGGGTTTCTGATTCAAATACGATTAGTAAACCGGACCAAAGGGGTTAAGCTAAGGTTCGAATACGACCATATAGCCCCCAATGGCTTTGGCGTTGCGCCGATCAAGAGGGTACCGATAGCTATGTTCTCTTTGGTTCAAATACGACCTATGTTTTAACAGGAAGCCCCCAAATGACCTTGAGAGGTTTTTAACGACCCTGATTTGAATACGATCCAAGTCAGACCCAAAAGGTGTTAAGCTGTGATTCGGATATGATCAAGAAGCCCCCTAGTGAGTTTGGCCTTGAGCCGATCAAGAGGGTTACGACAGCTATGTTCTCTTTGGTTCGAATACGACCTATGTTTGAACAGGAAGCCCCCAAGTGACCATGATAGTTGCGGCCAGATTCGAATACGATCATAAGCCAGACCAAAAAGGTTAAACTTGATTCAAATATGATTAGCTCCTTAATAGTCATTTGAAAATAAGAAACAACAAAGATGCTTAATCTTTTGAAAAGAAAAGAGACCGATGGTCTTGCTTTATTACTTATCATAGTATATACAACATTAAAGTATGTACATGATGAGAGCCGGTGGCTCAGGTGTAGTATAGCCGAAGTTGTGCAATGTTCCATGGCCGGCGGGTCTCCTCTTCCGACTTACATGAGTCTTTGTGCTCTCGAACGTCAATGAGGTAATATGACCCGTTGTTTAAGTTCTTGCTGACCACAAAGGGTCCTTCCCAAGGTGGGGATACCTTGTGTGCATCTGACAGATCCTGGATGAGCGGGAGCACCAGGTCGCCTTCCTGAAAAGTCCTGGACTTAACCCGGCGGCTGTGATAACAGCGCATGTCCTTTTGATAAATTGCTGATCGAGCTGCTGCTAAGTCTCTTTCCTCATCGAACAAGTCAAGTGCATCCTGTCTGGCTTGTTCATTATTAGCTTCAACATAAGCCACCACACGGGGCGAGTCATGACGGATGTCACTAAGCAACACTGCTTCTGCTCCATACACCATGAAGAAAGGTGTGTAACCTGTAGACCTGTTAGGTGTGGTATTGATGCTACACAACACCGAGGGTAATTCCTCTACCCAACAACCCGGCGTTCGCTGTAAGGGAACCATAAGCCAGGGTTGGAGACCTTTTAAAATTTCCTGATTTGCTCTCTCAGATTGACCATTGGATTGAGGATGAGCTACATAAGAAACATCAAGCCGAATATGCTCACGTTGACAAAACTCCTCCATAGCCCCTTGGGATAAATTAATGCCATTGTCAGTGATAATGCTATGTGGAAAACCAAAACGGAAGATCACCTTTTTCATGAACTGAACCGCCGTGGCCGCATCACACTTACTCACCAGCTCTGCCTCAACCCACTTTGTGAATTTATCAACTGCCACTAAAAGATGTGTCTTTTTATCCTTAGACCTTTTGAAAGGACCAACCATGTCAAGCCCCCAGACCGCAAATGGCCAAGTGATTGGAATCATCTGGAGCTCTTGAGCCCGCACATGTGCTCGTCGTGTGAACTTTTGACATCCATCACATCTACTGATCAGATCGTCTACATCAGCGAGAGCCGTCAACCAGTAAAAACCGTGACGAAAAGCCTTGGCCACCAGAGATTTTTGACCCGGCGTGATGACCACAATCGCCTTCATGGATCTCGAGAAGTATTTCTTGGCCTTCTTCAGGGGAAACCCACCGCTGAAACGCTCTAGAGACGCTACGATGGTATAGTTCTCCATGAGAAATCGTCATTGACTTAGACCGCCGGGTTATCTATCGAGTCAGGGTCTCATCCGCTGGCAACTCTCCCCGGGTCATGTAAGCCAAGAACGACACTGTCCAATCTAGGATGACATGAAGAGCCGCCACCAACTATGCCTCCGGGTCAGGAACGACTCGATCTTCTTCTGTGGGCAACTTAACAGACGGTTTATGCAAAACATCCAAAAAGGTGTTAGGTGGCACTGGCTTACGCTGAGATCCCGACCGGCTTAGAGCATCAGCTGCTCTGTTCTTCCTACGGTCAATGTGCTCCACCTAATATCCTTTAAAATGTCCTGCAACAGCATCAATTTCACGGTGATAAGCCGCCATGAGAGGGTCTTTGAAATCCCACTTGCCTGATACTTGTTGAGCCACTAAATCTGAGTCGCCAAGACACCGGACCCGGCTCAGGCTCATCTCTTTGTCCACTCGAAGACCATGGAGCAAGGCTTCATACTCTGCTATGTTGTTAGTACAAGGAAACATCAGCCGTAAGACATAACAAAATTTGTCACCTCGAGGGGAGGTTAAAACAACTCCAGCCCCCGAGCCTTCCAACTGTCTGGACCCATCAAAATGAATAGTCCAATATGTGTTGTCTGGTTTCTCCTCCGGCATCTGCATCTCTGTCCAGTCAGTAATAAAGTCAACCAGCACCTGAGACTTGATCACAGTACGTGGCACATACTTCAACCCATGAGATCCAAGTTCAATGGCCCACTTGGCGACTCGTCGAGTGGCCTCTCTATTTTGGATGGTGTCTCCCAAAGGAGCAGAACTAACCACAGTGATTGGGTGACCCTGAAAGTAATGTTTAAGCTTCCGGCTTGCCATGAACACCCCATATACGAGCTTATGCCAATGTGGATATCTTTGTTTAGATTCAATCAACACCTCACTGACGTAATAAACCGGCCGTTGAACCGGATGTTCCTTGCCAACCTCCTTGCGTTCCACCACAATTGCCACACTAACAGCTCGTGAGTTTGCAGCTACGTATAACAACAGTGGCTCTTTCCCAATTGGAGCAGCAAGGACCGGCGGCTCAGCAAGCTGTTTCTTCAGATCCTCAAAAGCAGAGTTCACAGCATCGCTCCAAACAAAATCATCCGTTTTCTTCATCAGCTGATACAAAGGCATCACCTTCTCCCCTAAACGGGTTATGAACCGGCTCAAAGCAGCAACATGACCCGCCAGCCATTGAACGTCATTGATGCATGTTGGCTTGGCCATGGATGTAATCCCTTTAATCTTCTCTGGGTTAGCTTCGATACCTCAGTTAGACACCAAAAAACCCAAGAGCTTGCCGGCTGGGACTCCAAAAACGCACTTAGCCAGGTTAAGCATCATTTTGTAGACCTGGAGGTTATCGAAGGTCTCTTTCAGATCTGTGACCAAGGCCCAATCTGATTGTGAAGACAATTCTGCACACACCGTTGATAGGTCGCATGGGCACTCTTAAGCCCAAAAGGCATGGACACATAGTAGAAAGCTCCAAACGGAGTGATAAAAGTTGTCTTCTCCTGATTTTTGACTGCCATCTTGATCTAATGATAACCTGAATAAGCATCCAAAAATCTCAAATGTGCGCAACCCGCCGTAGCATCGATGATCTGATCAATATGGGGGAGGGTAAAAGGGTCAGCCGGACAAGCCTTGTCTAAATCGGTGTAATCCACACACATACGCCAGGTGTCGTTCTTTTTGAGTACAAGCACCGGGTTGGCTAACCACTCTGCGTGAAAAACTTCCACAATGAACCCGTCTGCGAAGAGCCGAGCCTCCTCTTCTCCAATGGCCTTGCACCTTTCCTCGTTGAACCGTCAGAGAAACTGTCTAACTGGTCTAAACTTTGGATCAATATTGAGAGTATGCTCACCAAGTTCCATCGGGACACCCGACATGTCAGAAGGTTTCCATGCAAAGATGTCTTGGTTCTCATGGATGAACTCGATGAGCGTGTTTTCCTATTTTGGATCCAGGTTGGCACTGATGATGAACTGCTTAGATGAATCGCCAGGCACAAAGTCAACCATCTTGGTGTCATCAGCTGATTTCAATTTCAACACCGACTCATGCTCTGTTGTTGGCTTCTTTAAAGATGTCATGTTTGCGGGTCAACATGATCCTTATAAAACTTTAACTTCTCTGTTGCACAAACAGACTCAGCAAAGGCAGCATCACCTTCTTCACACTCCAAGGCTATTTTCTGGCTTCCATGTACTATGATAGTGCCCTTATAACCCGGCATCTTGAGCTGCAAATACACATAACACGGCCGAGCCATGAACTTGGCATAAGCCGGCCGTCCAAACAGAGCATGATATGGGCTTTTGATTTTAACCACCTCAAAGGTTAATTTTTCTGCTCTGGAGCCATACTCATCCCCGAAGGCTACTTCCAGTTCAATCTTACCAACTGGGTATGCCAACTTGCCAGGTACCACACCGTGAAAAACAGTGTTCGATTGCTTAAGACTCTTATCAGTCAATCCCATCCGATGGAACGTCTCATAGTAGAGGATGTTGATGCTGCTGCCTCCATCCATGAGTACCTTAGTGAATTTATATCCACCAACCTGAGGCGCCACTACCAAGGCCAAGTGACCCGGATTATCAACCTGGGGCGGGTGATCCTCTCTGCTCCACACAATAGGTTGTTCTAACCAACGTAAGTAACGTGGAACCACCGACTCAACGGCATTGACGGCCCTCTTGTGAAGCTTCTGGTCCCTCTTACATAAACTAGTGGTAAACACATGGTATTGCCCACTATTCAACTGTTTTGGGTTGCTTTGATATCCGGACTGTTGCTGCTGATTACCTTGGCCGGGTTGTGAATTATATCCTCCCTGGTTACCTGGATGGCCCTGGCCGTGAAATCCTCCTCCACCTGAACCGACGCCCGGTCCATGGAAACCGCCACCTGGGCCATGACGTCCATCAAACACATTTGAATTTTTAAACACCTTCATGATTGTACAATCCTCCCACAGGTGGGTGGCTGGCTTCTCCCGGGTGCCGTGTCTTGAACAAGGTTCATTAAATAGTTGCTCAAGGGTGGGACCTGACCCGCCCAACCGAGGGGGTTGCCTACCCTTGCGTCGTTGATTGCCACCCTGCGCATTGGTGTTAGCGACAAATTCATCAGCCTTATGTTTATTACCTCCTTGATTTGCCGGGTTATGCTGGTGACTCTTGCCGTTGCCGTTCTTCTTTCCCTTCGCTGTCTTTTCTTCGTCAGACACCGGGTCCTTGGTACTATCAGAATCAGCATACTTGAGGAGAGTCGCCATCAACTAGCCCATGTCATTGCAATCACGCTTGAGCCGCCCCAACTTCTGCTTCAGAGGTTCAAAACGACAGTTTTTCTGCAACATAAAGACGGCTGAACCGGCATCCATCTTATCAGATGAATGTATTATCTCCTTGACCCGGCGCACCCAATGGGTTGTAGATTCACCGTCCTCTTGTTTACAATTGGTCAGTTCCACAATCGACATAGGTTGTTTGCATGTGTCTTTGAAGTTCGGAATGAACCGGGCCTTCAACTCCGCCCATGAGCCAATGGAATTGGGTGGCAACCCCTTCAACCAAGTACGAGCTGTTCCATCCAACATCATAGTGAAATATACGTAGCCCTTGCTGCGTCGCTCACCTCCAACAACTCCATAGCCATCTCATAACTCTCAATCCAAGCCCCAGGCTGCAAGTCGGCCGTGTAATTAGGCAGCTTACGAGGCCCCTTGAAGTCCTATGGCAAACGCTCATTACGTATGGCCGACACCAAGCAAGGGACGCCTCCGGTTGTTGTGGCCAATCCTGCCTCTACCGAGGTTGCTGGATAAGCCGGAATAGTCTGATGAGCCGCCTGATCTGCTGCCAGTTGAACTGCTCATTCAGCCTCTTAAGGGCTCCAGCCTGCACCGGCTCATACTTGTGTGGCCGGTTGCGGCGTTGAGCATTGCTTGACTTGTCAGCTGAATCCATATGCCTACTGTAGCTCGGGCTCCGGCTTGGGCGAGGAGTTGAATGGATCTTGTCTCGACTTTAGGAGTACACATCCTGCTGTGCCAGTGCTGTTTGAAGAAATTATCTCACCCTTCGCGTTTCAACCGCCGCCGGTGACCTTCCATCGGGAGAGCCGCCAAACGAGCTGACACTGCAATGAGGTTTTCCAAGCGATTGGAGAAGTGACCCGGTGGCGTTGGTACGTAATGAGGTGTAGCGGTAATTACACGAGGTGGTTCCATGGCGCGCGGTTCGACCGGCGCGCCGGCTGTCGTGATCTGGTTTGCCTCCGGCGGGTTGCTTCCCCCAGCTCCGGGTGTATGAAAAAGGTTCCTAGGATCGAGCGTCAGAGGTAGACGTGACTGAGTTTTCTGATGCCTTCTTCTCATGACCTCGTTTGACGCGTTCAGATCCACCGAGAGCCGTAAAGTCTCCGGTTGAAGCTGTTGAGAACGGATGTCCAAAGACGCCCGCTCCGCTGCCATCTTGACCTCTTTTGCTACCAGATTTTCTTTAGCCTGTACCATCTCTTCACGTACGCGTACCACCTCTACGTCATGCTGGGCTTTATCCGCCGGCTCTACCACGGCAGTCAACAGAGTCATCAGTTTATCCATGAGGTCCATTAGAATCTGAGCCGGGGCACGCGCGGGGTCTCCTGACCCGGCTGCAGCCGACCGGGTAGCTGTTGCCGCTGCTGCTGTGGAGTTCTGCCCGGGCTGTGTTCCTTCCATGAAGACTCTGGCCCAATTCGGCGGCTCAAGGGGGTCCAGAATACTACTGCCATTGGAACAGCCCCCAAGCATGCCATCCTGCAGCTGGTACAAAGAGTCCGTCTTGCCCGTTGATGATGCAGTGTCAGAACAGACGACCGTCTCACCGCCCTCCACCGATCCTTCAGAGTATTCTCCGCCGTGGACGTAGCCTACGAAGGCATGCTTCACGACAGATTGAACACAGGTAGTCCTCGCACACTGAGCCGTTTCGACGAGGTTGGTGTGGACGTCCGGCTCAGGGCCTGACTCGCCGATCCGGCTGATGAAGACGTGAATTCCGCCGAAGGGGACCCGGTACCCATACTCAATTGAGCCGGCCTCGGGGCCCCAGCCTTCGTCATCGATGTAGAGCTTTCCGCGACGACTCTTGGTCATCCGGCCCACAGCGTATCCCTTGAGCCCTTCGAAGTTGCCCTTCAAGAACTCAAATCCACCGTGCGCTAGCCCCACGGTGGGCGCCAACTGTCATGGAATTTTCATGGCAAATATCCTAGTGAAAGGGCTTAGTCGCAGGGCCATCGCAACTAGGAAGCTTAAAGGGGTTAATTGGGACAAAGGACACAAGAGGTTTTATACTAGTTCGGCCCCTTACGATGAAGGTAAAAGCCTACGTCTAGTTGTGTTGGTATTGCTGGGATTTCGATCACCAAGAGGCTTAACTCACCGGCTTGGTTATCGATCTCTTGTTTCTTGCCCTAAGCCGCCACCGGGTCATCCACTTACATACACGGGTTAACGCGTGGTGGCCTAGAGAGTCCCAGCCATCTCATAAATCGTGTCCGGCTCAGTGACTTCTTTTACATGCCTTTCTTTACAAGTGTTTCCTTACATACGGCGGTTTACAATATTGGGCCTTAAGCCGCCTCTAGGCCTTTTAGGCCTTCTATAAGATTTGATAAACTATCATCTTAATGTTTACCGGGCTTCCTTTGTAACCCGCCATTGGGGCTGACCCGGCCCCTCCTGGACGGGTCATAGCTGATAGCTATATCCCCAACAGTAAGCCCCCTCTCTCCCTCTTGCTTCACCCCCAAGCACGCTCGTGGCGGCATCGCTGTGCTAACCACAACCACTTCCTCCCTCGAGCCCCTCTGACATGTCCAACCGCTCCGCCGTCCTCTACGTCCTCCACACCGACCAGCTAGAGCTAGTGGCCACCTACGATACCGCGCTGACCCTTCTCCCTCCTCGGGCCACCGCACGCCATCGCTGTCTCCGGCCACGTTGAGTTGTCCCCAGGCCTTGCCAGCAACAGCAGCCAGCCCCGCTCCTCCTCTCTCTCCCCTGGCCCTCTTCGTGGCCGTAGCCGCCTCGCCTCGTAGTCGTGATCCCGCCGCCACAGTCGATCTCGCCAGCGTGGCCCCCACCCGAACCCAACGAATGCACCCGCTCTCTCTTCCGTGCCCCATAGCCCGATCCCCACCATAACTCGATGTAGGCGCCGTTTTTGGCCACCCGGCTCCGGCTGCTGCCACCAATCAGCGCGGCTATGTAGCCCCATTTGAACGCGCCCGTCCGTGCTCAATTTGACCGCCTGTAGGCGAATCCCGACGAGCTCCTGAGCCTCTCCGCCATGGCAGAGCCTCGCCAGAGCCTCTTCGATGCAGTGTCGACGTAGCCGGCTTGAGCCACCCCCTGGGTCGCTGACTGGTGGCCGCAATGGCCACACTAACCCCTTTGACCATGTTGACCCAGTCATCATGCTGACTGGGCAGGCCCCATCCACTTACTTGTGGGGCCCACCCCATAATTAACAAAATAACAAATTTAAAATAATTAACTAACTTAATTAGTGTAAGTGCATCTAGTGCCACCCTAGTTGGTTTTGGAGTATTGACGACAAACCTAGTTGAGGGACTAATGTGTTTGTGAGAATTGCAGGATAACACAGGTAGAAGTCCCTCATTGATTCGGTTTTCCTACAAGAGATGACCCCTAAAAATGTATGAAGACATTGAAGTCAAAGGTGGTATATGAGGATATTCACATTGAAGACTATGACAAGAGAAGACACCACATGAAGCCTATGGAGCTCGAAGACTTAGATCTTTCGTAGTTCTTTTTCTTTTGTGTTGAGTCATAGGAACCACCGTGCTGTTAAGTGGGGTCCAAGAGAACCAGTCAGACTGACTGAAGTGATGCCTAACCAAAAACCTATGTCTTCGAGTGAAGACTATGAGAGCGAATCTTGTCCAGAGTCGGACAACTCAGCTTTGCTTGTAGCCCAAGGAAAGTTGCCGTGTGAGTTTGAAATCTGACCGTTGGAACACGTGTCAGTTCCTTAGTGACCCAGGGTCATTTTGGACAAATCTAGTCGGGTTGCCAAGTGGCTATAAATAGCCCACCCCCCACAACCATAAACGGTTGGCTGCTCAGATTGAGAGTATGACTTTTGTCGTTTGAGAGCAACCCACCTCGAAGCCTTTGAGAGAGAATTACTTGCGAGGATAAAGCCCTAACCACCCAGAGCCAGAAAGAATTGGGCATCACTTAAGTCTTATTGTCTGTGTGATCTGAAGACTTATTACACTTGAGGACTGTGCATCCTCCAGCCGGTTAGGCATCGCGTTCTGAGCATCCAAGAGACATTGTGGATTGCCGGTGAACGAAGTCTGTGAAGGTTTGGGAGTCTACCTTGAAGACTTACCAGAGTGATTGGGCGAGGTCTGTGTGACCTTAGCTCAAGGGGAATACGGTGAGGATTGGGTGTCCTGAGCTGCGTGTT
Source organism: Triticum dicoccoides (assembly GCF_002162155.2). Classification (NCBI taxonomy): domain Eukaryota; kingdom Viridiplantae; phylum Streptophyta; class Magnoliopsida; order Poales; family Poaceae; genus Triticum; species Triticum dicoccoides. The sequence goes on from NC_041384.1 coordinate 758,631,812, forward strand.
CAGGACTGGATGTCTGGGACTGTGTGTCCTAAGGTTTAAATACCTAGCCGCCCCAACCAGACGTACAGTTGTCACAGCAACTGGAGCTGGTCCAACAAATCATTGTCTTCAACGAGTCACTGGTTTCATCTTCCCTTCCCTTTACTTACTGTTGCTCCTTGTGAAGTCATTGTATGTTTGCACTATCTTTCATCTTCACTGAGTGATTGCATGCTCTGTATGGCTTCATAATATCTTCCTTACTACATTGTTGCTATTAAGTCATTGTGCTTTCACTTCATTGAACACTTGACTATGGCTTGCCTAGTGTAGTCTACCTTCCGCTGCATGGTAATAGGTTTATTTCTATCGTTTGTCTTCATAACTTCCACGTTTTGAAGACTTCCATAAATCGCCTATTCACCCCCCCCTCTAGTTGATATAACGCACTTTCAATTGGTATCAGAGCAAGGTGCTCCCTTGTTCTGTGTGATTCGGTTTAACCACTTGGAGTTTTAGCTATGTCGACTGCAGGGATAATTAAAGTCTCCGCTGCGTGCCCCGTCTTCGATGGAACTGAATATCCCTACTGGAAGAATAAGATGCGCATGCATCTAGAAGCCATTGATGTCGATCTATGGTAGGTCGTCGAAAATGGCGTTCCCAAGGCCGGAGAAGGTGTCACTGCTGCTGACGTCATGAAATTTGTTCAACGGGACTCTACTGCCAAGAATATCATCTGTGGTCACCTGACCAAAGGACAGTATGGCCGTGTGAGTGCTTTGAAGACATCTAAGCTGGTCTGGGACTGGCTCTCCAAGGTCAATGAAGGCATCTCAACCCAGAAAGATTAGAGAATCAGTGTCCTTCGCAACCTCTTCAACTGCTTCAAGCGAAATGACAATGAGAATGTCCAGCACACTTTTGACCGACTCACTAACATCACAAATAAGCTTCAAGCCCTCGGCGATACTGATGTCACCAAACATGAAGTCGTCAAGACACTACTGAGATCACTTGATAGTTCGTTTGACATCCTAGCCCTGATGATTCAAGAACGTCCTGATTTCAAGACACTCGATCCATCTGACATACTTGTGACGCTCAACACACATGAGTTTCAGGTTTCTGAGAAAAGAGATATCTATGGTCCAAACTATGGGCGAACGCGTGCATTGAAGGCAAAAGTTGTCTCCTCATCTGAAGAAGAATCTGATAGCAGTTCTGATGATCCTGAAGACATTGGAAGAGGACTTTCTATGCTTGTGAAGAAGTTCCAAAAATTCACCAAGAAGAAAGGCTTCAGAAAGTCTTCCCGATCAAGATCAAGGAATAATGAAGCTTCTGCTCACGACTACAAGAAGAAAACATGTCACAAGTGCAAGAAACCTGGCCACTTCATCTCTGAGTGTCCACAGTGGGACAATGAGAACAAAAAGAAGAAGAAGAGCAAGGAATATGACTCTGACGACAAGAAGAAGAAGAAATAATCAAAGTCTTCGTCCAAGTCTTCCTCAAATTCTTCATCACACAAGAAGAGCTCATCTGGCAAGGCACGTGCGTTTGTTGGCAAGGAAATGGACTCAGAGGAGGAGTCCGCTTCTGAGGAGGCAGAGGTGGAGTCTGAGGAGGAGTCCGATTCAGTCGTCGCAAGTCTGGCTACAACATACGTTGCCAAGTCCATCTTTAATAATGAAGACAATGACCTCGTCACCGACACCGATGCAAATAACAAGGACTACTCCGCTTCTACCTATTGCTTCATGGCTCGCAGTGCCAAGGTAAACACACGCACTACTCACTATCAAACATCTAGTGACGATGACTCTGATTGTGATTCAAAACCCAGTTACGAAACACTTTCTAAAATTGCAACTGAACAGCAGAAAGCTATGGAACATATTCAAAAACTGTTAGACAGAAGCGATGATCTGTTAGGTGCTGAAATGACTCGATCTGAATCCTTAATTGAAGACATAAAAAATCTTCATGTTAAGTATCAGGAACTTGAAAGTCGTCATGAAACTCTCTCAACAACTCATGAAAAGCTTTCCTATGATTATCTTCAAAGGAAGCAAGATCTTGAGAAATTGAGAGCGGTTCATGAAGATCTTCAAAAGGAAAACGAGGAAATTCACTCCAAACAGATCAGTCCTGCTCAGGAAGGATTTGAACCACCATGTCTTAAATGCATTGAGCGTGATAATACTACTTCTGTTGCTGAATGTTCTACTGCTACTACTGTTGCAATATCTTCAACTGTTGATGTCGTAACTAACCCCTCTGCTGAGGATACCACTGCTATTGCTGATGAGAATACTAGGTTGAAGACATTGCTTGAAACAGGGATGTACAAAAGTCTTGAAGGGCATCAGACACTATGTGATGTCCTCATAAAGCAGATTCTGAACCGAAACCCGAGGAAAGAGGGTGTTGGGTTCGTAAGGAAAATGAATGCTGATGGCTCTTACTGGAAACCTCAGTAGTACCCCAAAACCATGTGGGTTGCTGCAAAGGAACCTTCAGCAGACCCATCCAATCTATCTGGCTTCACCTGTGCTAACCCCATTATCATTGATGAATCCTTTGATGCAAACTACATACTGTTTAAGAATCAGAATGGTGAAGTGTTTGCCAGGTACATTGGTACTAACTGCAGGAATGGACCGCCTATGAAGAAGATCTGGGTTTCGAAAAGGTGTCGGGAGAATCTTCCTGTGAATGTCATCATGACACCTCACGTGAAGAAGACAAACCTCAGACCAAAGGCTTCATACGGTCCAAAGGCTTCATACAGACAGAGGACTCACCTGAGTCGCACTAACGCAAATGTTTTGCAGGGAAACCATACTCAGGCATATGAATATGAGAGAGGTTCATCAAACCGCCATGTTCATAAGACCAAGAACTATTCTGCTTATTCTTATGAGTACTATTGTTCGCCTGCAAGACTGTTTGCTAGGGCTCCAAAGCCAAAATTCTCAGATGCTGCACTTAGACTTATTGCTTCTCAGCCACCCTTGAAGATGTGGGTGGCTAAGAAAGCTTAACTCTCTTTTGCAGGGAAAGGTCTCCAGCAGAAAACCAAAATCGTCTGACGCCATTGCTGGGGACCTTAAACATCTTGTAGGGCGCAAGATCAAATGCCTGAATGGTCTTACTATGTACTTCGTTCCTGAATCGCTTGCTACTCTCCCTATTAGTCCTAATCTAGATCTAAGCTTTCATAACCCATTGGTTCGTCAAATGTTTTTGCTTCACAATGCTCTTAGTGAAGCCTATCCCCCTAACTACACTGTAGGGTACAACACCAGCGTCTTCAGAATGGATTATTGATAGTGGGTGTACAAATCACATGACTGGCAAAAGAAGTCTTCTTATGGACTCAACCTTACGTCCATCCGACAACAACCACATCACATTTGCTGACACTGGTAAAAGTAAGGTATTGGGTCTAGGTAGAATTGCAATCTCAAGGGATCAACACATGGACAAAGTCATGCTTGTTGAATCCCTTGGCTTCAACTTAATGTCTGTCTCAATGCTTTGCGATTTGAACATGATCGTAATATTTGGAAAATATCGTTGCCTTGTACTAATGGAATCTGGCAAGTCTCTAGTGTTTGAAGGGTATCGAAAAGATGATCTGTATGTAGTAGATTTCTCAGCAGGACCACGGCTTTCCGTATGTCTTCTAGCAAAAGCTTCAGAATGCTGGCTCTGGCATCGGAGGCTTGGGCATGCTGGCATGAGGAACCTCCACACCCTGGCAAAGAAGAAGCATGTCATAGGCATCGAGGGCGTCAACTTCAAGAAAAGATCACTTATGCGGTGCCTGTGAAGCAGCGAAGATGACGAGGGCCAAACATCCTTCGAAGACAATCATGACCACTACTCGACCCTTCGAACTGCTTCACATGGATCTTTTCGGTCCCACTCATTACTTAACTCTTACTACTACTGCATGCCTCTATGGCTTCGTTATTGTTGATGATTACTCTAGATACACTTGGGTGCAATAATCCTTTACAAGACTGAAGTGCAGGATGTCTTCAGACGCTTCGCCAATCGAGCTATGAACAATTATGGCGCCAAGATAAAGCACATCAGACGTGACAATGGCACTGAATTCAAGAACACTGGCCTTGATACATATCTTGATACCTTGGGCATCACACATGAATTCTCAGCCCCGTACATGCCACAACAGAATGGCGTCGTCGAATGCAAGAACAGAACACTCATTGAGATGGCCAGAACGATGCTAGATGAATACAAGACCCCAAGAAAATTATGGCCTGAAGCCATTGATACTGCATGCCATACAATCAATCGTGTTTATCTTCACAAGCTTCTGAACAAGGCATATTATGAGCTCCTTACTGGCAAGAAGCCAAATGTCAGTTACTTCAGAGTATTTGGCGCAAGGTGCAGGATCAAGGACCCACATCACACCTCAAAGTTTGCACCAAAAGCACATGAGGGTTTTATGCTTGGATATGGAAAGGATTCGCACTGCTACAGAGTCTTCAATCTCTTTCATTACAAAGTGGTTGAAACAGTGGATGTGCGGTTCGATGAGACCAATGGTTCACAAAGAGAGCAACTTCCAAATGTGCTAGATGAAGTCCCATCCAGTGAATCAACCGAGCTAATGGGAACTGGAGAAATTATACCTTCTGAAGCTCATCCTGAAGAATAAGTTATCATCTCAGCACCTGATCAACATGAAGGCAATGCTCAGCCTGAAGGCATTCCTTCTAACAACGACAATGATCAGCAAGAGCAAAGTCTTCGCCCTATACATCCTCGCGTTGCCAATGAAGTGCAGATTGAAAGAATAATTGATAGCATCAATGCACCCGTTCCACTCACTCGTTCAAGGGCAACTCAGCTAGCAAATTTCTGTGGGCACTTCGCATTCGTCTCAATAACAGAACCCAAGAAAGTTGAAGAAGCCTTCATGGAACCTGAATGGATTCAAGCTATGCAAGAAGAGCTTCAACAGTTTGAGCTGAATAATATATGGGAACTAGTTAAGCGTCCTGATCCACGGAAGCACAATATAATAGGCACTACTAGAAAAAGGGCTATAGATGGGATTGACACTAATGGCGCACCAGATAGCGGTGCGCCATTAGTATATACTAATGGCGCACCACCTTCTGATACACCATTAGAGCTGAAACTACTAATGGCGCACCTGGCCCAGGGTGCGCCATTAGTATCAATTTTTTTTTGAACTAGTGCGCCTGTCCAAACATACTAATGGCGCACCTGTCGAAAAGTGCACCACTAATGTTGTTTTTTTAATTATATTTTTTATTCCTTTTTTTGCAAAACTACTAATGGCGCACTGTTCAACTGTGCGCCATTACTAGTTTAAACTAGTAATGGCGCACTGTGGAACAGTGCGCTATTAGTATGTTTTTTTTTGCAAAACTACTAATGGCGCACCACCAGAAGGTGCGCCATTAGTAACCTGGATTACTAATGGCGCATTTAGAGTTGGTGCGCCATTAGTAAGTGGGCAGCAACAAGATATTTTGGACATCCATCCATCCATCCGACCCAACGCACCAACACACACACACACACTCTCTCTCTCTCGCTCGAACCCACCCAATCCCTCGTCGCCTCCTCTCTTCCCCCTGAACCCCTCTCTCCCTCGCCGCCGTCGCCACCCACGCCGCCCGGTTCCGGCGAGCTCCGGCCGCGCGCAGCACGCCGGCGAGATCCCCTTGGTCCGCATCTGGCTTGCCTCCATGCAGATCCGCGGCTCCCCCACTGGCTAGGGTTTTGCATCCCCTTTTGTTCGCCGGGAACCGCCATGGCAGGCCACGGCGAGGCCATAGGTGACCGGATCCAGCACTGGTAAGCCCCTCCCCCTCCTTCTTCGCCCACCATCTCCTCCTCACCTCACCTCATGTTCTCTTCCTTCTCTGCAGGTCGCCATGGGCGTGCCGACGACGACGGCAAGAGGGGCACACCTCCGTGGGGCGGGACGCCGCCATGGAGATGGATTCCCTTGTCCGCCACCATGCAGCGGCACCATGGAGCCTCCCAGCGCCCCAAACCCTAGCGGAGAGAGAGGAGCTGCTCCTAGTACAACATGCCATGGAAGGGATTTTTTTGGTATTTTTGTTGTTGTTTCCCGTCCCGATCTAATCATGTGGAAGGCCCTTTTCCTCACCATGATTTATTCATCTCCCCTTCCTCTGTTTTGTGCAGGTTACTCTAATGGCGAAGCTTCTTCTGCAGGACACCCTCCACCCCTCCCCTGCATCCACCTCCTACCCCATACATGGTGAGCTACAACCTCTCTTTATAGCCCTTGCAAATCTGATCTGGAGTGGACAAGAATTGCAATTGTCATGGACACTACATAACAGCAAGTATTGGTTCAGTTTTTGTGTGAAATTCGATTGTCATTGTGCTTTTTGATGCTTGCTTCAGAAAAATAAAATCATGGATAGATAGAAGATGGAAACAGTGAGCTTCCTTTCAAGTTAGTAATACTAAACATCATTTGGCTCATCAATTTTTCATGTCTTGTGTTAAATCCACTCCATTGCAATCTGGCTATGTATGGATGGTCTGGTACAATTTGCCATGGATGAGTATAGTAGTTACGTACACATGTGCTCTGTAGTTTTAGTCCTTCTTGTGTTGCTACACTTAGTCTAGAGATACAACAACATTAGTTAGGTCATGGATGGATGGATCAATACATTAGTTAGGGGATGGATGGATGGATCATTCCTATTTATTTGTGCTCTGTTTTCTTTATTATCACGAGTTGCAAAATTAGTAGTGGGAAGTAAACTTTTGTTAACTTGTTGGTTGAACCAATGGAACTACTGTTATATTTGATTTGTTGCTCTACTAGTGCTACAATGATGGGATTGAATGATTGCATGACCCTAATGTTGGCCTATCATTTCAATTATCTTGGTCTTATAGATGTTATTGTTCCTGTCATATAGCACATGCTAGTTTCTTTATTGGTTGGCTGCTGGTTCTGTTTGTTCATATGCATAAGTGCACTGTTCCTTTGTTATCTTATAAAGGATATAGTCCTTCATTTGTATATAGCCGTAACTCTCTTATTGATCAACATATACTGATTCATCTCTTTACTGCAATTACTCTGTGTACTTCATGATTTGCTCCTGTAGTGGTATAAAATTATAGTTTCTCTTTCAAGCTGGTATCTGTGTTTGATATATACTAGTCTTTATCTAAATACCATGTATTGGTATTTCTTGTATGGTTTAGTACATCATCTACTGGTGGTTTAGTTGTATATTGTACAGGACATAGTCCTGACGGTTGCATGTAGTGATAATTCTTTCTTTGCATTAGCTATTTCATATGTTTCAGATAATTTAGATGCATGCTTATACTCCTATCTATACCAGGTGCATGTGTTGTGCTTGTGTACCTATATACAGAATAGTACCCATGTGTAAGTGGGTGTATGTGTTCTGCTTATAGCAGATGTTTAGTAAATGTGCTAGCAATGGCCTATTTCTTCTTGCAGGTTACGGAATATATCTTTCCTTGCCAATTCCCTCTCTCTTAAATCTGATTTGAACAGATGCTGCACTGGTCTCTTCACTTTCTTTCTTTCTCTCCTACTCTCACTGATAAGAACAGGTGCTCCTTAATCTTGCCATGCCAATGATGGTGTCCTGAGGATCTCATCGTTACTTAAAGATGTTGCACTACTTGATCCAATGATGCAATAGTCCTAGCACTACTAGGCTGCCCGAGGACAATCCCTACTTCAAACCCTACCTCTGGGCTAGTTGATTAGTAGTGGGTTTGTTGGATTTCATCTAAAAACTAACCCAAGCTTAATTGGGGGATCCCCTAATCATGGAGTTAGTTCTAGTTTGATTTTATCTTTGGGTTTGGCTTTGATCTATACTTTGCTGGCTCTACTTCTGTCTTTTTGGTTATTGGCTCCATTTATGCAGTGTTGGCTCTCTTCTACTGTTTCTTTGATCAACTTAATCTGATTGGGGTTTGACTAATGTTTCCCAACTCGTAAGTGCTAGATCCTACAGCAAAGGCATTTTCCTAAGGGGAATGCTACATTTAAACCTTGATCAAGTTTTTCATGTTTGTTGTTTCTTGTTTTGGAGGTTGATGAACTGGAAGAAAGAAGCAGAAGATGAAGAACTAGATAGTTTAGTATAGGTTTAGTTTAGGACTTTTTCTAGATACGCCCGCTATCTCGCGGGAGAGGGGAGGGAGCGTTGGAGGAACCGGATGAAGACGAGTTTCATCGTGATGATGCTCATCGTGATGACCGCAACTCTCTTCTATGTGATGGTAGTTTAGATGATCGATATCGACTTGTAATGTGAAGACAAACTCACTACTCACGGTCTCGAGACTTGTAATATAATGTTCTATCTTTGTTCGGTCTTTTCAATTCGGAGACTAATAGGATGAATTGTATTCGGAGACTAATATGATGAATTGTATTCAAAGACTAATCTTCTATTGTATTCGATGAATCTGTTGTTGATGTGTGATGTCTATATTTTGTCCAATTATACATTTTGTAACCTGTGCAAAAAACAGAAAATAAAAAAATAAAAAAAAACCTAATATTCATACTAATGGCGCATCACATCACAGTGCGCCATTAGTATGCCAAAGGATACTAATGGCGCATCATTAAACAGTGCGCCATTAGTATGCCGAAGTTACTAATGGCGCATCTTGTTGTTGTGCGCCATTAGTATGCCAAAGCACCTGGGTATACATGGCCCCCTGGGAGGCATACTAATGGCACACTGTTTTATATACTAATGGCGCATCTGAGGTGCGCCATTAGTATACTCGCCATTAGTAAAATATACTAATGGCGTGGCACTAATGGCGCACCACTAATGCGCCATTAATGGCCAAATTAGGTGCGCCATTAGTAGGCCTTTTCCTAGTAGTGAGGCATCAAATGGATATACCGCAGCAAGCAAGATGAGCATGGTCAAGTTGTCAGAAACAAAGCTCGCCTCGTTGCTCAAGGATATACTCAAGTGGAAGGCATTGACTTCGATGAAACATTTGCTCCTGTGGCTAGACTTGAAGCCATACGCATACTGCTGGCCTATGCAAATCATCACAACATACTTCTATATCAAATGGATGTGAAGAGTGCTTTTCTTAATGGCAAGGTTAAAGAAGAAGTGTATGTTGCACAACCGCCTGGCTTTGAAGATCCAAAACATCCTGACATGGTATACAAGCTCAACAAGGCACTGTATGGCCTCAAACAAGCCCCTCGGGCCTGGTATGACACACTCAAATACTTCCTGAAGAGCAAAGGCTTCATACCTGGTTCCCTAGACCCCACTCTCTTCACGAAGACATATGATGGTGAACTGTTTGTGTGCCAAATATATGTGGATGACATTATCTTCGGTTGCACCAATCAGAAGTACAGTGAAGAGTTTGGATATATGATGCAAGAGCAATATCAGATGTCCATGATGGGAGAGCTGAAGTTCTTCCTCGGTCTTCAAATACGACAACAACGCAACAGCATCTTCATATCTCAAGAGAAGTATCTCAAAGATTGCCTGAAGAAGTTCGGTATGCAAGACTGCAAAGGCTTCACAACACCAATGCTAGCCAAACATCATCTAGGTCCCGACGACAATGGTAAAGAGTTCGATCAAAAGGTATACCGCTCCATGATTGGTTCTTTACTTTATCTATGTGCATCTAGGCCAGATATTATGCTTAGTGTTTGCATGTGTGCTCGATTTCAAGCGGCACCAAAGGAGTCGCATCACTTAGCTGTGAAGCAAATTCTTCGATATCTGGCTCACACCCCAACTCTAGGATTATGGTATCCAAAGGGCTCAGAGTTTGATTTGGTTGGATTCTCGGATGCTGATTATGCTGGTGACAAAGTTGATCGCAAGTCTACATCAGGCACATGTCACTTTCTGGGACAATCACTTGTATGTTAGTCTTCAAAGAAGCAGAACTGTGTATCTCTCTCCACTGCTGAATCTGAATACATTGCTGCTGGATCTTGCTGCGCTTAGCTTTTGTGGATGAAGCAAACACTCAAGGACTATGGCATTCATCTGAAGCAAGTGCCACTTTACTACGACAACGAAAGCGCCATCAAGATCGCCAACAACCCAGTTCAGCACTCGAAGACAAAGCACATTAAAATTTGTCATCACTTTCTCAGAGATCATGTTGTGAAGGAAGATATTGATATCATACACGTCAACACTGAAGAGCAATTGGCATATATCTTCACCAAGCCCTTGGATGAGAAGATATTTTGCAAGTTACGGTGTGAGCTAAATATCCTGGAATCCTCAAATGTCCTGTGATCAGGCACACATCCTAACCCTTATGCATATTGATGACTTAGATGTGCAACACACGAAGTAAAGTATATCTTCAATCAATGAAGACATACATTCTAAGTGTGAATACATTAATGTGGAATTTGACTTCGGAGCGCCACGATAATTGTGCGCCGTGTCTGGGTCTAATACTTCCTATACGGTGGGTAATGCCACCACCAAATGTTCTATTTTGAAGTGTTTCACTCATGACGTTACCTTGCAATGTCTTCTCATTTGGTTTGGCTTCGATCTCAACATATCTTCATGATTATCTTCACTATGTTGATTATATATATATATATATATATATATATATATATATATATATTAGTGTTCTGTCCTCTACAACATTCACTTATAGCTATGTCTTCATTATTGAATCTTTTGCACTAAGTGAATGTGATCGGACCCTAACCTCTCTATGCTTTCTATCTCAAATTCTATCTCTCCAAATCATATGCATTCTATTGAAACTGTCGAATGTCTTCTCTACCCTTGTCAGCAGAAGATACAGAGACAACCATTAAGTCCGTTTTCAATGCTCATTCCTCCACATGAAACCCAGAGAAGTAGGAACGACCACCCGACAATCAAGGCGTGCGTGGGACGTGGAACAAATCCAAAAATTCCGCATAATGGCCATGTGTTCCTCATATGCGAATCGCCAGGGGCACCTGTGTAATAGCGCAGTGCTGCCCATGTACCTATAAATACACACTTCACAGCGGTCATTATCTCTTCTTCCACTCTCGCACGAACCCTAGCACCACCGCTAGCCCTCGACGACACCGGCGACGAAGCGCTTCGCTGCCGCAACCTCTCCGACGCCGTCTTCATGCCGACCGCGGACATCGTCCTCTCTGTCGTCGCCGTAGGTGTCCTCCGTCGCCAAGTTAGGGCACGGAAGATCGAACTGCTCGGCCTCATCTTCCACTTCGTCTAGCAGTTCTTAGTGTGGTAAATACAACTTCCTTTTTACAGCACCGTTGATCCTATGGATTTGTCACTTTCTACCACAAGCAGTTTCTATTCACACAAGTTAGATCTCTCTCACACTGCATCTCATAACATGCCTAGTATATTCACTTATGCTTCACAAAGTAGTTAGATTCCTCACTTGTACTGATATGTGGATTCGTACAAATCTGGAACCAACTCCTTATCCATGAGTGAATGTCTTCGCAAAATGAGGTCAATGTCTTCTAAACTGATTTATCTTCAAAATCTTCTGAGAATGCATATGACCTCTTCCCCTTCCCTCGCACCTTAATGCTGTCACAGGTACATGTCCGTGGGAGAATCCTTTCGTTCTCATAGTCTGCATTCATTTGCAGAATTCTTACGACATCACATTAATTCTCCCGAAGCCAGTTCCTGTTGGTCCAGCAAGCGAAAACATTTGAAGCCTTTGAACATGTTGAAGCCTTTCAAGTTAAAGTTTATGGCTTTAGAGAAAGCAACAAGGAAGGGTGGCAGAAAGCGTCGTGGAGAAACATCCAGAGATCTGCCAGATGAACTCTCAGAACTGTACAAGATAGATCCTGAAGAGGATTACAATCAGCGCAAGACCCGAATCCAATGGATTCGAAGATATTGGGCAGAACAATGGTTCAAATACCGATTTTTAACCCAAGAATATGCTGAGAAAAATGCCATCAAGAGACCATGGGGAGACATCCAATACAAGAATCTTCTACCCAGGTCCAGAGATGAAGCCATTGCTCAAGGCTTCTATCCCTGCATGGTCCATGGGCCACAGCGAGCTGATGCACACCCATCGTCACTACTATGGTGTCGTGACGACAATCTGTTCAAGTGCAACTTCCAGTTTGCCCAGAACTCAGCAAGCAGAACAAGAAGACTTTGGGGCTAGACTTCAACCCTGGTCCCTCAGCACCAAGGGCAGATGGCACATGAGATGCAGAACCCAATGTCATCGGTCCTTTCTCCAACCTTGAAGGCCTCATCGCCTGCATCTTAATTCAAGGGACTGCAGTGAATGAGCCTGCAGCTGACGCTGAATCAGAAGAAGCTCCTGCAGCGCCGAAGACAAAGAAGATGAAGAAGCCTAAAGCTTCAAAGCCTGCCCCTCACCAAAAATCTCAAGGGCGCAGCCACTGGCAACTGCACCTCCTGAAGACAGTGTGCAGTCCGAAGACTTATCTCGCATCTCCAACCCCCAGAAAGTCAATATGCCTCTGCCTCACACCGGACAAGAGCTAACTGTTGCTGCCATTCTGCCCAATGACGACATTGATCTGTCAAGTGATGAAGATCTAGCAGATGACGCTCTTGAGCAACTCATCAAGAGCAAAGAAGAAGCAGAAATCTTCAATGATCTGTCTCTCTTTGATGTGACCATCATCCACAACTTCATTGACGAGTGGTTTGACACGCCAAACATCAGCTTTGAAGATCTGCAGCTACCAATTGGCCTCAGTGTCACCTTCCAAGGCGCCATTGCTTCAGAACTCGCTATTGCCCATCGCATTGTTCAACTGAAGCAAAAGATTGACTATGAAAAGGCTCAGTTCAAGAAGCATATGGCCAAGCTCGGCATGCAGGAAGTGAAGAACTTCAAGAGTATGATGCACGAGCTCAAGGAAGCCTTTGTAAAGAAACGTGCAGAAGCTCAGGGTTCGCGTGAGCGCATGAAGACTCTGGCTGACAGATGTGTGCAAGCCTATAATGAGGCTGAGAAGCGCAAGGCCCTTGGGCATCCTGGCATCGACCCTAGGATGGCCGCAAAGAAGAAGAAGAAGCCTGCTACGGCTAAACCTAACGCACCAAGGCAGGAAACAGTTCCTATTGTCTTCCCAACTAAAATGACTGGCTCGAAGCCAAAAAGCCGGTCAACAGCTTTAGAGCTCAAGAAGACAAGAAGACAAGGACTGCTGAGGCTGAAGCTAGGAAGAGGAAACATTCTGAAGCCTCTCCAACTGCCCCCTCCAAGAAGAAGAGGAAGACCAAGAAAGATCGGGCAGCTCCCACAGAGCCCTTGATAGTTGAACCCATTTCTATGGTCTATCCTGAAGCTGAACGCCATGAACGCCAACTGACTATCCATGAGCCTGCTTCGACAGAGGCTCATGAAGCTGAAGACTTTCCAGTAGCTGATCCCATCGCTGCTGAAGACATAGGTCAACATGACAATGTAGAAGATGGTGTAGTCCTTCCTCAGAACAGCGAACTCATCAGCATTGGTCGCCCACTGACGCCAATTGCACAGGATGCTTCATGGGCAGATCGCCCACAAGAGGAAGAAGACTATGAGGCCCAACCCACTCCAACTCCACAAGCGTCGCCCGTGTTGCGCAGGCTTCGCAAAGGTCCAAGGCCTCAAGTCTCTGCTGAAGACAATCCGGCTGCATCAGTCGCGGAAGATGAAGTCCCACAAGTTGCCACTCCACTGCCCACCAAGAAGCAGTTCTCAAGGAGAACGTGCTTGAAAATCTTGCGGATGCCACAACCACCAATGAAGCTAATGTGGAGCCCTCCCCAATGGAAAAAGAAGACAGCGAAGCCACTAATCCCGTCACTTCTGTTCCTGAGTCTGTTGCCGGTCCACAGTTCGACTATCATGTTGAGCACAGGCCTCAGGTACAGAAGCCAATCCCAAGATTGCCAAGGTTCCCAGGTCCTGCATCAGCACCTGGCTCCTTCAATATCAATGGCTTCAGGGCAGACAACACATTCTTCGATAGCTCCAGGAACCCCTACTCAAGGGAAAGGATATCATCTGATCGGTTCTGGAGCTATCCTCAGCGAAGCTATTACTCATGCATTCTTTACAACCAAGGTCGCATCTTCCCACACAAGCGCCTTGACATTGAAGCCATAGCTGGTCTGCCCTGTCTGGAAGAAGCTTTGGATTGCTTCAAGCAAGTTGGACTGCTGCCGTTCGTTACTGACCAAGAGCATTGGAATGAAGAGCTGCTGCTCCAATTCTATGCCACACTTCACATCAGCGGGTACAACAGAGATCCGAAGACTTGGGTCCTGGAGTGGATGACCGGAAATGTTCATCACGAAGCCAATGCATTTGACATCATTGAGCTCACTGGTTTGCCCACTCCTGGCGATCTCTACGAGCATGGCTATCAGCTGCATAGTGAAGCTATTGAGAGCATCTTTAAGAGGCCGGAACCTGATATGAGTCAGATGCTCAGCATGATGAAGCCATTGCCCCAAGATGCTGCTTATCCAACAGAGTTCTTCGTTGAAGACCTTGAGTATCTGCCGCGAACCATCTATCACATCATCAGGCGAACTCTTTGGCCCATCAAAGGGCACTCTCCAAATGCCAAGCTTGAGGGTGCAATGAAGACTTTGGTCTTCTATATTCTTCATGGAAAATGCTTCAATGCACAGGACTTATTCATCCGCCAACTTGCTGCATCGGCTCTGATCTGTTTGGCTTGAAGTTCTACGCCCCATGGGTAATGCGGCTAGTTAAACTTCACTCCGATATCTCATATCAGCCATCTGCTCGCAATCATAGGATTTTTCTGCCTGATGTGGATATCTCTACTGAAGCCATCTATCCTGAGCCTACAAAGGAACCTCTAAATCTTTAGAATGCAGAGCAACAGAGTTTCTCACAGAACATTGAAGGAGTTGAAGCAGTCACTCGGGTGTATCCTTTGGCTGGCACTACACGTGCACCACACCCTGCGTCTACTGAAGCCACTGATAGTACAACTGCTCCAAGACCCAAGAAGCGCACTCGTGTTCTCAACGACCGAGAGCTTCTTGTGGTCCTTCATCAGAAACAGGATAGGCATCATGACTGGCTGAAGCGTCAGATGAAAAGCCTCTTGGTGGAAGTTAATCGCATTCGCAATCTTGCCACCAAGAATGCTTTCGTTTCCCATGAAACCTGTCGCCGTACATGGAAAGGGATAACGATGATGTGTTCTGAAGATGATCTCCAAGAGGATGGCTTCACTGAGCGATTCAAGTTTGACTCCACACCTCCTTGAAGAGCTGTGCTACTAGGAACTCCACCCCTTGAAGACTCTGAGTTCTCTTCATCTGCTGCAACAGTGACTGCCAGAGTTATCAAGGATGAAGATGATGCTACTTCACCACCACCTCCTTCAGCACGTGTCAACTCTGCTCCAAGCTCTTCAGCACCACCAAACACCACCAACGACCCTGCTACTTCACCTACTCCGCATGGGAACGAGTAGATGCTCTATGTCATCAAACCTTTTTGGTCCCTACTGACAAAAGGGGGAGAAGCATATGAGGTTGATAGTCTTCAAGCGGGTCCATATGGGCGGGTGCTTTATATTTTGCTTCGTGCTTACAACTCTCGTTTTGCTACATTTGGTTCTTTGAGTTGTAACACTTAAACTCGATGGTCGTCTGCTACTTATCTGCCACTTTGTTTTGCGATGATAAATTCCGCATGTGCGACGATAAATTCCGCACTTAGATCATTCCGCAGACGTCCATTTTCCATTATGAATGTCATTATCTTCATATACTTTCACATGCATAGTGGATTGTCATCATAAGTTGAAGTGGATCTCCACAAGTACAACCTTCCATGTGCATTTGCATTCCAAAAGCAAATTGCCTATATGCACATCTTCAGGGGGAGCCCTTGCAACTTATGAAGACAATTCCTTATCCTTTACAATTTCACAGATTATATTCCCCGTTGAAAACTTCAACTAGTTTGTCATCAATCACCAAAAAGGGGGAGATTGTAAGTGCATCTAGTGCCACCCCTAGTTGGTTTTGGAGTATTGACAACAAACATAGTTGAGGGACTAATGTGTTTGTGAGAATTGCAGGATAACACAGGTAGACGTCCCTCATTGATTCGGTTTTCCTACCAGAGATGACCCCTAAAAATATATGAAGACTATGACAAGAGAAGACACCACATGAAGCCTATGGAGATCGAAGACTTAGATCTTTTGTAGTTCTTTTTCTTTTGTGTTGAGTCATAGGAACCACTGTACTGTTAAGTGGGGTCCAAGAGAACCAGTCAGACTGACTGAAGTGATGCCTAACTAAAAACCTATGTCTTAGAGTGAAGACTATGAGAGCGAATCTTGTCCAGAGTCGGACAAGTCAGCTTTGCTTGTAGCCCAAGTAAAGTTGCCGTGTGAGTTTGAAATTTGACCGTTGGAACATGTGTCAGTTCCTTAGTGACCCAGGGTCATTTCAGACAAATCAGGTCGGGTTGCCAAGTGGCTATAAATAGCCCACCCCCACAACCATAAACGGTTGGCTGCTCAGATTGAGAGTAGGGCTTTTGTCGTTTGAGAGCAACCCACCTCGAAGCCTTTGAGAGAGAATTCCTTGCGAGGATAAAGCCCTAACCACCCAGAGCCAGAGAGAATTGGGCATCACTTAAGTCTTCTTGTCTGTGTGATCTGAGGACTTATTACACTTGAGGACTATGCATCCTCCAGCCGGTTAGGCGTCGCGTTCTGAGCATCCAAGAGACATTGTGGATTGCTGGTGAACGAAGTCTGTGAAGGTTTGGGAGTCTACCTTGAAGACTTACCAGAGTGATTGGGCGAGGTCTGTGTGACCTTAGCTCAAGGGGAATACAGTGAGGACTGGGTGTCCTGAGCTGCGTGTTCAGGACTGTGTGTCCTAAGGTTTGAATACCTATCCGTCCCAACCAGACATACAGTTGTCACAACAACTGGAACTGGTCCAACAAATCATTGTCTTCAACGAGTCACTGGTTTCATCTTCCCTTCCCTTTACTTACTGTTGCTCCTTGTGAAGTCATTGTATGTTTGCACTATCTTTTGTCTTCACCGAGTGACTGCATGCTCTGTATGGCTTCATAATATCTTCCTACCTGATCCTTACTACATTGCTGCTATTAAGTCATTGTGCTTTCACTTCATTGAACACTTGACTATGGCTTGCCTAGTGTACTCTACCTTCCGCTGCATGGTAATAGGTTTATTTCTATCGTTTGTCTTCATAACTTCCACGTTTTGAAGACTTTCATAAATCTCCTATTCACCCCCCCTCTAGTCGATATAACGCACTTTCAATTAGTGATATACAGGTGGACCCAGGTGTCGGTGTCAAAACCGGCGGATCTCGGGTAGGGGGTCCCGAACTGTGCGTCTAAGGTTGATGGTAATAGGAGAAATGGGACATGAAGTTTTACCCAGGTTTGGGCCCTCTTGATGGAGGTAATACCCTACGTCCTGCTTGATTGTTATTGATTAATATGAGTATTACAAGAGTTGATCTACCACGAGATCGTAATGGCTAAACCCTTGAAGTCTAGCCTGTATGACTAAGGTGTTGAGTATATCCTTTCCGGACTACACCCTCCGGTTTATATAGGAACCGGGGGGATCTAGGGTTACATAGAGTCGGTTACATAAGATGTAATCTTCATAGTTGTTCGCCAAGCTTGCCTTCCACGCCAAGGAGAGTCTTATCCGGACACGGGTGTAGTCTTCGGTCTTCGTATCTTCACAGCCCATCAGTCCGGCCCATAGATAACAGGCCGGACACCCAAGGACCCCTTAGTCCAGAACTCCCTCAGTAGCCCCTGAACCAGTCTTCAATAGCAAGGCGTTCGGCACACAAATTGTCTTCGGTATTGCAAGGCGGGTTCCTCCTTTAGTAATTTCCAAGTAGTGTATTTGGCTGTAGATTTGATGTCTCCCCTCGGCTTCTGCGTGCTTAATGTCCTCGTTTTCCATGTGTCGAGCGAATGCGGACAGTTAGGGTATTTTTTGCAAATAACACACCAATCCTGCAAGGAAGAGAATCTATTTAAAGAGATTGGATCTCAGATCCTTTCGGCAACAAGCAGAGAAAATCCTCACAGACCGCCAGGCAAGACCATTCCAACATGGCCAACAATCCCAGCTCCTCTTCCCATTCCAACCTAGAGAGAGGTGAGTGGGAGAGGTGCTCTGTGTCCCACAGCCGATTGGCGAAGCTGCAAACACAGGGATTTCTCCCCCAGCAGATCTGGTCCTTGTTCGAGCAGGGTTGGCCTCCTTCAACGGCAAAGTCCAGGAAGAGGATTTTCCCAATCCGTCTGCGGGAGAACGGGTGTGCTTCGTCCCCTATCAGCTGAGGGGAGTGGGGTTTCCAATTCACCCATTCCTCCAAGGGCTGCTGGAGTACTATGGCCTCCAGCTGCACAAATTTACCCCCGGCTCCATCCTCCACATTGCGGGTTATGTCGCCCTATGCGAACTATTCCTGGGTTGCGAGGCCCATTTTGATTTATGGAGAAGACTGTTCTGCCTCGTCCCTCGCAATCAAGGTGGATAAATTTTTGAAGTGGGAGGAGCCGAAGTGTGGTGCATCGTCAGGACTGGATACCTATCTGGCACGCTGAAGAAAGCTCCCGAAGAGTGGCCTTCCGAATGGTTCTACATTGAAGACATCGCTCTACCCAACCCCGTCCGCATGGGCCTCCCCGAGTTTTCAAATGCTCCGCTGAAGAAGTGCTATAACCGGCGTCCTCGGAGCCTCGAGGAAGAGGATAGCGCGGAGATCAGCTTGCTACTGGGCAAGATTAAAACTCTTGCCCAGTACGGATTGTCAATAGTCGAGGTGATGGCGATTTCCATAACACGAGGGGTCCAGCCACTCCAATACTGAGGACTGCCCATGTGGCATTATAACGGAGAATACGACGCCTCACGTTACGGCCGAAAGGGCCCGAAGACCCCCACTGCTCTAGCCAAGATTCTGGCTGAGCTATATAAAGGGGAGAAGGACGAGTTTAGCCGTCTCCAACATCGAGACGAACTTCCCATGTACAATCCTCCCAACTGGGTAAGGTTCGGCCCCACTTATTTTATTCTGTCCCTGGATCATTCGTTGACAGGTAGCATCTTATCTTCTCCTAATAAGAATGGCAAAAGGCTGCCGAGGAGATCTATGACCCTACCCCTCAGCCAGGGAATCACAACTGGCATCTTGACCCCGCATATGAAGAAGATCCAGACATATTCGTGGAGCTTGAGGAGGGGACATTCTATCAGATGAGCTACGACGGTACATATGTACCCATTATCGCCGATTACCCCGGCCTCCATCCAGCTTCACACGTAAGTAATCCAAAGACACTTTTTCCAAAAGAGACCTCTCCTTTCCTTCTCACCCACCGCACTATCCTGTGCTCAAAAGGGGAAGGGTTCGGCGTGCCATACCGCTCCAGGGGTATCTCCGAAGAGAGCGTCCCCCACACCAGGCGAGCCTCCCAAGAGGAAAGCAAACGATGACATGGCCGGGCCATCATCAAAGAGGTATGAATTTGCCAATGTGCACCTGGGCTGTCACGTCCAACCGTGACCTTCCCGTCTTCCATGTGTCAGGAGAAAGGTGCACCAGACTATATCCGGAGGTTCAAGCGGTCGTAGTTCACGTAGCCAGGATTCAAATCCTGCCATGAAGACGGTGGCTCCTGTGGGGGTGACACCGGACTGTCCTCCAGCCGAGGACTCGATTGATGTATCCGTCACCAACTCGGAAGTGGATAGTGCCATGAATCCCTGGCGCCGCCGGGCCATTTTACAAGACCCTGATATTTCAGAAGAGTCGTTTAACGTCTTCAGCTCGGCCGAGGCATACATCCGAGCTGCTCGAGATGGGCTTAACAGGGCCACAAGGCAGCATTTGAATGATGTGCAGGTAAATTTGTTTTGTCTGACTATGATAACCATATGCCAGTAGCCCCCGAGACTTAAAGGAGTTGAAACAACTGATTTAATGATCAATGTACAACGAGGTGCTTACAGAGAAGAACACCCTATTAGCTCAAGAACTAGAGAAGTGTCAGCGCCGGCTGCTTGCTGCCAATGCCGAACTGGAGAAATACAAAGCATCTCCCGGTAATATTTCCCTCTATCGAGAATTCATAATGATACACTGATAGTGTGAATCTGGGTGCATATCTTTGTGTTGGGTTGTTAGAACAATTACAAGAGCAACTGGACATCGCTCGAAGCGACGAACACCAAAAAGCTACTAGCAGTGGGCGAGCGTGTATTGAGCAAAGTTGTTCAAGAGAAAAGGAAACTCCAGGATTCGAACACCAAACTGGGCGAAGAACTGAAAGATGTGCGAGCTCAGCTAGTGGACTCTGTGATGGAGAACAAGAAGCTGCGAGGCGGCATATTCAGTACGTGGCCGCTTTTAGCTTATAACAGTTTGGAGGTAACAGTAGCTAATACAGCTGTAATTGTAGGTATATTGACGAACTGCCCCGAAGAGGAGGTGTCTGGATCATCAAGTGATCTTCTGCAAGGGCTGTCGCAGTTGCACGATCAAGGTCGGCAGGCGATGCGGAGTGTAGCCAAGGCCTTATGGCCATCCGACTCCCCTCCAGGAAGTAACGAGAAGCTGGTAGAGCTGTTCAAGGTAGTGCAGCGGCGTATCCGACTGTGGAAGATATCGGCCTGCCGAGAGGGTGCGCGAGAGGCCTGGGCCATGGTGAAGACGCGATATATCAAGCTGGATCCTAATCACATGGCTCTTATCAGACCGCTAGGGCCGAATGGGGAAGAAATTTCGTTAGTTTAGTATATGACCAAGTAGAGGTGGCCGCCAAATATTCCCAATATGATTGTAAATTAGACCGCCTTTTAGACGGTATAGAGGAGGAAGTGTTTGAGTCGTGAGTGACTATGTACTTTCCTTCTAGCTGGATATAAAGACAATTGTCATCGCCGACCTTTTCGCTTCAACCTCTGGACCCGAAGGTGCAGAGTGTTTCCGAATACCCTAGCGGCAGAATATACCGGGGTATGCGCGGAAACCAGGCGTAGGGGTCATAATTGCTCGAACCGACAATGTATCCGGCTATGTTATATTACATTATGTAAGAAACATCTTCCAGAGAGAATAGTTCCGTTAAGGGTTCCTTCCCTAGGTGTGCATGCATTTAATGTGCATGTCCGAACTGTGATTGAAAAACTCTTAGAGTAAGTAACATCTGGGGTTCACAATGGAGTGAATGCGGAAACACCTTTAATTCGCCGACCGAATATTCCCTTAAGAACGCTATCTTTCGGCTTCACCCAGTCTGAGGTACACATCCGGAGGACCCGGCAGTAACAATCACAGAGGTGCTCCTTTTATGCCTGAGCCGAACTAACGGGAACGTAGGGCATAAGCACAGGAGCCAGGCAACCCAGCTTGGCCAAAACTTAAGTCATATCGATGCATATAATGGCGAAGAAAATGTACATATGGAGAAAACGCATATGAGCTAAGCTTGGTGCTCGAAGAATAGTCGCAAGCTTCTGTACGAGAAGCCCCCAGGTATAATGAACGTACATATTTAGAGATGTACGCATTAGGTAGGGATGGTCTAGCCGTACTAAAGCCGTAAGGCTAAAAAAAACAAAAAAGGTAAAAAACAAAAAGAGAGGGAAGAAAAAATAATTGTACTAACAGGAGGGGGGAAACGAACACAGAGTTCGGCGCTAGGCATAAAATCGTCGTAGTCTGGCCGTGTTCCAGGGGTTCGGCTCCAGGTGATTGTCTGATGCATCACATAGGCGGTACGCTCCTCCGGTGAGAACTTCGTCAATGATGAAGGGACCCTCCCACTTGGGCTTGAGTTTGTCCTTTTTCTTCTCCGGCAAGCGTAGAACGAGTTCGCCAATGTTATAAGTCTTGGCCCGCACTTCTCTGCTTTGGTACCTGCGAGCCTGCTGTTGAAAATATGCGAAACGGGCTATTGCGACGTAGCGCTCCTCCTCCAAGGTATCTAAGTTGTCCTGCCGATCTAGCTCGGCTTCTCTCTCTTCGCACATACGCACTCGAGGTGAGTCATGAATAATATCACAGGGTAACACTGCTTCCGCACCATACACCATGAAGAAGGGTGTTTATCCGGTAGTGCGATTGGGCGTGGTCCGCAGCCCCCAGAGTACGGAGTCAAGTTCCTCCACCTAGTGCTTGTCTGATTCCTTCAAAGGCTACACTAGTCTGGGTTTGATGCCGCTCATAATAAGACCATTAGCCCGTTCAACTTGACTGTTTGTCTATGGGTGATAGACAAAGGCATAATCGAGCTTAATGCCTAGATTAGCGCACCAGGTTTTCACCTCATCAGCTGTAAAGTTGGAGCCATTATCAGTGATTATACTCTGCGGGACACCATAATGGTGTACCATGCCGGATATGAAATCTATTACTGGCCCCGCTTCGGCCGTTTTGACTGGTTTGGCCTCTATCCACTTAGTGAATTTATCCACCATGACCAGCAGATACTTTCTCTTATGACTTCCTCCTTTAAAGGGTCCGACCATATTGAGCCCCCAGACCACAAAAGGCCAAGTGATGGGGATTGTTTGTAAGGCAGTGGGGGCATATGGCTTTGGTTGGCAAAGGGTTGGCATCCGATGCAATGTTGGACAAGGTCCTGTGCATCTACTCGGGTTGTCAGCCAATAAAACCCTGTATGGAAGGCCTTTCTAACAAGGGCCCGATCTGCGGCGTGCTGACCACCAAGTCCGGCATGAATTTCAGCCAAGAGCTGCCGCCCCTGTTCCGCGGGTATACATCGTTGAGGACTCTGGTAGCGCTTTTTCTTATAGAGCTGTCCATCATGAACCTTGTAGGCTTTTGAACGCCAAACAATGCAGCGGGCCTCATTCTGGTCCTCAGGAAGTTCCTTCCTATTAAGGTAGGCCAGGAAGGGTTCGGTCCATGGGGCAATGACTGCCAAGATGAGATGCGCCGACCATGTTATGTCGGTTGCTACCTCTTGAGCACTACGTTGGTTTTCCCTTGAAGAGGAAAGAGTGATGCAGCAAAGTAGCGTAAGTATTTCCCTCAGTTTTGAGAACCAAGGTATCAATCCAGTAGGAGGCCACACACGAGTCCCTCACAGCTACACAAAAAAATAAAATCCTCGCAACCAACGCAATAAAGGGGTTGTCAATCCCTTCACGGTCACTACGATAGTGAGATCTGATAGATATGATAAGATAATATTTTTCATATTTTTATGATAAAGATGCAAAGTAAATAAATAAAAATAAAAACGGTGCAAGAAATAGCTTGTTGATGGATAATATGATAGAAAATAGACCCTGGGGCCATAGGTTTCACTAGTGGCTTCTCTCGAGAGCATAAGTATTACGGTGGGTGAACAAATTAATGTTGAGCAATTGACAGAATTGAGCATAGATATGAGAATACCTAGGTATGATCATGTATGTAGGCATCATGTCCGAGACAAGTAGAGCGACTCCTGCCTGCATCTACTACTATTACTCCACACATCGACCGCTATCCAGCATGCATCTAGAGTATTAAGTTCAAAAGAACAGAGTAGTGCTTTAAGCAAGATGACAAGATGTAGAGGGATAAACTCATGCAATATGATATGAACCCCATCTTGTTATCCTCAATGGCAACAATACAATACGTGCCTTGCTACCCCTACTGTCACTGGGAAAGGACACCGCAAGATTGAACCCAAAGCTAAGCACTTCTCCCATTGCAAGAAAGATCAATCTAGTAGGCCAAACCAAACTGATAATTCGAAGAGACTTGCAAAGATAACCAATCATACATAAAAGAATTCAGAGAAGATTCAAATATTGTTCATCGATAAACTTGATCATAAAGCCACAATTCATCGGTCTCAACAAACACACCGTAAAAGAAGATTACATCGAATAGATCTCCACAAGAGAGGGGGAGAACATTGTATTGAGATCCAAAAAGAGAGAAGAAGCCATCTAGCTAATAACTATGGACCCGAAGGTCTGAGGTAAACTACTCACACATCATTGAAGAGGCTATGGTGTTGATGTATAAGCCCTCCGTGATCGATGCCCCCTCTGGCAGAGCTCTGGAAAAGGCCCCAAGATGGGATCTCACGGGTACAGAAGGTTGCGGCAGTGGAATTAGGGTTTTGGCTCTGTATCTGGTAGTTTGGGGGTACGTAGGTATATATAAGAGGAAGAAGTACGTTGGTGGAGCAACGTGGGCCCCATGAGGGTGGAGGTTGCGCCTGGGGGGGGGGGTAGGCGCCCCCCTACCTCGTGCCTTCCTGGTTGCTTTCTTGACATAGGGTCCAAGTCCTCTAGATCACGTTCGTTCCAAAAATCACGTTCCTGAAGGTTTCATTCCGTTTGGACTCCGTTTGATATTCCTTTTCTTTGAAACTCTGAAATAGGCAAAAACAAAAATTCTGGGCTGGGCCTCCTGTTAATAGGTTAGTCCCAAAAATAATATAAAAGTGTATAATAAAGCCCAATAATGTCCAAAACAGAATATAATATAGCATGGAACAATCAAAAATTATAGACACATTGGAGACGTATCAAGCCTCCCCCAAGCTTAATTCCTGCTCGTCCTCGAGTAGGTAAATGATAAAAACAGAATTTTTGATGTGGAATTCTATTTGGCATAATTTCAATGTAATTCTCTTAATTGTGGTATGAATATTCAGATCCGAATGATTCAAGACAAAAGTTCAATATTGACATAGAAATAATAGTACTTCAAGCATACTAACTAAGCAATTTTGTCTTCCCAAAATAATATGCCAAATAAAGTTATCCCTACAAAATCATATAGTCTGGCTATGCTCCATCTTCACCACATAAAGTATTTAAATCATGCACAACCCGACGACAATCCAAGAAATTGTTTCATACTTTTGGTGTTCTAAAACTTTTTCAATCTTCAGGCAATATAGGAGCGTGAGCCATGGACATAGCACTATATGTGGAATAGAATGGTGGTTGTGGAGAAGACAAAAAGGGAGAAGATAGTCTCACATCAACTAGGTGTATCAACAGGCTATGGAGATGCCCATTAATAGATATTAATGTGAGTGAGTAGGGATTGCCATGCAACGGATGCACTAGAGCTATAAGTATATGAAAGCTCAGCAAAAGGAACTAAGTGGGTGTGCATCCAACTCGCTTGCTCACAAAGACCTAGGGCATTTTGAGGAAGCCCATCATTGGAAGATACAAGCCAAGTTCTATAATGAAAAATTCCCACTAGTATATGAAAGTGATATCATAGGAGACTCTCTATCATGAAGATCATGGTGCTACTTTGAAGCACAAGTGTGGAAAAAGGATAGTAGTATTGTCCCCTTTTTGGGCCCTTTTTTTATTTGGCCTTTCTCTTTTTTGGGACAATACTCTATGAATGATGATCATCACACTTCTATTTATTTACAACTCAATGATTACAATTCGATACTAGAACAAACTATGACTCTATATGAATGCCTCCGGCGGTATACCGGGATAGCAATGATGCATGAGTGACATGTATGAAAGAATTATGAACGGTGGCTTTGCCACAAATATAATGTCAACTACATGATCATGCAAAGCAATATGACAATGATGGAGCGTGTCATAGTAAACAGAACGGTGGAAAGTTGCATGGCAATATATCTCGGAATGGCTATGGAAATGCCATGATAGGTATGTATGGTGGCTGTTTTGAGGAAGGTATATGGTGGGTGTTCGATAGCGGCGAAAGGTGCGCGGTATTAGAGAGACTAGCAATGGTGAAAGAGTGACAGTGCGTATAATCCATGGACTCAACATTAGTCATAAATAACTCACATACTTATTGCAAAAATCTATTAGTGATCGAAACAAAGTACTACGCGCATGCTGGGGATAGATTGGTAGGAAAAGACCATCGCTCGTCCCTGACCACCACTCATAAGGAAGACAATCAATAAATAAATCATGCTCCAACTTCTTCACATAACGGTGCACCATACGTGCATGCTACGGGAATCACAAACTTCAACACAAGTATTTCTCAAATTCACAACTACTCAACTAGCATGATTCTAATATCACCATCTCCATATCTCAAAACAATTATCAAGTATCAAACTTATCTTAGTATTCAGCACACTCATAAGATTTTTTTACTAATCTTGAATGCCTAGCATATTAGGATTAATTTCCTAGTTTAAGTAAATTACCATGCTGTTTAAGACTCTAAAAATTATACAAGTGAAGCATGAGAGAATAATATTTTCTATAAAACAAACCACCACCGTGCTCTAAAAGATATAAGTGAAGTAGTAGAGCAAAAACTATATAACTCAAAGGATATAAGTGAAGCACATAGAGTATTCTAATAATGTTCAAATCATGTGTGTTTCTCTCAAAAGGTGTGTGCAGCAAAGATGATTGTGGCAAACTAAAAAATAAAGACTCAAATAATACAAGATGCTCCAAGCAAAACACATATCATGTGGTGAATAAAAATATAGCTCCAAGCAAAGTTACCGATGGAAGTAGACGAAAGAGGGGATGCCTTCCGGGGCATCCCCAACCTTTGGCTTTTAGGTGTCCTTAGATTATCTAGGGTTGCCATGGGCATCCCCAAGCTTAGTCTCTTGCCACTCCTTGTTCCATAACCCATCTAATCTTTTACCCACAACTTGAAAACTTCACAACACAAAACTTAAAGTAGAAAATATCGTGAGCTCCGTTAGCGAAAGAAAACAAAACAACACTTCAAGTTACTGTAATTAACTCATTATTTATTTATATTGGTGTTAGACCTACTGTATTCCAACTTCTCTATGGTTTATAAACTATTTTACTAGCCATATATTCATCAAAATAAGCAAATAACACACGAAAAACAGAATCTGTCAAAAACAGAACAGTCTGTAGTAATCTGTATCTAACGCAAGTTATGGAACCCAAAAAATTCTAAAATAAATTTCTGGACGTGAGGTATTTATCTATTAATCATCTTCAAAAATAATTAACTAAATATCACTTTCAAAATAAAACTGGCAGCAATTCTCGTGAGCGCTAATGTGTCTGTTTTTTACAGCAAGATCAAAAAGACTTTCCCCAAGTCTTCCCAACGGTTCTACTTGGCACAAACACTAATTAAACACAAAAAACACAACCAAAACATAGGCTAGATAAATTATTTATTACTAAACAGGAGCAAAAAGCAAGGAATAAAAATAAAATTGGGTTTCCTCCCAACAATCGCTATCGTTTAACGCCCCTAGCTAGGCATAAAAGCGAAAATAGATCTAGGTATTGCCATCTTTGGTAGGCAATCCATAAGTGTCTCTCATATTATATTCATATGGTAATTTAATTTTCTTTCTCGGGAAGTATTCCATACCTTTCCTTAAGGGAAATTGGAATCTAATATTCCCTTCCTTCATATCAATAATTGCACCACTCGTTCTAAGGAAAGTTCTACCAAGAATAATAGGACATGAACGATTGCAATCTATGTCAAGAAAAATAAAATATATGGGAACATAATTCCGATTTGCAACAATAATAACATCATTAATTCTTCCCATAGGTTTCTTAATAGTGGAATCCGCAAGGTGCAAGTTTAAAGAGCAATCATCAAAGTCACGGAAACCTAGCAAATCACACAAAGTCTTTGGAATCGTGGAAACACTAGCACCCAAATCACACAAAGCATATCATTCATGATCTTTAATTTTAATTTTAATAGTAGGTTCCCACTCATCATAAAATTTGCTAAGGATAGAAACTTCCAACTCAAGTTTTTCTTCATAAGATTGCATCAAAGCATCAACGATATGTTTAGTAAAAGCTTTATTTTGACTATAGGCATGTGGAGAATTTAGCACAGATTGTAACAAGGAAATACAATCTATCAAAGAGCAATTATCATAATTAAATTCCTTGAAATCCAAAATAGTGGGTTCATTGATATTATAGTTTTGACCTCTTCCATCCCACTTTTAACAGTTTTAGCATCAAGATCTAAAAACTCCGAATTTTTGGAACGCCTTCTAGGTAAAGGTGGATCATATTCAATTCCATCATTATCAAGATTCATATTTGTAAGTGCATCTAGTGCCACCCCTAGTTGGTTTTGGAGTATTGACGACAAACCTGGTTGAGGGACTAATGTGTTTGTGAGAATTGTAGGATAACACAGGTAGAAGTCCCTCATTGATTCGGTTTTCCTACCAGAGATGACCCCTAAAAATATATGAAGACATTGAAGTCAAAGGTGGGATGTGAAGACATTCACATTGAAGTCTATGACAAGAGAAGACAACGTGTGAAGACTATGGAGCGCGAAGACTTAGTTGTTTCGTCGTTCTTTTTCTTCTTTGTTGAGTCATAGGAACCATCGTACTGTTAAGTGGGGTCCAAGTGAACCAGTTAGAATGACTGAAGTGATGCTTAACCAAAATCCTATGTCTTCGAGCAAAGACAATGAGAGCAAATCTTATCCAGAGCTGGATAAGTCAGCTTTGCTTGTAGCCCAAGTAAATTTGTCGTGTGTGTTTGAAATCTGACCATTGGAACACGTGTCAGTTCCTTAGTGACCCAGGGTCATTTCGGACAAATCAGGTCGGGTTGCCTAGTGGCTATAAATAGCCCACCCCTTACAACCATAAACGGTTGGCAGCTCAGAGTTACTATACGTCTTTGTTCGTTTGAGAGCAACCCACCTCGAAGCCTTTGAGAGAGAATTCCTTGTGAGGACAAAGCCCTAAACACCCAGAACCAAAGAGTGTTAGGCATCACTGAAGTCTTCCTGTCTGTGTGATCTGAAGACTTATTACACTTGAGGACTGTGAATCCTCCAGTTGGTTAGGCGTCACGTTCTGAGCATCCAAGAGTCATTGTGGATCGCCAGTGAACGAAGTCTGTGAAGGTTTGGAAGTCTACCTTGAAGACTTACCAGAGTGATTGAGCGAGGACTGGGTGTCCTTAGCTCAAGGGGAATAAGGTGAAGACACGGTCTTCTGAGTTGAATCTCAGCCTCCCTAACCAGACGTACAGTTGTCACAGCAACTGGAACTGGTCCAACAAATCATTGTCTTCAACGAGTCACTGGTTTCATCGTTCCCATTCCTTTACTTACTATTGGCTCTAGTGAAGTCATTGTATGATTGCATTATCTTTTGTCTTCACTGAGTGAGCGCTAGTTCTGATTGGCTTCACACTATCATCCTACCTGATCTATACTGCCTAGCTGCTATTAGTCGTTGTGCTTTCACTTCATTGGATACTTGACTATGGATTGCTTAGTGTAGTCTACCTTCCGCTGCATGATAATAGGTTAATTTCTATCGTTTGTCTTCGAAACTTCCATGTTTTGAAGACTTCCATAAAAATCGCCTATTCACCCCCCCTCTAGTCGATCACTAGCACTTTCAATTGGTATCAGAGCAAGGTACTCCCTTGTTCTGTGTGGTTCGGTTTAACCACCTGGAGTTTTAGCTATGTCGATTGCAGGGATAATCAAAGTCTTCGCTGCGTGCCCAGTCTTCCATGGAACTGAATATCCCTACTGGAAGAATAAGATGCGCATGCATCTTGAAGCCATTGATATCGACCTATGGTATGTCATCAAGAATGGCGTTCCCAAGGCTGGTGAAGGTGTCACCACTGCTGATGTTAAGAAGTTTGTTCAACTGGACTCCACTGCCAAGAACATCATCTGTGGTCATCTGACAAAAGGACAGTATGGCCATGTGAGTGCTTTGGAAACATCTAAGCTAGTTTGGGACTGGCTCTCCAAGGTCAACGAAGGCGTCTCAACCCAGAGAGATCAGAGAATCAGTGTCCTTCGCAACCTCTTCAACCGCTTCAAGAGAAATGACAACGAGAATGTCCAGCTCATGTTTGATCGACTCACTGACATCACAAATGAGCTTCAAGCCCTCGGGGCTACTGAGATCACCAAGCATGAAGTCGTCAAGACACTCCTGAGATCACTTGACAGCTCGTTTGACACCCTAGCCCTGATGATTCAAGAACGTCCTGACTTCAAGACACTCGATCCGTCTGACATACTTGAGAGGCTCAACACACATGAGTTTCAGCTTTCTGAGAAAAGAGACATCTATGGTCCCAACTATGGGCGAACTCGTGCCTTGTAGGCAAAAGCTGTCTCCTCATCTGAAGAAGAATCTGACAGCAGTTCTGATGATCCTGAAGACATTGGAAAGGAGCTTGCTATGCTTGTGAAGAAGTTCCAAAAATTCACCAAGAAGAAAGGCTTCAGAAAGTCTTCACGATCAAGCTCAAGGAATGATGAAGCTTCTGCTCATGACTACAAGAAGAGAACATGCCACAAGTGCAAGAAACCTGACCACTACATATCTGAGTGTCCGCAGTGGGACAATGAGAAAAAGAAGAAAAAGAAGAGCAAGGAGTATGATTCTGACGACAAGAAGAAGAAGAAATACTCAAGGTCTTCTTCCAAGTCTTCCTCAAAGTCTTCATCACACAAGAAGAGCTCATCTGGCAAGGCACGTGCGTTTGTTGGCAAGGAAATGGATTCAGAAGAGGAGTTCGCTTTTGAGGAGGCGGAGGTGGAGACTGAGGAGGAGTCTGATTCTAGCGTTGCGAGTCTGGCTACAGCATACGTTGCCAAGTCCATCTTCAACACTGAAGACAGTGACTTCATCACCGACACCGATGCAAATGACAAGGACTACTCCGCTCCCACCTACTGCTTCATGGCACGCGGTGCCAAGGTAAACACACGCACTACTCACTATCAAACATCCAGTGAAGATGACTCTGATTGTAGTTCCATACCCAGCTACAAAACACTTCCTAAAATTGCAACTAAACAACAGAAAGCTATGGAACATATTCAAAAACTATTAGATAAAAGCGATGACTTGTTAGATGCTGAAATGACTCGATCTCAGTCCTTAATTGAAGACATAAAAAATCGTCATGTTAAGTATGAGGAACTTGAAAGTCGTCATGAAACGCTCTCAACAACTCATGAAAAGCTTTCCTATGATTATCTTCAAAGAAAGCAAGATCTTGAGAAATTGAGAGCGTCTCATTAAGATCTTCAAAAGGAAAACAAGTCACTTCACGCCAAACAGATCAGTCCCGCTCAGGAAGGATTTGAAACACCATGTCTTACATGCATTGAGCGTGACAACGCTACTTCTGTTGCTGAATGTTCTACTGCTGCTACTATTGCAATATCTTCAACTGTTGATGTGGCAACTAACCCCTCTGCTGAGGATACCACTGCTATTGCTGATGAAAATGCAAGGTTGAAGACATTGCTTGAAACAGGGATGTACAAAAGTTTCAAAGGGCATCAGACACTATGTGATGTTCTCAAAAGGCAGATCCTGAACCGAAACCCTAGGAAAGAGGGTTTTGGGTTCAAAAGGAAAATGAATGCTGATGGCTCTTACTGGAAACCTGAGAAGTACCCCAAAACCACATGGGTTGATGCAAAGGAACCCTCAGTGGATCCATCCACCCTGTCAGGCTTCAATTGTGCTAATCCCATTGTTATTGATGAATCCTTTGATGCAAACTATAGACTGTTTAAGAATCAGAATGGTGAACTGTTTGCCAGGTATATTGGTACTAACTGCAGGAATGTGCAACCTGTGAAGAAAGTCTGGGTGCCAAAAAGGTTGCTAGAGAATCTTCCTATGAATGTCATCATGACACCACAAGTGAAGAAGACAAACCCCAGACCACAGGCTTCATATGGTCCAAAGGCATCATACAGACCAAGGACTCACCTGAGTCGCACTAATGCAAATGTTTTGCAGGGAAGCCATACTCAGGCCTATGAATATGAGCGCGTTTCATCAAACTGCCATGTTCATAAGACCAAGAACTACTCTGCTTATTCTTATGAGTACTATTGTCCACCTGCAAGACTTTTTGCTAGTGCTCCAAAGCCAAAGTTCTCAGATGCTGCACTTAGAGTCATTGCTTCGAAGCCACCCTTGAAGATGTGGGTGGCTAAGAAAGCTTAACTCTCTTTTGCAGGGAAAGGTCTCCAGCCAACAATCAAATTCATCTGAAGCTATTGCTGAGGACCTTAAACATCTTGTAGGGCGCAAGATCAAATGCCCAAATGGTATTATTATGTATTTTGTGAAGGAAATATGCCCTAGAGGCAATAATAAAGTCATTATTTATTTCCTTATATCATGATAAATGTTTATTATTCATGCTAGAATTGTATTAACCGGAAAGATAATACATGTGTGAATACATAGACAAAATAGAGTGTCACTAGTATGCCTATACTTGACTAGCTCGTTGATCAAAGATGGTTATGTTTCCGAACCATAGACATGAGTTGTCATTTGATTAACGAGATCACATCATTAGGAGAATGATGTGATTGACTTGACACATTCCGTTAGCTTAGCACTTGATCATTTAGTTTGTTGCTATTGCTTTCTTCATAACTTATACATGTTCCTATGACTATGAGATTATGCAACTCCCGTTTACCGGAGGAACACTTTGTGTGCTACCAAATGTCACAACGTAACTAGGTGATTATAAAGGTGCTCTACAGGTGTCTCCGAAGGTACTTGTTGGGTTAGCGTATTTCGAGATTAGGATTTGCCACTTCGATTGTCGGAGAGGTATCTTTGGGCCCTCTCAGTAATGCACATCACTCAAGCCTTGCAAGCATTGCAAATAATAAGTTAGTTGCGGGATAATGTATTACGGAACGAGTAAAGAGACTTGCCGGTAACGAGATTCAACTAGGTATTGAGATACCGATGATCAAATCTCGGGCAAATAACATACCGATGACAAAGGGAACAACGTATGTTGTTATGCGGTCTGACCGATAAAGATCTTCATAGAATATGTAGGAGCCAATATGAGCATCCAGGTTCCGCTATTGGTTATTGACCCGAGACGTGGCTCGATCATGTCTTCATAGTTCTCGAACCCGTAGGGTCCGCACGCTTAATGTTCGGTGACGATAGTAATTAGGGTTTTTGTGTTTTGATGTACCGAAGCTTGTTCGGAGTCCCGGATGTGATCACGGACATGACGAGGAGTCTCGAAATGGTCGAGACATAAAGATTGATATATTGGAAGCCTATATTTGGATATCGGAAACGTTCCGGGTGAAATCGGGATTTTACCGGAGTACCAGGGGGTTACCGGAAGCCCCCCGGGGGTTATTGGGCCTACATGGGCCATAAGGGCGAAGAGGAGGGCCGGCCAGGGCAGGCCGCGCACCCCCTCCCCCCTAGTCCGAATAGGACAAGGAAGGGGGGCCCTTTCCTCTTTCTCCCTTCCTCCTTCCTTTTCCAACAAGGCAAGAGGGGGGAGTCCTACTCCCGGTTGGAGTAGGACTCCTCCAGGCGCACCCATAGGGCCGGCCGCACCTCCCCCTCTCCCTCCTTTATATACTGAGGCAAGTGGTAACCCTATGACACACAAGTTGATCCTCATGATCGTTCCTTAGCCGTGTGCGGTGCCCCCTTCCACCATATTCCACCTCTGTATTATAGTAGCGGTGCTTAGGCGAAGCCCTGCGTCGGTAGAACATCATCACCGTCATCACGCCGTCGTGCTGACGAAACTCTCCCTTAATGTTTTGCTGGATCGAAGCTCGAGGGACGTCACCGAGTTGAACGTGTGCAGAACTCTGAGGTGCCGTACATTCGGTACTTGGATCGGTCGGATCGGGAAGACGTACGTCTACTTCCTCTATGTTGTGTCAACACTTCCGTTGCCGGTCTACGAGGGTACATAGACAACACTCTCCCCTCTCGTTGCTATACATCACCATGATCTTGCGTGTGCCTAGGAATTTTTTTGAAATTACTGCGTTCCCCAACAGTGGTATCAGAGCCAGGTTTTATGCATTGATGTTGTGCACGAGTAGAACACAAGTGAGTTGTGGGCGATATAAGTCATACTGCTTATCAGCATGTCATACTTTGGTTCGGCGGTATTGTTGGATTAAGCGGCCCGGACAGACATTATGCATACGCTTATGCGAGACTAGTTCTACCGATGTGCTTTGCACACAGGTGGCTGGCGGGTGTCAGTTTCTCCAACTTTAGTTGAACCAAGTGTGGCTACGCCCGGTCCTTGCGAAGGTTAAAACAGCACCAACTTGACAAACTATCATTGTGGTTTTGATGTGTAGGTAAGAACGGTTCTTGCTAAGCCCGTAGCAGCCAGGTAAAACTTGCAACAACAAAGTAGAGGACGTCTAACTTGTTTTTGCAGGGCATGTTGTGATGTGATATGGTCAAGACATGATGCTAAATTTTATTGTATGAGATGATCATATTTTGTAACCGAGTTATCGGCAACTGGCAGGAGCCATATGGTCGTCGCTTTATTGTATGCAATGCAATTGCGCTGTAATGCTTTACTTTATCACTAAGCGGTAGCGATAGTCGTGGAAGCATAAGATTGGCGAGACGACAACGATGCTGCGATGGTGATCAAGGTGTCGCGCCGGTGACGATGGTGATCATGAAGGTGCTTCGGAGATGAAGATCACAAGCACAAGATGATGATGGCCATATCCTATAACTTATATTGATTGCATGTGATGTTTATCTTTTATGCATCTTATCTTGCTTTGATTGACGGTAGCATTATAAGATGATCCCTCACTAAATTATCAAAGTATAAGTGTTATCCCTGAGTATGCACCGTTGCGAAAGTTCTTCGTGCTGAGACACCACGTGATGATCGGGTGTGATAGGCTCTATGTTCAAATACAACGGGTGCAAAATAGTTGCACACACGGAATACTCGGGTTTAACTTGACGAGCCTAGCATATAACAGATATGGCCTCGGAACACGGAGACCGAAAGGTCGAGCGTGAATCATATAGTAGATATGATCAACATATTGATGTTCACCATTGATACTACTCCATCTCACGTGATGATCGGACATGGTTTAGTTGATTTGGATCACGTGATGACTTAGAGGATTAGAGGGATATCTTTCTAAGTGGGAGATCTTAAGTAATATGATTAATTGAACTTAAATTTATCATGAACTTAGTACTTGCTAGTATCTTGCTTCTCTATGTTATATTGTAGATAGATGGCTCGTGTTGTTGTTCCGTTGAATTTTAATGCGTTCCTTGAGAAAGCAAAGTTGAAAGATGATGGTAGCAATTACACGGACTGGGTCCGTAACTTGAGGATTATCTTCATTGCTTCACAGAATAATTACGTCCTGGAAGCACCGCTAAGTACCAAGCCTGCTACAGGAGCAACACCAGATGTTATGAACGTCTGGCAGAGCAAAGCTGATGACTACTCGATAGTTCAGTGTGCCATGCTTTACGGCTTAGAACCGGGTCTTCAACGACGTTTTGAACGTCATGGAGCATATGAGATGTTACAGGAGCTGAAGTTAATATTTCAAGCAAATGCCTGGATTGAGAGATATGAAGTCTCCAATAAGTTCTATAGCTGCAAGATGGAGGAGAATAGTTCTGTCAGTGAACATATACTCAAAATGTCCGGGTATCTTAATCACTTGACTCAACTGGGGGTTAATCTTCCTGTTGATAGTGTCATTGACAGAGTTCTTCAATCACTGCCACCAAGATACAAAAGCTTCGTGATGAACTATAATATGCAAGGGATGAATAAAACTATTACTGAGCTCTTCGCGATGCTAAAAGCCGTGGAGGTAGAAATCAAGAAGGAGCATCAAGTGTTGATGTTCAATAAGACCACCAGTTTCAAGAAAAAGTGCAAAGGGAAGAAAAAAGGGAACTTCAAGAAGAACAACAAACAAGTTGCTGCTCAGGAGAAGAAACCCAAGTCTGGACCTAAGCCTGAGAGTGAGTGCTTCTACTGCAAGCAGACTGGTCACTGGAAGCGGAACTGCCTCATGTATTTGGCGGATAAGAAGGATGGCAAAGTGAACAAAGGTATATGTGAAATACATGTTACTGATGTGTACCTTACTAATGCTCGCAGTAGCACCAGGGTATTTGATACTAGTTTTGTTACTAACATTTGCAACTCGAAACAGGGGCTACGGATTAAGCGAAGATTGGCTAAGGACGAGGTGACGATGCGCGTGGGAAATGGTCCCAAAGTCGATGTGATCGCGGTCGGGACGCTACCTCTACATCTACCTTCGGGATTAGTATTAGACCTAAATAATTGTTATTTGGTGCCATCGTTGAGCATGAACATTATATCTGGATCTTGTTTGATGCGAGACGGTTATTCATTTAAATCAGAGAATAATGGTTGTTCTATTTATATGAGTAATATCTTTTATGGTCATGCACCCTCGAAGAGTGGTCTATTTTTGATGAATCTCAATAGTAGTGATACACATATTCATAATGTTGAAATCAAAAGATGCAGAGTTGATAATGATAGTGCAACTTATTTGTGGCACTACCGTTTAGGTCATATCGGGGTAAAGTGCATGAAGAAACTCCATACTGATGGACTTTTGGAACCACTTAATTATGAATCACTTGGTACTTGCGAACCGTGCCTCATGGGTAAGATGACTAAAACGTCGTTCTCCGGTACTATGGAGAGAGCAACGGATTTGTTGGAAATCATACATACAGATGTATGTGGTCCAATGAATGTTGACTCTCGTGGCGGATATCGTTATTTTTTCACCTTCACAGATGATTTAAGCAGATATGGGTATATCTACTTAATGAAACATAAGTCTGAAACATTTGAAAAGTTCAAAGAATTTCAGAGTGAAGTTGAAAATCATCGTAACAAGAAAATAAAGTTTCTACGATCTGATCGTGGAGAAGAATATTTGAGTTATGAGTTTGGTCTACATTTGAAACAATGCGGAATAGTTTCACAACTCACGCCACCCGGAACACCACAGCGTAATGGTGTGTCCGAACGTTGTAATCGTACTTTATTAGATATGGTGCAATCTATGATGTCTCTTACTGATATACCGTTATCGTTTCGGGGTTATGCTTTAGAGACGGATGCATTCACTTTAAATAGGACACCATCGAAATCCGTTGAGACGACGCCTTATGAACTGTGGTTTGGCAAGAAACCAAAGTTGTCGTTTCTGAAAGTTTGGGGCTGCGATGCTTATGTGAAAAAGCTTCAACCTGATAAGCTCGAACCCAAATCGGAGAAATGTGTCTTCATAGGATACCCAAAGGAGACTGTTGGGTACACCTTCTATCACAGATCCGAAGGCAAGACTTTTGTTGCTAAATGCAGAGTTTTTCTAGAGAAGGAGTTTCTCTCGAAAGAAGTGAGTGGGAGAAAAGTAGAACTTGATGAGGTAACTGTACCTGCTCCCTTATTGGAAAGTAGTACATCACAGAAACCGGTTTCTGTGACACCTACACCAATTAGTGATGAAGCTAATGATAATGATCATGAAACTTCAGATCAAGTTACTACCAAACCTCGTAGATCAACCAGAGTAAGATCCGCACCAGAGTGGTACGGTAATCCTGTTCTGTAAGTCATGCTACTAGATCATGATGAACCTACAAACTATGAAGAAGCGATGGTGAGCCAAGATTCCGCAAAATGGCTAGAAGCCATGAAATCTGAGATGGGATCCATGTATGAGAACAAAGTGTGGACTTTGGTTGACTTGCCCGTTGATCGGCAAGCAATTGAGAATAAATGGATCTTCAAGAAGAAGACTGACGCTGAAGGTAATGTTACTGTCTACAAAGCTCGACTTGTTGCAAAAGGTTTTCGACAAGTTCAAGGGATTGACTACGATGAGACCTTCTCACCCGTAGCGATGCTTAAGTCTGTCCGAATCATGTTAGCAATTGCCGCATTTTATGATTATGAAATTTGGCAAATGGATGTCAAAACTGCATTCCTGAATGGATTTCTGGAAGAAGAGTTGTATATGATACAACCAGAAGGTTTTGTCGATCCAAAGGGAGCTAACAAAGTGTGCAAGCTCCAGCGATCCATTTATGGACTGGTGCAAGCCTCTCGGAGTTGGAATAAACGCTTTGATAGTGTGATCAAAGCATTTGGTTTTGTACAGACTTTTGGAGAAGCCTATATTTACTAGAAAGTGACTGGGAGCTCTGTAGTTTGATAGTGTGATCAAAGGATTTGGTTTTGTACAGACTTGTGGAGAAGCCTGTATTTACAAGAAAGTGACTGGGAGCTCTGTAGCATTTCTGATATTATATGTGGATGACATATTATTGATTGGAAATGATATAGAATTTCTGGATAGCATAAAGGGATACTTGAATAAGAGTTTTTCAATGAAAGACCTCGGTGAAGCTGCTTACATATTGGGCATTAAGATCTATAGAGATAGATCAAGACACTTAATTGGACTTTCACAAAGCACATACCTTGACAAGGTTTTGAAGAAGTTCAAAATGGATCAAGCAAAGAAAGGGTTCTTGCCTATGTTACAAGGTGTGAAGTTGAGTAAGACTCAATGTCCGACCACCGCAGAAGATAGAGAGAAAATGAATGATGTTCCCTATGCTTCAGCCATAGGCTCTATCATGTATGCAATGCTGTGTACCAGACCTGATGTGTGCCTTGCTATAAGTCTAGCAGGGAGGTACCAAAGTAATCCAGGAGTGGATCACTTGACAACGGTTAAGAACATCCTGAAATACCTGAAAAGGACTAAGGATATGTTTCTCGTATATGTTGGTGTCAAAGAGCTCATCGTAAATGGTTACGTTGATGCAAGCTTTAACACTGATCCAGACGATTCTAAATCACAAACCGGATACATGTTTTTACTGAACGGTGGAGCTGTCAGTTGGTGCAGTTCTAAACAAAGCGTCATGGCGGGATCTACATGTGAAGCGGAGTACATAGCTGCTTCGGAAGCAGCAAATGAAGGAGTCTGGATGAAGGAGTTCATATCCGATCTAGGTGTCATACCTAGTGCATCGGGTCCAACGAAAATCTTTTGTGACAATACTGGTGCAATTGCCTTGGCGATGGAATCCAGATTTCACAAGAGAACCAAGCACATCAAGAGACGCTTCAATTACATTCGGGATTTAGTCCAAGTGGGAGACATAGAAATTTGCAAGATACATACGGATCTGAATGTTGCAGACCCGCTGACTAAGCCTCTTCCACGAGCAAAACATGATCATCACGAAGGCTCCATGGGTGTTAGAATCATTACTGTGTAGTCTAGATTATTGACTCTAGTGCAAGTGGGAGACTAAAGGAAATATGCCCTAGAGGCAATAATATGTTGGGGAACGTAGCAGAAATTTAAAATTTTCTACGCATCACCAAGATCAATCTATGGAGTCATCTAGCAATGAGGGAGAGGGGAGTGCATCTACATACCCTTGTAGATCGCGCGCGGAAGCGTTCAAGAGAAACCTGGGCTCCTTAGCAAGGGCAATAGCTCCAGTGTTATCACAGAAGAGAGTCATCGGGCCCGACGCATTGGGTATGACTCCTAGGTCGGTAATGAACTCCTTCACCTAGATTGCCTCTTGTGCTACCTCCGAGGCTGCCATGTACTCCGCTTCACATGTAGATCCCGCCACAATGCTTTGCTTGCAACTGCACCAGCTTACTTCCCCACCATTCAAAATATACATGTATCCGGTTTGTGACTTAGAGTCATCCAAATCTGTGTCGAAGCTAGCATCGACGTAACCCTTTACGACGAGCTCTTCATCACCTCCATAAACGAGAAACATATCCTTATTCCTCTTCAGCTACTTCAGGATATTCTTGACCGCTCTCCAGTGTTCCATGACGGGATTACTTTGGTACCTTCCTACCAAACTTACGGCAAGGTTTACATCAGGTCTGGTACACAACATAGCATACATGATAGACCCTATGGCTGAGGCATAGGGGACGACACTCATCTTTTCTCTATCTTCTGCCGTGGTCGGGCATTGAGTCGTGCTCAATCTCATACCTTGCGATACATGCAAGAACCCCTTCTTTGACTGATCCATATTGAACTTCTTCAATATCTTGTCAAGGTATGTACACTGTGAAAGACTAATGAGGCGTCTCGATCTATCTCTATAGATCTTGATGCCGAATATGTAAGCAGCTTCTCCAAGATCCTTCGTTGAAAAACACTTGTTCAAGTAGGCCTTTATGCTTTCCAAGAATTCTATATCATTTCCCATCAACAATATGCCATCCACATACAATATGAGAAATGCTACAGAGCTCCCACTCACTTTCTTGTAAATGCTGGCTTCTCCATAAGTCTGTGTAAACACAAACGCTTTGATCATCTCATCAAAATGAATGTTCCAACTCCGAGATGCTTGCACCAACCCATAAATCGAGCGTTGGAGCTTGCACACCTTGTCAGCATTCTTAGGACCGACAAAACCTTCCGGCTGCATCATATACAATTCTTCCTTAAGGAAACCATTAAGGAATGTCATTTTGACGTCCATTTGCCATATCTCATAATCATAGAATGCGGCAATTGCTAACATGATTCGGACGGACTTCAGCTTCGCTACGGGTGAGAAAGTCCCATCATAGTCAACCCCTTGAACTTGTCGAT
Organism: Triticum dicoccoides; assembly: GCF_002162155.2. Classification (NCBI taxonomy): domain Eukaryota; kingdom Viridiplantae; phylum Streptophyta; class Magnoliopsida; order Poales; family Poaceae; genus Triticum; species Triticum dicoccoides. Next base: position 758,672,446 of record NC_041384.1, read on the forward strand.
AACCCTTAGCGACAAGTCGAGCTTTATAGATGGTTACATTACCATCCGCGTCTGTCTTCTTCTTAAAGATCCATTTATTTTCTATGGCTCGCCGATCATCGGGCAAGTCAGTCAAAGTCCATACTTCATTTTCATACATGGATCCTATTTCGGATTTCATGGCTTCCAGCCATTTGTCGGAATCTGGGTCCGCCATTGCTTCTTCATAGTTCGAAGGTCCACTGTTGTCTAACAACATGATTTCCAGGACAGGGTTGCCGTACCACTCTGGTGCGGAACGTGTCCTTGTGGACCTACGAAGTTCAGTAGCAAGTTGATCTGAAGTTTCATGATCATCATCATTAACTTCCTCTCTAGTCGGTGCAGGCACCTCAGGAACATTTTCTTGAGCTGCGCCACTTACCGGTTCAAGAGGTAATACTTCATCGAGTTCTACTTTCCTCCCACTTATTTCTTTCGAGAGAAACTCTTTCTGTAGAAAGGATCCATTCTTGGCAACAAAGATCTTGCCTTCGGATCTGAGGTAGAAGGTATACCCAATAGTTTCTTTAGGGTATCCTATAAAGATGCATTTTTCCGACTTGGGTTCGAGCTTTTCAGGTTGAAGTTTCTTGACATAAGCATCGCATCCCCAAACTTTTATAAATGACAGCTTAGGTTTCTTCCCAAACCATAATTCATACGGTGTCGTCTCAACGGATTTCGACGGAGCCCTATTTAAAGTGAATGCGGTAGTCTCTAAAGCATAGCCCGAAAATGACAGTGGTAAATCGGTAAGAGACATCATAGATCGCACCATATCCAATAGAGTGCGATTACGACGTTCAGACACACCATTATGCTGAGGTGTTCCAGGCGGCATGAGTTGTGAAACAATTCCACATTTCCTTAAGTGTGTGCCAAATTCGTGACTCAAGTATTCTCCCGCATGATTTGATCGCAAGAACTTGATTTTCCTGTCACGTTGATTCTCGACCTCACTCTGAAATTCCTTGAACTTTTCAAAGGTCTCAGACTTGTGTTTCATTAAGTATACATACACATATCTACTCAAGTCATCAGTGAGGGTGAGAACATAACGATAGCCACCGCGAGCCTCAACACTCATTGGACCGCACACATCAGTATGTATGATTTCCAATAAGTTGGTTGTTTGCTCCATTGTTCCTGAGAACGGAGTCTTGGTCATTTTACCCATGAGGCATGGTTCGCACGTGTCAAATGATTCGTAATCAAGAGACTCCAAAAGTCCATCTGCATGGAGCTTCTTCATGCGTTTGACACCTATGTAACCAAGGCGGCAGTGCCACAAGTATGTGGGACAATCATTATCAACCTTACATCTTTTGGTATTCACACTATTAATATGCGTAACATTACGCTCGAGATTCATTAAGAATAAACCATTCACCATCGGAGCATGACCATAAAACATATCTCTCATATAAATAGAACAACCATTATTCTCGGATTTAAATGAGTAGCCATCTCAAATTAAACGAGATCCTGATACAATGTTCATGCTCAAAGCTGGCACTAAATAAAAATTATTGAGGTTTAAAACTAATCACATAGGTAAATGTAGAGGCAGCGTGCCGACGACGATCACATCGACCTTGGAACCATTCCCGATGCGCATCGTCACCTCGTCCTTCGCCAGTCTCCGCTTATTCCGCAGCTCCTGCTTTGAGTTACAAATGTGAGCAACCACACCGGTATCAAATACCCAGGAGCTACTACGAGTACTGGTAAGGTACACATCAATTACATGTATACCACATATACCTTTAGTGTTGCCGGCCTTCTTGTCCGCTAAGTATTTGGGGCAGTTCCGCTTCCAGTGACCACTTCCCTTGCAATAAAAACACTCAGTCTCAGGCTTGTGTCCATTCTTTGACTTCTTCCCGGCAGCTTGCTTACCGGGCGCGGCAACCCCCTTGCCGTCCTTCTTGAAGTTCTTCTTACCCTTGCCTTTCTTGAACTTAGTAGTTTTATTCACCATCAACACTTGATGTTCCTTTTTGATTTCCACCTCCGCTGATTTCAGCATTGAATATACCTCAGGAATGGTCTTTTCCATCCCCTGCATATTGAAGTTCATCACAAAGCTCTTGTAGCTCGATGGAAGCGACTGAAGGATTCTGTCAATGACTGCGTCATCCGGGAGATTAACTCCCAGCTGAGTCAAGCGGTTATGCAACCCAGACACTTTGAGTATGTGCTCACTGACAGAACTATTTTCCTCCATCTTACAACTGAAGAACTTGTCGGAGACTTCATATCTCTCGACCCGGGCATGATCTTGGAAAACCATTTTCAGCTCTTCGAACATCTCATATGCTCCGTGTCGCTCAAAACGCTTTTGGAGCCTCGGTTCTAAGCTGTAAAGCATGCCGCACTGAACGAGGGAGTAATCATCAACACGTGATTGCCAAGTGTTCATAACGTCTTGGTTTTCTGGGATGGGTGCGTCAGCTAGCGGTGCTTCTAGGACATAATCTTTCTTGGCATCTATGAGGATGATCCTCAGGTTCCGGACCCAGTCCGTATAGTTTCTGCCATCATCTTTCAGCTTGATTTTCTCTAGGAACGCGTTGAAGTTGAGGGCAACATTAGCGTGGGCCATTTGATCTACAAGACATGGTGTAAAGATTTTAGACTAAGTTCATGATAATTAAGTTCATCTAATCAAATTATTCAATGAACTCCCACTCAGATAGACATCCCTCCAGTCGTCTAAGTGAAACATGATCCGAGTCAACTAGGCCGTGTCCGATCATCACATGAGACGGACTAGTCAACATCGGTGAACATCTTCATGTTGATCGTATCTTCTATACGACTCATGCTCGACCTTTCGGTCTTCCGTGTTCCAAGGCCATGTCTGTACATGCTAGGCTCGTCAAGTCAACCTAAGTGTATTGCGTGTGTAAATCTAGCTTACACCCGTTGTATTCGAACGTTAGAATCTATCACACCCGAGCATCACGTGGTGCTTCGAAACAACGAACCTTCGCAATGGTGCACAGTTAGGGGGAACACTTTCTTGAAATTATTACGAGGGATCATCTTATTTAAGCTACCGTCGTTCTAAGCAAATAAGATGTAAAACATGATAAACATCACATGCAATCAAATAGTGACATGATATGTCCAATATCATTTGCTCCTTTTGATCTCCATCTTCGGGGCTCCATGATCATCGTTGTCACCGGCATGACACCATGATCTCCATAATCATGATCTCCATCATCGTGTCTTCTTGAAGTTGTCTTGTCATCTATTACTTCTACTACTATGGCTAACGCTTTAGCAATAAAGTACAGTAATTACATGACGTTTATGTTGACACGCAAGTCATAAATAAATAAAGACAACTATGGCTCCTACTACTATGGCTCCTACTACTATGGCTCCTGTCGGTTGTCTTGTCATCTATTACTTCTACTACTATGGCTCCTGTCGGTTGTCATACTCATCGACATGCAAGTCATGATTCCTATTACAAGAACATGATCAATCTCATACATCACATATATCATTCATCACATCCTTTTGGCCATATCACATCACACGACACATGCTGCAAAAACAAGTTAGACGTCCTCTAATTGTTGTTGCAAGTTTTTACGTGGCTGCTATAGGTTTCTAGCAAGAACGTTTCTTACCTATGCCAAAACCACAATGTGATATGCCAATTTCTATTTACCCTTCATAAGGACCCTTTTCATCGTATCCGATCCGACTAAAGTGGGAGAGACAGACACTCGCTAGCCACCTTATGCAACTAGTGCATGTCAATCGGTGGAACCAGTCTCATGTAAGCGTACGTGTAAGGTCGGTTCGGGCCGCTTCATCCCACGATGTCGCCGAATCAAGATAAGACTAGTAACGGCAAGAAAATTGACAATATCCATGCCCACAACTGCTTTGTGTTCTACTCATGCATAGAAACTACGCATAGACCTAGCTCTGATACCACTGTTGGCGAACGTAGCAGAATTTTAAAATTTTCTACGCATGACCAAGATCAATATATGGAGTCATCTAGCAACGAGGGAGAGGGGAGTGCATCTACATACCGATGTAGATCGCGCGCGGAAGCGTTCAAGAGAACGGGGTTGATGGAGTCGTACTCGTCGTGATCCAAATCACCAATGACCTAGCGCCGAACGGACGGCACCTCCGCGTTCAACACATGTACGGTTGGGAAGACGTCTCCTCCAAGTTGATCTAGCAAGGGGGGAGGAGAGGTTGATGAAGATCCAGTAGCACGACGGCGTGGTGGTGGAAGCAACAGTGATCTCGGCAGGGCTTCACCAAGCTCAGGGAGAGGGAGGAGTGTCACGGGAGGGAGAGGGAGGCGCCACGGGCTAGGGTGCGGCTGCCCTCCCTCCCCCCCACGATATATAGGACCCCTAGGGGGCGGCCCTAGGAGATGCAATCTCCAAGGGGGGCGGCGGCCAAGGGGGTTGGAGTGCCCCCAAGCCAAGTGGGGCGCCCCCCACCCCTAGGGTTTCCAACCCTAGGCGCATGGGGAGGCCCAAGAGGGGCACATGAGCCCAATAGGGGCTGGTTCCCCTCCCACTTCAGCCCATGGGGCCCTCCGGGATAGGTGGCCCCACCCGGTGGACCCCCGGGACCCTTCCGGTGGCCCCGGTACAATATCGATAACCCCCGAAACTTTCCCGATGGCCGAAACTTGACTTCCTATATATATAAATCTTTACCTCCGGACCATTCCGGAACTCCTCGTGACGTCCGGGATCTCATCCGGGACTCCGAACAACTTTCGTGTTACCGTATATTAATATCTCAACAACCCTAGCATCACCGAACCTTAAGTGTGTAGACCCTACGGGTTTAGGAGACACGCAGACATGACCGAGACGACTCTCCGGTCAATAACCAACAGCGGGATCTGGATACCCATGTTGGCTCCCACATGCTCCTCGATGATCTCATCGGATGAACCATGGTGTCGAGGATTCAATCAATCCCGTATACAATTCCCTTTGTCAATTAGTACGTTAGTTGCCCGAGACTCGATCGTCGGTATCCCAATACCTCGTTCAATCTCGTTACTGGCAAGTCACTTTACTCGTACCGTAATGCATGATCCCGTGATCAACCAGTTGGTCACATTGAGCTCATTATGATGATGCATTACCGAGTGGGCCCAGAGATACCTCTCCGTCATACGGAGTGACAAATCCCAGTCTCGATTCGTGCCAACCCAACAGACACTTTCGGAGATACCCGTAGTGTACCTTTATAGTCACCCACTTACGTTGTGACGTTTGGCACACCTAAAGCACTCCTACGGTATCCGAGAGTTGCACAATCTCATGGTCTAAGGAAATGATACTTGACATTCGAAAAAGCTATAGCAAACGAACTACACGATCTTTGAGCTATGCTTAGGATTGGGTCTTGTCCATCACATCATTCTCCTAATGATGTGATCCCGTTATCAATGACATCTAATGTCCATAGTCAGGAAACCATGACTATCTTTTGATCAATGAGCTAGTCAACTAGAGGCTCACTAGGGACGTGTTGTGGTCTATGTATTCACACATGTATTACGATTTCCGGATAACACAATTATAGCATGAACAATAGACAATTATCATGAACAAAGAAATATAATAATAACCATTTTATTATTGCCTCTAGGGCATATTTCCAACATAATAAAGTTATTATTTATTTCCTTATATCATGATAAATGTTTATTATTCATGCTAGAATTGTATTAACCGAAAACATAATACATGTGTGAATACATAGACAAAACAGAGCGTCACTAGTATGCCTCTACTTGACTAGCTCGTTGATCAAAGATGGTTATGTTTCCTAACCATAGACATGAGTTGTCATTTTATTAATGAGATCACATCATTAGGAGAATGATGTGATTGACTTGACCCATTCCGTTAGCTTAGCACTTGATCGTTTAGTTTGTTGCTATTGCTTTCTTCATAACTTATACATGTTCCTATGACTATGAGATTATGCAACTCCCGTTTATCGAAGGAACACTTTGTGTGCTACCAAACGTCACAACGTAACTGGGTGATTATAAAGGTGCCCTACAGGTGTCTCCGAAGGTACTTGTTGGGTTGGCGTATTTCGAGATTAGGATTTGTCACTCCTATTGTCGGAGAGGTATCTCTGGGCCCTCTCGGTAATGCACATCACTCAAGCCTTGCAAGCATTGCAACTAATAAGTTAGTTGCGGGATGATGTATTACGGAACGAGTAAAGAGACTTGCCGGTAACGAGATTGAACTAGGTATTGAGATACCGACGATCGAATCTCGGGAAAGTAACATACCGATGACAAAGGGAACAACGTATGTTGTTATGCAGTCTGACCGATAAGGATCTTCATAGAATATGTAGGAGCCAATATGAGCATCCAGGTTCCGCTATTGGTTATTGACCGGAGATGTGTCTCGGTCATGTCTACATAGTTCTCGAAATGGACATGACATAAAGATTGTTCGGAGTCCCGGATGTGATCACGGACATGACAAGGAGTCTCGAAATGGTCGATACATAAAGATTGATATATTGGAAGCCTATATTTGGATATCGGAAACGTTCCAGGTGAAATCAGGATTTTACCGGAATACCGGGGGGTTATTGGGCCTACATGGGCCATAAGGGAGAAGAGGAGGGCCGGCCAGGGCAGGCCGCACGCCCCCTCCCCCCTAGTCTGAATAGGACAAGGAAGGGGGGGGTGGCGGCGCCCCTCTTTCCTCTTTCTCCCTTCCTCCTTCCTTTTCCATCAAGACAAGAGGGGGGAGTCCTACTCCCAGTTGGAGTAGGACTCCTCCAGGCGCACCCATAGGGCCGGCCGCACCTCCCCCTCTCCCTCCTTTATATACTGAGGCAAGGGGGCACCCCATGACACACAAGTTGATCCTCGTGATTATTCCTTAGCCATGTGCGGTGCCCCCTTCCACCATATTCCACCTCGGTCATATTGTAGCGGTGCTTAGGAGAAGCCCTGCGTCGGTAGAACATCATCACCGTCATCACGCTGTTGTGCTGACGAAACTCTCCCTCAATGTTTTGCTAGATTGGAGCTCGAGGGACGTCACCGAGTTGAACGTGTGCAGAACTCGGAGGTGCCGTACGTTCGGTACTTGGATCGGTCGGATCAGGAAGACGTATGACTACTTCCTCTACGTTGTGTCAACACTTCCATTGCCGGTCTACGAGGGTATGTAGACAACACTCTCCCCTCTCGTTGCTATACATGACCATGATCTTGCGTGTTCGTAGGATTTTTTTTGAAATTACTACGTTCCCCAACATTTTGTTCCTGAGTCGCTTGCCACTTGCCCTATCAGTCCTAACCTCGATCTAAGCTTTCATAATCCACTTGCTTGTCAAATGTTTATGCTTCAGAATTCTCTTCGTGAAGCCTATCCCCCTAACTGCACTGTAGGGTACGACACCAGCTGCTTTGGAATGGATTATTGATAGTGGGCGTACTAATCACATGACTGGCAAGCGAAGTCTTCTTATGGACTCAACCTTATGCCCATCTGACAAAAGTCACATCACATTTGCTGACACTGGTAAAAGCAAGATATTGGGTCTAGGTAGAGTTGCAATCTCAAGGGATCAACACATGGATAAAGTCATGCTTGTTGAATCCCTTGGTTTCAACTTAACGTCTGTCTCAATGCTTTGTGATTTGAACATGACTGTGATGTTTGGAAAATATCATTGCCTTATTCTAATGGAATCTGACAAGTCTCTAGTCTTTGAAGGGTATCGGAAAGATGATTTGTACGTGGTTGATTTTTCAGCAGGACCACAACTTGCCGTATGTCTTCTAGCAAAAGCTTCTGAATGCTGGCTCTGGCATCGGAGGCTAGGGCATGCTGGCATGAGGAACCTACACAACCTTGCAAAGAAGAAGCATGTCATAGGCATCGAGGGCGTCAAGTTCTAGAAGGATCACTTATGCGGTGCTTGTGAAGCAGGAAAGATGACGAGGGCCAAGCATCCCTCGAAGACAATCATGACAACGACTCAACCCTTCGAACTGCTCCACATGGACCTTTTCGGTCCCACTCATTACTCAACTCTTACTACTACTGCTTGTCTCTATGGCTTTGTCATTGTTGATGATTATTCAAGATATACTTGGGTGCATATAATCGTTTACAAGACTGAAGTGCAGGATGTCTTCGGACGCTTCGCCAATCGAGCCATGAACAACTATGGCGTCAAGATCAAGCACATCAGAAGTGATAATGGCACTGAATTCAAGAACACTGGCCTAGATACTTATCTTGATACTTTGGGCATCACACATGAATTCTCAGCACCGTACACGCCGCACCAGAATGGCGTCGTGGAACCCAAGAACAGAACACTTATTGACATGGCCCGGACGATGCTTGATGAATACAAGACTCCAAGAAAGTTCTGGCCTGAAGCCACTGATACTGCTTGCCATATCATCAACCGTGTTTATCTTCACAAGCTTCTGAACAAGACATCCTATGAGCTCCTTACTAGCAAGAAAACAAATGTTAGTTAATTCAGAGTATTTTGGCGCCAGGTGCTGGATCAAGGATCCACATCACACTTCAAAATTTGCACCGAAAGCACATCAAGGATTCGCACTCCTACAGAGTCTTCAACCTCTTCCACTATAAAGTGGTTGAAACTATGGATGTGCGGTTCGATGAGACTAACGGCTCGCAAAGAGAGCACCTGCCGAATGTGCTGGATGAAGTTCCATCTAGTGAATCAATCAAGCTTATGGGAACTGGAGAAATCATACCATGTGAAGCTCAGCCTGAAGAGGAACTTATCATCTATGCACCTGATCAACCTGAAGACAATGCTCAGCCTGAAGACAATCCTTCTAACGATGACAATGATCAGCAAGAGCAAAATCTTTGTCCTATCCATCCTCGTGTTGCAAATGAAGTACAGATTGAAAGGATAATTGATAGCATCAATGCACCAGGTCCAGTCACTCGTTCAAGGGCAACACAGCTAGCAAACTTCTGTGGGCACTTCACATTCGTCTCAATATCTGAACCTAAGAAAGTTGATGAAGCCTTCATGGAACCTGAATGGATTCAAGCTATGCAAGAAGAGCTTCAACAGTTTGAGCTGAATAATGTTTGGGAACTGGTTAAGCATCCTGATCCTTGTAAGCACAATATAATAGGCACTAAATGGATATATCGCAACAAGCAGGATGAGCATGGTCAAGTTGCCAGAAACAAAGCTTGTCTCGTTGCTCAAGGATATACTCAAGTTGAAGGGATTGACTTCGATGAAACATTTGCTCCTGTGGCTAGGCTTGAAGCTATACACATACTGCTGGCCTATGCAAATCATCATAACATTCTTCTGTATCAAATGGATGTGAAGAGCGATTTTCTCAATGGCAAGATTGAAGAAGAAGTGTATGTTGCACAACCGCCTGGCTTTGAAGATCCAAAACATCCTGACATGGTGTACAAGCTTAACAAGGCACTGTATGGCCTCAAACAAGCCCCTCGAGCTTGGTATGACACACTCAAAGACTTCCTGAAGAGCAAAGGCTTCAAACCTGGTTCTCTCGATCCCACTCTCTTCATGAAGACATATGATGGTGAACTGTTTGTGTGCCAAATATATGTTGATGACATTATCTTCGGTTGCACTAATCAAAAATACAGTGATGAATTTGGATACATGATGCAAGAGAAATATCAGATGTCCATGATGGGAGAGTTGAAGTTCTTCCTTGGTCTTCAAATACGTCAGCAACGCAATGGCATATTTATATCCCAAGAGAAATACCTCAAAGATTGCCTGAAAAAGTTTGGAATGCAAGACTGCAAAGGTTACACGACGCCAATGCCAGCCAAACATCATGTGGGTCCCGACGACAATGGTAAAGAGTTTGATCAAAAGGTATACCGCTCCATGATTGGTTCCTTGCTTTATTTATGTGCATCTAGGCCAGATATCATGCTTAGTGTTTGCATGTGTGCCCGGTTCCAAGCGGCACCAGAGGAATCGCATCACTTAGCTGTGAAGCGAATTCTCAGATATTTGGCTCAATCCCCAACACTAGGATTATGTTATCCAAAGGGCTCAGAGTTTGATCTAGTTGGATTCTCGGATGCTGATTATGTAGGTGACAAGGTGGATCGCAAGTCTATGTGAGGCACATATCATTTTCTAGGACGATCACTTGTATGTTGGTCTTAAAAGAATCAGAACTGTGTATCTCTCTCCACTGCTGAATCTAAATACATTGCTGCTGGATCTTCCTACGCTCAGCTTCTATGGATGAAGCAAACACTCAAAGACCATGGCATTCATCTGAAGCAAGTGCCACTTTACTGCGACAACGAAAGCGCCATCAAGATTGCCAACAACCCAGTTCAGCACTCGAAGACAAAGCACATTGAAATTCGTCATCACTTTCTCAGAGATCATGTTATGAAGGAAGATATTGATATCATTCACGTCAACAGCGAAGAGCAATTGGCAGATATCTTCACCAAGCCCATGGATGAGAAGAGGTTTTGCAAGTTACTGTGTGAGCTAAATATCTTGGAATCCTCAAATGTCCTGTGATCAGGCACACATCCTAACACTTAAGCATGTTGATGACTTAGATGTGCAACACATGAAGTAAAGTATATCTTCAATCTATGAAGACTTACATTCTGAGTGTGAATATATTAACATGGAATTTGACTTCCGAGCGCCACGATAATTGTGCGCCGTGTCTGGGTCTAATATTTCCTATATGGTGGGTAATGCCACCACCAAAAAATTTCCCTTTGAAGTGTTTTTCTCATGGTGTTACATTTGCAAAGTCTTCGCATTTTGCTTGTCTTCAATGATTAAAAGTTCTCATGTTTATCTTCAATTGGTTTTTGTCCTCTATAGCATTCACTTATAGCTATGTCTTCACGTTGAATCTTTTGACCTAAGTGAATGTGATCGGACCCTAACCCCTCTATGATTCTATCTCAAGTCTATCTATCCAAATCATATGCATTCAATTGACATTGTCAAACTGTCTTCTCTGCGTCCTTGTCAGCAGAAGACACAGAGACAAACATTAATCTGCTTTTCAATGCTAAATCCTTTCACCTGAAACCCGGAGAAGTGGGAACGACCACCCGACAATCCAGGCGTGCGTGGGAAGGTGGAACAACCTCCAATGTGTTGCATGATAGCCACGTGTCCTTCAGATGTGAATCGCCAGGGGCAGCTGTGTAATAACACTGTGTCGTCCCTATCCCTATATATACACGCCTCACCACAGTCATTATCCTTTCTTCCACTCTCGCACAAACCCTAGCGCCACCGCTAGCCCTCGACGACGCCGGCGACGAAGCGCTTCGCTACCGTGACCTCACCGACGCCGTCTTCACGCCGACCACAGACATCGTCTTCTCCGTCGTCGTCGTAGGTGTCCTCCGTTGCCAAGTTAGGGCACGGAAGATTCGAACTGCTCGGCCTCCTCTTCCACTCCGTCTAGCAGTTCTTCATGTGGTAAATAAAACCTCCTTTTTACGGCCCCTTCGATCCTATAGATTCATCACTTTCTACCACAAGCAGTTTCTATTCACACAAGTTGAATCTATCTCATACTGCATCTCATAATATGTCTAGTATGTTCACTTATGCTTCACAAAGTAGTTAGGTTCCTCACTTGTACTTATTCGTGGATTCGTACAAATCTGGAACCAACTCTCTATCTATGAGTGAATGTCTTCGCACTATGAGGTCAATGTCTTCTAAACTGATTTATCTTCAAAATCTTCTGAGAATGCATATGACCTCTTCCCCTTCCCTCGCACCTTAATGCTATCACAGGTACATGTTCGTGGGAGAATCCCTTGGTTTTCATAGTCTGCATTCATTTGCAGAATTCTTACAGCATCATATAAATTCTCCTGAAGCCAGTTCTTGTCTGACCAGTAGACCAAAGACTTTGACAACTTTGAAGCCTTTCAGTTTAAACTTCATGGCACCAGAGAAATCTGCAAGGAAGGGTGGCAGACAGCGTTGTGGCAACACCTCAAGAGATTTGCCTCCTGACCTCTATGAGCTGTACAAGACAGATCCGGAGGAGGACTACAATCAGTGAAAAACTCGAATCCAATGGATTCAAAGATATTGGGTAGAAAAGTGGTTCAAGTACAGGTTCGTGACCCAGGAGTATGCTGAGAAGAATGCCATCAAACGACCATGGGGAGACATTCTATACAGAAATCTTCAACCCAGGTCCAAAGCTGAAGCCATTGAATAAGGCTTCTATCCTTGCATGGTCGATGGACCACAGCCTGCAGATGCAGACCCATCTTCATTACCGTGGTGCCTCGATGATAATCTGTTCAAGGGCAACCTTCAGTTTGCTACGAACTCAGCCAAAGAGAACAAGAAGTCACGAGGCTTAGACTTCAACCCAGGTCCCTCTGCTCCTCGTGTCGATGGCTCACGCGAAGCTGAACCCAATTTTGTTGGGCCCTTCTACAGCCTGGAAGGTCTCATCACTCATATCATGGTTCAAGGGACAACTATGGATGAACCTGCAGACGACACTGAATCTGGTGAAGCGCCTGCACCACCGAAGCCAGAGAAACTGAAAAAGCCTAAAGCTTCAAAGCCTGCTCCTGCACCAAAGGTCTTACAGGCGAAGCCTTTGGCCACTGCACCTCCTGAACACACTGTGCAGTCTGAAGATTTGTCACACATCTCCAAGCCCTCCAGAGTGAAGATGCCCTTGCAACCCACTAGCCAAGAACTGACTGTTGCTGCTATTTTGTGCAATGACACCATTGATCTGTCCAGCGACGACGATATTGGCGATGATGCTCTTGAGCAGCTGATCAAGAGAAAGCAAGAAGCAGAAATCTTCAATGACCTTCCTCTCTTTGATGTTGAAATCATCAACACATTCATTGATGAATGGTTTGACAGCCCAAATGTCAGCTTTGATGATCTTCAGCTTCCGATTGGCCTAAGCGTCGCCTTCCACAGAGCCATTGCTGCTGAGCTGGTCTAGCTCAGAAGATTGTTGAACTAAAGCATAAGATCGATTATGAAAGGCTCAGTTCAAGAAGCACATGGCCAAGCTCAATGTTGAAGACATGCAGAACTTCCAGACCATGATGCATGAGCTTAAGGAAGCTTTCCGAACCAAACGTGAAGAAGCCAAGGGTTCTCGTGAGCGCATGAAGGATCTTGCTGCTAAATGTGTCCAAAGATACAATGAGGCTGAAAAGCGCAAGGCCTTGGGGCGACCAGGAATCGACCCCAGAATGGCGGCCAAGAAGAAGAAGAAGCCAGCTGCGGCTGAACCTGAAGCACCAAGGCAGGAAGTACATCCAATTGTCTTCCCAGCCAGTATGACAGGCTCGAAGCCTAAGGTGCCCACAGTGGCTTCTGAACTAAAGAAAACAAGGGCTGCTGAAGCTGAAGCCAGAAAGCGCAAAACCAAGGAAACTACTGATGATGCTCCTCCCACCAAGAAACGCAAAACCAAGAAGAGAGATCGGGCTGCTCCCACAGAGCCCCTTAATGTCGAGCCAATCTCAGTGGCTCGTCCTGCGTCTGAAAATAAAGAACTCCAAGTGGTATTTCATGAGCCTACTTCTCCACATATTCTAGCACAAGTCATGCCAAAATTCACGGAAAAATCCGGCATGACCTTTGCTAAAATAGGACATATCGAGCGCCTGAAATTTGCCGGAACGGAAATGAATCAACACTCCGGCAAAACATAGGCCACTCGGAGGTGTAACCTGCAAACATGACCGGCCACTTGGGCAAGAACATATCCTATTTGAGCAACACAATATATACATTTCAAAATATCTTATAGGACTCAAATTAGCATGCATTCAATAAGCAAAAGTAAATCATCTCATGCGTCCGTACATCGTCGAATATTATCACTAATACATCCTGAATAGTGTCATACATATAACATCACTAATACAACTAAAACCCTAGCACACGACGGGTATCGGCGCGGGCGGTGGACACCCACAGAGAAGGAACCTTCATGGGATCATAGCTCCAATGAGATCCCTGGAGAACCTGCTAGGTATTGGAGAACCTGTGCTCCAACGCAAACAAGTAGCGATGGACGTGCGCGTCCTCCTCACTTACACGGTGACGCACCACCTCCCCGGGGTCCTCGAGCCTCTGGAACATCACTAGCCCACGCGACCACCACCAAAGAAGGTTCGGGTCAACGACAGGTTGGCTCCTCACCAACATGTGCCTCCCGGTAGGTAGCGCCTCCCAATACCACCCCGGCGGAGCCCAGTCCCGGACATGGCCCATCTGGTCAAGCAGGTGTCATCCTCCGCCGACTTGACGACGAGGATGCGGGATAGGCATCATCGACGTCGATGCGGGAAAAATTGCTTTAACTAAAAAATAGCAACAAGTTCTTACTAACGAGTTCTATTAATTCAATTAGTTCTTACTAAAAATAAATTTACTATAAATAAAAATAAACTAATACCTAATTAGTACCTAGTTCTTACTAACTAATTAGTACCTAGGAACTACTGCCCTAATTACCCTATAAGTAATTAACTAACTAGCACTATAAATAGCCTATTGTTCATACTAACTAGCACTAAATAGCTAGGGTTCATACTAAGCAGAGAAGAGGGATCGGAAGGGGAGAGTGCTTACAGAGGGCGGGGAGAGAAATGGGGTCGGGGGAGACGACGGCACCGAGGCGCGGCGAGGCGGGGTCGGGGGAGACGGCGGCGAGGCGGAGGCGAGGCGAGGTCGGGGGAGACGGCAGCGAGGCCGAGGCGACGAGGAATAGTAGAGGAGAATTGGGGGAGGAAGCAGAGGAGAGGGAATCAGGCCGCGCGGGGGTTAGGTGAAAATAGCTTTAACAGTAGCGTGTGGAGGCAAAACGCGCTGCTGCTAAAATCCGTAGTAGTAGCACTGTTCGTAGAAGGGCGCTACTACTATACCTAGCACGTCGGGAACGGTGTTGCAATTATAGTAGTAGCGTGTTATGTTCCTGCCGCGCTACTGCTAAGCGGGTAACAGTAGCGTTGTTCTAGCAGACGCGCTACTGGTAAGTAGCAGTAGCGCTTCATTTTAACAAGAGCTACAGGTAACATTCTGTGTATAAGGTTTTCCCTATTAGTGATCTACTGCAGTTGGAATTGGTATTTTATCGCTCTCTGGTAAAAAATTAAAATTGCTCTCGTGAGCGCATACTTTCTCTTTTTTCAGCAAGATCAAATAACAATCACCCAAGAAGATCGTAAAGGCTTTACTTGGCATAAACACTAATTAAAACATAAAAAACAAAATCGTAACATAGGATAGATGATTTATTTATTTCTAAAAAGGAACAAAAAACAAGGATTAAAAATAAAATTGGGTTGCCTCCCAAAAAGCGCTATCGTTTAACGCCCCTAGCTAGGCATAAAAACAAGGATAGATCTAGGTATTGTCATCTTTGGTATGCAATCCACATGTGGCTCTCATAATAGATTCATAAGGTAATTCGATTTTCTTTCTAGGAAAGTTTTCTATGCGTTTCCTTAATGGAAATTGCAATCTAATATTTCCTTCTTTCATGTCAATAATTGCACCAATCGTTCTAAAGGAAAGGTCTACCAAGAATAATAGGACATGTAGGATTGCAATCTATATCAAGAACAATGAAATCTATGGGCACACAATTCCTATTTGCAACGATGAGAACATCATTAATCCTTCCCATAGGTTTCTTAATGTTGGAATCCACAAGATGCAAATTTAAACAACAATCATCAAATTCACGGAAACCTAGCACATCACACAAAGTTTTTGGAATTGTGGAAACACTAGCACCCAAATCACATAAAGCATAGCATTCATACTCTTTAATCTTAATTTTAATAGTAGGTCCCACTTATCATAAATATTTCTAGGGATAGAAACTTCTAGTTCAAGGTTTTCGTCATGGGATTGCATTAAAGCATCAACAATGTGTTTGGTAAAAGCTTTATTTTGATCATAAGCATGAGGAGAATTTAACACGGATTGCAACAAGGAAATACAATCTATCAAAGAGAAATTATTATAATTAAATTCCTTTAAATCCAAAATAGTGGGTTCATTGCTATCTAAAGTTTTGACCTCCTCAATCCCACTTTTAGCAATTTTTGCATCAAGATCTAAAAATTCCAAATCATTGGGACGCCTTTTAACTAAAATTGACACATCTCTAGTCCCATCTTTAACAAGATTCATATTGGCAAACAAAGATTTAATAAGAGACACACCACTCACATTTAGATCTTCATCATTATTATCATGAAAACTAGAAGAACACGCTTTTACAAAGCAATCTTTTTTAGCATGCATCCTAGCGGTTCTTTCTTTGCACTCATAAATGGAAATTCTAATGGCTTTAAGAGACTCATTGATATCATGCTTAGGTGGAATAGATATAAGTTTGAAAGAATCAACATCAAGAGAAATTCTATCCACGTTCCTAGCCAACCCATCAATCTTAAGCAATTTTTCTTCAAGCAAAGCATTGGAATTCTATTGCGAATTCATAAATTCATTAACACTAGTCTCAAGATTTTCCATAAGAGTTGTTGTAGGAATTACCATAATTATTATTAGAGGAATTACTAGGGAACAACCTAGGATTAAAGTTTCCTCTATACACGTTATTACCAAAATTGTTCCTATCAACAAAATTCACATCCATATATTCATTATTATTCTCAATGTGGACAAAGGCATATCATTAGGATCATAAGAAACACTCTTATTAGCAAACAATTTCATAAGTTCATCCATCTTTCCACTCAAAACATTAATCTCTTCTATCGCATGAACTTTTTTTATTAGTAGATCTTTCGGTGTGCCATTGAGTATAATTAAACATAATATTATCTAGGAGTTTAGTAGCTTCTCCTAAAGTGATTTCCATAAAAGTGTCTCCCACGGCCGAATCTAAAAGATTTCAAGAAGCAAAATTCAATCCAGCATAAAAATTCTGTATAATCATCCATAAATTCAAACCATGTGTAGGGCAATTACGTATCATTAATTTCATCCTCTCCCATGCTTGTGCAACATGCTCATGATCAAGTTTCTTAAAATTCATAATATCGTTTCTAAGAGAGATGATCTTAGCGGGAGGAAAATACTTAGAGATAAAAGCATCTTTGCACTTATTCCATGAATCAGTACTATTTTTAGGCAAAGAAGAGAACCAAGTTTTAGCACGATCTCTAAGAGAAAACGAAAATATCTTCAATTTAACAATATCATAATCCACATCTTTCTTATTTTGCATATCACATAAATCAACAAAGTTGTTTAGATGGGTAGCGGTATCTTCACTAGGAAGGCCAGCAAATTGATCTTTCATGACAAGATTCAGCAAAGCAGTATTAATTTCACAAGATTCAACATTGGTAAGAGGAGCAATCGGAGTGCTAATAAAATCATTGTTTTTGGTATTGGTAAAGTCACATAATTTAGTATTATCTTGAGCCATCGTGATAATCAATCAATCCAACACACAATCACACAAGAGGCAAGTGAAAGAAGGCGAATGAAAAAAGGGCGAACGAAATAGAGGCGAATAAAACGACAAGAGTGAAGTGGGGAAGAAGAAAATGAGAGGCAAATGGCAAATAATGTAATGCGAGGGATAAGAGTTTGTGATGGGTACTTGGTATGTCTTGGCTTGAGTGTAGATCTCCACGGCAATGGCGCCAGAAACCCTTCTTGCTACCTCTTGAGCATGCGTTGGTTTTCCCTTGAAGAAAAAAGGGTGATGCAGCAAACTAGCATAAGTATTTCCCTCAGTTTTTGAGAACCAAGGTATCAATCCAGTAGGATACTACATGCAAGTCGCCTAGTACCTGCACAAACAAATAAGAACATTGCAACCAAGGTGATAAAGGGGTTGTCAATCCCTTCACGGCCACTTGCAAAAGTGATATCTGATAAAGATAATAAGATAAATATTTTTGGTATTTTTGTTGTATAGATTGTAAATAAAGATTGCAAAATAAATAGTAAACTAGAATTGTAGATCGGAAACTCATATGATGTAAAGTAGACCCGGGGGCCATAGGTTTCACTAGTGGCTTCTCTCAAGATAGCATATATTACGGTGGGTGAACAAATTACTGCCGAGCAATTGATAGAAAAGCGCATAGTTATGATGATATCTAGGCATGATCATGAACATAGGCATCACGTCCGTGTCAAGTAGACTGAAACGATTTTGCATATACTACTATTACTCCACACATCGACCACTATCCATCATGCATCTAGAGTATTAAGTTCATAAGAACAGAGTAACACATTAGGCAAGTTGACATGATGTAGAGGGATAAACTCAAGAAATATTATATAAACCCCATCTTTTTATCCTCGAAGGCAACAATACAATACATGCCTTGCTGCCCCTGCTGTCACTGGGAAAGGACACCGCAAGATTGAACCCAAAGCTAAGCACTTCTCCCATTGCAAGAAAGATCAATCTAGTAGGCCAAACCAAACTAATAATTCAAAGAGACTTGCAAAGATATCAAATTATGCATATAAGAATTGAGAGAGGAATCAAATATTGTTCATACATAATGTTAATCATAGGCCCACAATTCATCGGATCTCGGCAAACACAACGCAAAAAGAATTACATCGAATAGATCTCCAAGAACGTCGAGGAGAACTTTGTATTGAGAACCGAAGAGAGAGAAGAAGCCATCTAGCTAATAACTATGGACCCGAAGGTCTATGGTAAACCACTCACACATCATCGGAGAGGCTATGGTGTTGATGTAGAAGCCCTCCATGATCGAATCCCCCTCCGGCAGGTCGCCGGAAAAGGTCCCCAAATGGGATCTCACGGGTACAGAAGGTTGCAGCGGTGCAAAAGTGGTTTCGTGGCTCCCCTGGATGTTTTTAGGGTATAAGAGTATATATAGGCAAAGGAAGTAGGTCGATGGAGCTACGAGGGGCCCACGAGGGTGGGGGGCATGCCTGGCCCCCCTGGGCGCGCCGCCCTACCTCGTGGCCGCCTCGTTGCTTCCTTGACCTCCACTCCAAGTCTCCTAGATTGCGTTTGTTCCAAAAAAAGATCCTCACGAAGATTTCATTCTGTTTGATATTACTTTTCTGCAAAACGCTGAAATAGGCAAAAAATAGCAACTGGCATTGGGCCTCTGGTTAATAGGTTAGTCCCAAAAATAATAGAAACGTGCATATTAAATCCCATTAAACATGCAAAACAGATAATATAATAGCATGGAACAATAAAAAGTTATTGATACGTTGGAGACGTATCAACACTATGCATCGTAGGATTCTCTGAAAGCTATTCGAACATCAGCGATTGAGCGGCGCGCGTTGATCGCTTGTATCTGCGTTGGTAATTCCCCAAAGAGGGGAGGATGATGCAGCACAACAATTGTAAGTATTTACCTCAGTTATGAAACCAAGGTTACCAATCTGGCAGGAGAACCAAGCAACACTATGTAAAGAACACCTGCACACAAACCACAAAAACTTGCAACCAACGCGTAAGAGGGGTTGTCAATCCCTCCTCAGTATTGAGATAAATTAAATTATATGAGATTGGGTAGATAGGTCTAGCAAGAAAAAAAAAGTGCAGCAAGGTATTTTTGGATTAATAGACCTAAAAATAATATGATAGGAAATACACCCAGGGGCCCTAGATTTCACTAGAGGCTTCTCTCCTGAAAATAGCATACGGTGGGTAAACAAATTACTATTAGGAAATTGATCGAAAAGAGAATGATCATGAAGATATCCAAGGTAATGATCATGTATATAGGCATCACGTCCAAGATTAGTAGACCAACTCCTACCTGCATCTACTACTATTACTCCACACATCGACCACAATCCAGCATGCATCTAGTGAAGGAAATATGCCCTAGAGGCAATAATGAAGTTGTTATTTATATTTCCTTATATCATGATAAATGTTTATTATTCATGCTAGAATTGTATTAACCAGAAACTTAGTACATGTGTGAATACATAGACAAACAGAGTGTCACTAGTTTGCCTCTACTTGACTAGCTCGTTGAATCAATGATGGTTATGTTTCCTAACCATAGACATGAGTTGTCATTTGATTAATGGGATCACATCAGTACAGAATGACGTGATTGACTTGACCCATCCGTTAGCTTAGCATGATGATCGTTTAGTTTGTTGCTATTGCTTTCTCCATAACTATACATATTCCTATGACAATGAGATCATGCAACTCCCGAATATCGGAGGAACACTTTGTGTGCTACCAAACGTTAGAACGTAACAGGGTGATTATAAAGGTGCTCTATAGGTGTCTCCGATGGTGTTTGTTGAGTTGGCATGGATCAAGATTGGGATTTGTCACTCTTGTCGAAGAGGTATCTCTAGGCCCTCTCGGTAATGTACATCACTATAAGCCTTGCAAGCAATGTAGCTAATGAGTTAGTTACGGGATGTAGCACTGCGGGAACGAGTAAAGAGACTTGCCAGTAACGAGATTAAACTAGGTATTGAGATACCGACGATCGAATCTCGGGCAAGTATCATACCGATGACAAAGGGAACAATGTATATCGTTATGCGGTTTGACCAAAAAAGATCTTCGTAGAATATGTAGGAACCAATATGAGCATCTAGGTTCCTCTATTGGTTATTGACCGGAGACATGTATAGGTCATGTCTACATAGTTCTCGAACCCATAGTGTCCGCACGCTTAACGTTCGGTGACGATCGGTATTATGAGTTTTATGTGTTTTGATGTACCGAAGGTAGTTCGGAGTCCCGGATTTGATCACGGACATAACGAGGAGTCTCGAAATGGTCGATACATAAAGATCTATATATTGGACGGCTATATTCGGACACCGTAAGTGTTCCGGGTGATTTCAGAGAAAACCGGAGTGCCGGAGTGGTTACCGGAACCCGCGGGGAAGTATTGGGCCTTAGTGGGCCTTAGGGGAGAGAGAGGGTAGCAGCCGAGGAGGTGGCGCCCCCCAAGGGGAGTCTGAATAGGACTAGGGGAAGGGGGCGCGACCCCTCTTTCCCTCTCCCTCTCCCTCTCTTTCCTTCCCCCTTCCTCCTTCCTAGGAGGACTAGGAAAGGATGAATCCTACTCCTACTAGGAGGAGGATTCCTCCTCTCCTTGGGCGCCACTAGGGCCGGCCGGCCTCCCCATTGCTCCTTCATATACGGGGGCAGGGGGGCACCCTAGGACACACAAGTTGATTGTTCCAACTTGTGTGCGGTGTCCCCCTCCACCATAATCCACCTCGGTCATATCATAGCGGTGCTTAGGCGAAGCCCTGTTCTGGTAGCAACATCATCACCGTCATCACATTGTCGTGATGACGAAGGTCTCCCTCGAATCTCTACTGGATCGTGAGTTCACGGGATGTCATGGAGCCAAACATGTGCAGATCGCGGAGGTGTCGTACCTTTGGTGCTGGGATCGGTCAATCATGAAGACGTATGACTACATCAACCGCGTTGTCATAACGCTTCCGCTTATGGTCTACGAGAGTACGTGGACGATACTCTCCCCTCTCATTGCTATGCATCACCATGATCTTGCGTGTGCATAGGTTTTTTTTTTGAAATTACTACGTTCCCCAACAGTGGCATTCGAGCCAGGTTTATGCGTAGATGTTATATGCACGAATAGAACACAAAGGAGTTGTGGGTGTGGGTATATACATATTTCTTGCCGACACTAGTTGATTCTTGATTCAGCGGTATTGTTGGATGAAGTGGCCCAGATCGACATTACACGTACGCTTACGCGAGACTGGTTCTACCGACATGCTTCACACATAGGTGGCTGGTGGGTGTCAGTTTCTCCAACTTTAGTTGAATCGGATTCAATGAACAGGGTTCTCTGAAGATCAAAAAGAAATCACTATACCGCGTTGTAGTTTTTGATGCGTAGGTAAGAACGGTTCTTGCTCAGCCCGTAGCAGCCACGTAAAACTTGCAACAACAAAGTAGAGGACGTCTAAATTGTTTTTGCAGGGCATGTTGTGATGTGATATGGTCAAGACATGATGCTAAATTTTATTGTATGAGATGGTCATGTTTTGTTACACAGTTATCGGCAACTCGCAGGAGCCATATGGTTGTCGCTTTATTGAATGAAATGCAATCGTGATGTAATTGCTTTACTTTATCACTGAGCGGTAGCGATAGTCGTAGAAGCAATAGTTGGCGAGACGACAACGATGCTTCGATGGAGATCAAGGTGTCAAGCCGGTGACGATGTTGATATGACGGTGCTTTGGAGATGGAGATCAAAGGCACAAGATGATGATGGCCATATCATATGACTTATATTGATTGCATGTGATGTTTATCCTTCATCAATCTTATTTTGCTTAGTTCGGTGGTAGAATTATAAGATGATCTTTCACTAAATTTCAAGGTATAGTATGCACCGTTGTTATAGTTCGTTGTGCTGAGACACCACGTGATGATCGGGTGTGATAAGCTCTACGTTCACATACAATGGGTGCAAGCCAGTTTTGCACACGCGGAGTACGTGGGTTAAACTTGACGAGCCTAGCATATGCAGATATGGCCTCGGAACATTGGAGACCGAAAGGTCGACCGTGAATCATATAGTAGATATGATAAACATAGTGATGTTCACCATTGAAAACTACTCTGTCTCACGTGATGATTGGACATGGTTTAGTTGATATGGATCACGTGATCACTTAGATGATTAGAGAGATGTCTATCTAAGTGGGAGTTCTTAAGTAATTTGATTAATTGAACTTTAATTTATCATGAACTTAGTACATGATAGTATTTTGCATGTCTATGTTGTTGTAGATAGATGGCCCGTGCTGTTGTTCCGTTGAATTTTAATGCATTCCTAGAGAAAGCTAAATTGAAAGATGATGGTAGCAACTACATGGAGTGGGTCTATAACTTGAGGATTATCCTCATTGCTGCATAGAAGAATTACGTCCTGGAAGCACTGCTAGGTGACAAACCCGCTGCAGGAGCAACGCCAGATGTTATGATCACCTGTCAGAGCAAAGCTGATGACTACTCGATAGTTCAGTGTGCCATGCTTTACGACTTAGAACCGGGACTTCAACGATGTTTTGAACATCATGGAGCATATGAGATGTTCCAGGAGTTGAAGTTAATATTTCAAGAAAATACCCGGACTGAGAGATATGAAGTCTCCAATAAGTTCTATAGCTGAAGATGGAGGAGAATAGTTCTGTCAGTGAACATATACTCAGAATGTCTGGGTACCACAACCACTTGACTCAACTGGGAGTTAATCTTCCTGATGACAGTGTCATTGACATATTTCTTCAATCACTGCCACCACGCTACAAGAGCTTCGTGATGAACTATAATATGCAAGGGATGGATAAGACGATTCCTGAGCTCTTCATAATGCTAAAGGCTGTGGAGGTAGAAATCAAGAAAGAGCATCAAGTGTTGATTGTCAACAAGACCACCAGTTTCAAGAAAAAGGGTAAAGGGAAGAAGGGGAACTTCAAAAAGAACAACAAGCCAGTTGCTGCTCAAGTGAAGAAACCCAAGTCTGGACCTAAGCCTGAGACTGAGTGCTTCTACTACAAAGGAACTGATCACTGGAAGAGAACTGCCCCTAGTATTTCGTGGAGAAGAAGGATGGCAAAGTGAAAGGTATATTTGATATACATGTTATTGATGTGTACCTTACTAATGCTCGTAGTAGTGCCTAGGTATTTGATACTGGTTCAGTTTTAACATTTGCAACTCGAAACAGGTGCTACGGATTAAGCGAAGATTGGCTAAGGACGAGGTGACATTGTGTGTGGGAAATGGTTCCAAAGTCGATGTGATTGTCGTCGGCATGCTTCCTCTACATCTACCTTCGGGATTAGTTTTAGACCTGAATAATTGTTATTTGGTGCCAGCGTTGAGCATGAACATTATATCTGGATCTTGTTTAATGCGAGACGGTTATTCATTTAAATCAGAGAATAATGGTTGTTCTATTTATATGAGTAATATCTTTTATGGTCATGCACCCTTGATGAGTTGTCTATTCTTACTAAATCTTGATAGTAGTGATACACATGTTCATAGTATTGAAGCCAAAAGATGCAGAGTTGATAATGATAGTGCAACTTATTTGTGGCACTGCCGTTTAGGTCATATTGGTGTAAAGCGCATGAAGAAACTCCATTCTGATGGACTTCTGGAATCACTTGATTATGAATCACTTGGTACATGCGAACCATGCCTCATGGGAAAGATGACTAAAACTCCGATCTCCGAAACAATGGAGCGAGCAACAAAGTTATTGGAAATCATGCTTACTGATGTATGTGTTCCAATGAACATTGAGGCTCGCGGCGGATATCATTATTTTCTAACCTTCACAGATGATTTGAGCAGATATGGGTATATCTACTTGATGAAACATAAGTCTGAAACATTAGAAAAGTTCAAAAAAATTCAGAGTGAAGTGGAAAATCATCGTAACAAGAAAATCATGTTTCTATGATCTGATTGTGGAGGTGAGTATTTGAGTTATGAGTTTGGACTTCATTTGAAACAATGCGGAATAGTTTCGCAACTCACGCCACCTAGAATACCACAGCGTAATGGTGTGTCCGAACATCGTAATCATACTTTACTAGATATGGTGCGATCTATGATGTCTCTCACTGATTTATCTCTTCCGTTTTGGGGTTACGCTTTAGAGACAGCAAGGTTCACGTTAAATAGGGCACCATCTAAATCCGTTGAGATGACACCTTATGAACTTGGTTTGGCAAGAAACCCAGGTTGTTGTTTCTTAAAGTTTGGGGCTGCAATGCTTATGTGAAAAAGCTTCCACCTGATAAGCTCGAACCCAAATCAGAGAAATGTATCTTCATAGGATACCCAAAGGAGACTGTTGGGTACACCTTCTATCACAGATCTGAAGGCAAGATATTTGTTGCTAAGAATGGATCCTTTCTAGAGAAGGAGTTTCTCTCGAAAGAAGTGAGTGGGAGGAAAGTAGAACTTGATGAGGTAATTGTACCCTCTCCATTATTGGAAAGTAGTTCATCACTGAAATCAGTTCCAGTGATTCCTACACCAATAAGCGAGGAAGCTAATGATGGTGATCATGAAACTTCTGATGAAGTTACTACCGAACCTCATAGGTCAACCAGAGTAAGATCCGCACTAGAGTGGGACGGTAATCCTATTCTGGAAGTCATTTTACTTGACCATGACAAACCTACGAACTATGAGAAAGCGATGATGAGCCCAGATTCCGCAAAATGGCTTGAGGCCATGAAATCTGAGATGGGTTCCATCTATGAGAACAAAGTATGGACTTTGGCTGACTTGCCCGTTGATCGGCAGGCCATAGAGAATAAATGGATCTTCAAGAAGAAGACTGATGCTGACTGTAATGTTATTATCTACAAAGCTCGACTTGTTGCAAAAGGTTTTTGACAAGTTCAAGGAGTTGACTACGATGAGACCTTCTCACCCATAGCGTTGCTTAAGTCTGTCCGTATCATGTTAGCAATTGCTGCATTTTATGATTATGAAATTTGGCAAATGGATGTCAAAACTGCATTCCTTAATGGATATCATAAAGAAGAGTTGTATATGATGCAACCAGAAGGTTTTGTCGATCCAAAAGGTGCTAACAATGTGTGCAAGCTCCAACGATCCATTTATGGACTGGTGCAAGCCTCTCGGAGTTGGAATATATGCTTTGATAGTGTGATCAAAGCATATGGTTTTGTACAGATTTTTGGAGAAGCCTGTATTTACAAGAAAATGAGTGGGAGCTCGGTAGCATTTCTGATATTATATGTAGATGAAATATTGTTGATCGGAAATGATACTGAATTTTCGAATAGCATAAAAGGATACTTGAATAAGATTTTTTTTCATTCAAAGACCTCACTGAAGCTGCTTATATATTGGGCATCAAGATCTATAGAGATAGATCAAGATGCTTGATTGGACTTTCACAAAGCACATACCTTGATAATGTTTTGAAGAAGTTCAAAATGGATCAGGCAAAGAAATGGTTCTTACCTGTATTACAAGGTGTGAAGTTGAGTCAGACTCAATGCCCGACCACTGCAGAAGATAGAGAGAAAATGAAAGGTGTTCCCTATGCTTCAGCCATAGGCTCTATCATGTATGCAATGCTGTGTACCAGACCTGATGTGTGCCTTGCTATAAGTTTAGCAAGGAGGTACCAAAGTAATCCAGGAGTGGATCACTGGACAGCGGTCAAGAACATCCTCAAATACCTGAAAAGGACTAAGGATATGTTTCTCGTATATGGAGGTGACAAAGAGCTCGTTGTAAACGGTTATGTCGATGCAAGCTTTGACACTGATCCGGATGACTCTAAGTCACAAACCGGATACGTGTTTTTATTAAATGGTGGAGCTGTCAGTTGGTGCAGTTCCAAGCAGAGCGTCGTGGCGGGATCTACGTGTGAAGCGGAATACATAGCTGCTTCGGAAGCAGCAAATGAAGGAGTCTGGATGAAGGAGTTCACATCCGATCTAGGTGTCATACCTAGTGCATCGGGTCCAATGAAAATCTTTTGTGACAATACTGGTGCAATTGCCTTGGCAAAGGAATCTAGATTTCACAAGAGAACCAAGCACATCAAGAGATGCTTCAATTCAATCTGCGATCAAGTCAGATTTGCAATATACATACGGGTCTGAATGCTGCAGACACGTTGACTAAGCCTCTCTCACGAGCAAAACATGGTCAACACCAATCCTCCACGGGTGTTAGAGTCATTACATTGTAATCTAGATTATTGACTCTAGTGCAAGTGGGAGACTGAAGGAAATATGCCCTAGAGGCAATAATGAAGTTGTTATTTATATTTCCATATATCATGATAAATGTTTATTATTCATGCTAGAATTGTATTAACTGGAAACTTAGTACATGTGTGAATACATAGACCAATAGAGTATCACTAGTTTGCCTCTACTTGACTAGCTCATTGAATCAATGATGGTTATGTTTCCTAACCATAGACATGAGTTGTCATTTGATTAACGGGATCACATCATTAGAGAATGATGTCACTAACTTGACACATCCGTTAGCTTAGCACGATGATCATTTAATTTGTTGCTATTGCTTTCTCCATAACTATACATGTTCCTATGACTATGAGATCATGCAAGTCCCGAATACCGGAGGAACACTTTGTGTGCTACCAAACATCAGAACGTAATTGGGTGACTATAAAGTTGCTCCATAGGTGTCTCCTATGGTGTTTGTTGAGTTGGCATGGATCAAGATTGGGATTTGTCACTCCGATTGTCGGAGAGGTATCTTTGGGCCCTCTCGGTAATGCGCATCACTATAAGCCTTGCAAGCAATGTAGCTAATGAGTTAGTTACGGGATGTGGCATTACAGGAACAAGTAAAGAGACTTGCCAGTAACGAGATTGAACTAGGTATTGACATACCGACGATCGAATTTCGGGCAAGTAACATACCGATGACAAAGGGACACTACTAGCGAAAAGCCTAGCAGTAGCGCTAGTTTTTGGCCTATCAGTAGCGCGGGTAAGCGCGCTACTGATAAGGCGCTACATCTAATGCTTAGCAGTAGCGCCTACTGGCACTCGCTACTGCTATATCTACTTAGTAGTAGCACTTTCCAAGTCAATCGCTACTGCTAATTATTAGTAGCGCTTTCGAAAACAACCGCTACTACTATTATTCCCTATTCCATTTCTTTTGAATTTTAGGTCGTATTCATATACCTGTACACAATTTTTCACACAGTAGCAATTTAGAGATTGTTTTACATCGTAATGAGTTATTAAATCACTAGGTGAAAGAACCTTGGATTAGTTTCAAGTGCATGGATCCAAAGTAACCAACGGTCACTTTGGATCCATCCATTTGAAACTAATCGGCGGTTCTTTCACCCAATGACATAATAACTTCTCATCATCATCATAATATCATTAACAACTTATCATCATAATATATCACTATCATATAACTCCTCATAATCATCATTTTCGTCCATGATGGGACATCATATAACAACTTCATCACTAGTTATAATAACAACTCATCCTCATCATCATCATAGTACTCATAGTCACTACTCCTACTCATCATCACCATCAAGTCTAAGACATTGTAGTCATATATAATCAACACTAACTAATTGTTCTTAATACTTAGGACCTCCTCCTCTCTCCTAGCTAAAATACCATAAAGCAGATAAACCGGTCCTTCACCATAATGAAGAATGGACATAAACCTATCTCCAACTTGTGGCTTGCGCACATTCATTTTGTCTCCAATTATTTGTGTGTGTGCATTCATCACTTTTCTCCATTCTTTGATTTTGAGCCTTCCATCGTTTGAAGAAATCGAGTATGCAGTATGGTAAGCCTCCGAAGGAGTTGGTCGTAAGCTAACCATATGCATATCACCTTCAGTAAATAGCATGTCAGGCACAACCTGCTTCGGGAGCCTCTGTTCAAAAACGAAATAGTAACATATATAGTTAGCAATGGTTTACTTAAGAATAATGCATGCAATGAAGTTACCATCATTAACAAAATCTTACCAAGTTTTTAGTAATGAAGTTATCATCAAGCAATGTATGGACTAGTGGCACGTATCTTGTATAATTTTTGCTGATAGAGTGACTGGTTTTGAAGGCCTCAACATCTTCTATGAATGAGACAAGATAACCCTTCTCCTCACAATTAAGCTTGGAGTCATAGCTGTACTATGTGTTGTCTACTACCTTCCGAGTATTTCTTGAAGATAAGAAATAAGCTGAAAATTATAAATAAATAAGTTTAGTATGGACGAACACCAAATATTTTTGAATTAACAACATAAATTACTGAACTTAACAAATTAGTTTGACAAACTCACATCTAGGCAAAACTGGAGGCATATCCACATCCACCCAGATGTTGATATTATCATCATCATCATAATCTTCGGGACGAATATCAAATCTTATTCGCATTCCCTCCTCAAATCCATATGCCTTGCAGAGAGCTTCCCAATTAAAGCAACCGAAATGGGAGCGATCGACCGCATTGTAGAACTTAACCAGAAACTCGTAACCATGTTTAGTTCTTAAGTGAGCCCTCCTCGTCTCCACATTCTCAAAGTCATCTAAACCAAAACCAAGCTTCTCCAATACATATGGTATAGGATGGCATGGGATGTACTAATAAAATTGAAAAAATCCATAAATTATAGGTTGAACAAAAGAAGCACAAGTGATGATATTAATTACTATGAAATGCTTGTCGTTGCATACCGTACAAACATCGAAGGACTCTTCCAGCTTCACGGTTAAAAACCTATCATTTTGCAGGTGAGGAAACCTATCGCACACACCACGGTCATTATAGCAGTACCCGCACTCCGGGATCCCATCGTCATCAGACATCTCCTGTGTTCAAAATTCAGAGATTATAACTCGACAGCAAAACCCAACTAATCCGGCATGACCTTTGCTAAAAAAGGACACATCGAGCGCCTGAAATTTGCCGCAACGGAAATTAATCAACACTCCGGCAAAACATAGGCCACTTATCGATGGTCATTGCATTTCAATGGTTCAAAATATGAAAAAAAATCGAAAATATCTTATATAGAATCCTAACACTAATTAAACTAGTTTTATTAACTACTTACTAAATAAAGTAGTTTTATTAACTACTTACTAAATAAACTAGTTCTATTAAGCACTTGCTAAATAAACTAGGTCCATTAAGCACTTAATATAAATAAGCTAGTTATATTAATCACTTGCTAAATAAACTAGTTACCTAC